>NC_081405.1:256773752-257373752 GCF_030272615.1 Cryptomeria japonica
AGAACAAATTCAATCACAAAGAATGAAAGGTGATATCTCTAGACTTGGTTTTTTACACAATTGAAAAAGGTGAATCCTCTGGTACAAAGAGTAACAATCCTGAAAACAAATCTGCTCCTAAGATCAATTAGACTACCTATAAGAAGGTCTTTAAACCTGTCTGCTTTGTTTTCCATAAACCTGGTCACACTACAAATGTTTGTAGAGACAAACCTAACATAAATGCAAGTTACAATACTAATACTAGGTATGTGTCCAACAAATTTGAAGGTCATTGCTACACATGTGGAATGTATGGACATAGATATGTTGAATGCAGATATGGAGCAAACAACCTTGTGCCACACATGCATCCAAGACCAAATGTGACCGGATGAGGAACTTTGATAACCGGATAAACTTGAACTGGAAAAGATCGTATGACAACCAGTTTAGTCCATTTAAGATGGAAAAGGTAACAAATGTTATTTGTATCTTCTATAATAACTTTGGTCATGTGGCTATGAACTACAAAAGAAGAACAAGAAGAGGAAATGTAGGACCTTGGAGATCATCTGGTATGGCCTTTTATCACTGTAACAAACCAGGGCACCTAGCAAAATTCTGTAGATATAGAAACAGCAAACCAGTCAACTCTTCTAAAGATCAAAAAGGAAAGCAGATAGTTGACATTGAAGAAACCAGAGAGGAAATCAATCGGATGTGGAAGAAGAAAAGTGATGACTCATCTAGAGAAGAACCTATTCCTTTACCCAATGAAGAGAACCCTGCACCAGTGACTTAAGCCTTTTAAATATGGCTAAGGGGAGCTTAATGGTTAAATTACCTCCAGACCCCTTGTGAAAAGTAAGCGGAAAAAGAATTTTGAAAAATGAAAGTTTGGTAACTTTTTGTCGATATGTTATCAACTGGTTTTTTACTTGAGCGGTAAAATTAGGGTCTGTAACCCTAAACAAGTGAGCATTTATTGCAATAGGTAAAAAGGATAAAAGCAAGTTTTACTTTGTCATTTTTACCCTAACTCATTCGAGAAAAAAATTTGAAGCAATTGCAGAGCTAAGTAAGATTGTCTTGTTGTTAATTTTGGAATTGTTTCGTGATTTGAGAAATTAAGTTGAATTGAAGGTTGTAGAAGATCAAACTGGTGTGCACTTGGGCATTTCAACTGGAAAAAGGAGCGACGTATGCGAAACAAGGTATTTCTTTGAACATACTATTTCCAATCTTGTATGTCTAGAATGGCATCTACTTCAAATTCTGTAGAGAGGTTGATGATCACTTCAGAGCCTATGGAAGCTCTAAAGGCAGATGAAATTGTGTCATATAATGCATTATCGCAAGTTCCAAGTGGAGTTGTGGTAAATGGTGATCTGTCCAATTATATTGACTGCAAGTTAGAGGACTTAGGGTCACTATACATCTACACATAAATGAAATCACTTTGCGATGAGAATGGCAAGATTAAGACATAGTATGCTTGAAAAGGGTTTTCATAATGCCTCTTATTTTCTTGAAGATTTTGAGGAAGCACATATCAGAATCATATTGAGTCGGGCTAATGGAGAGAACGTGTACTTAGAAAGGACTCACACAATTACCAAGGAAGCCATTCAGGCTATGGCTGGCTACTTTGCAATTGGTGAAGTACTTGAGCTAAGGAAAATTTCTAAGGACACTGTCTTTGACTTAACCGGTTCTACATCTGACAGGCATTCTTTTCCTGTCAACAACCTCAAGGACCCTGTAGTGAAATTAGTAGCAATGGTGATAGGCTACCATGTATTTTACTCCAGTAGACTTAACAGTGTTCCATCTGCAACAATCCACATAGCTCACAGAATGATTATGGATAATGCAAACTATGATATCTCTGAAGCTATCAGAAGACAACTATTTTTGAATTTAAAATCTATCAAGAAGGATAGTAGTCAAAAATTCAAGTTTGGTCAACTTTTAGTCTGTCTATTCTTTTACTTTCAGAATTTTCTACCAGGGATAGAGACATTGAGTGGTCAAAGGACTCACTGGTCCTGGCACAAATCAAGAACAACATCAAGGCAGTAAAGAATACTTTCCATGCTGCCCTGAACAAGTATTTCAACGAGTTCCAAAAGAAAATGAGTATGAGAACAAGAATACCAGAAGAGGTGGTAAAGAACTTTGAGAAGGATACAATCTTCACTGTTACCACTAATTTTTGTTTGATGCAAGCTATTGAGCCAAGAGAGGAAGAAATGGAAAACATGAGTTATGAAGTAAACTATGATCTTCTGGTTGGCTATGCTAACACCTTATTGGCATCACTAATAGACAAAGAGAAAAGAAAATTGGACATTGTGCCAGTCCAAAATGAAGCTGCACAAACTGATACTGCACCTGTGAAAAGTACAAAAGCAAAGAGTAAAAAGTCTGGTGAAGCATCTCTAGCAACAAAGAGTACTAGGGTTACCAAGAGTGTCCTAACCAAAAAGGAATCAGAACCCAAAGTATCTATTAAGAAAGAGATGAAGAAGAGAGGCAAAAAATTAATTTTGCAACAAGAATCTGAGGGAACGGATTTTGATGAAGAACCAAAGAAAGCAAAAACAACCGATAGAATATCCAAGAAGGTTAAGGAAGTGCCAAAGTCAACTATGCCTATTGATATAGCATCCTTCAAACCTGAAACCCATTTTGAGAGAACAATGAAGACACTAGGGGGAAATGGATTTGAAAATGTCAAAGAACATTTTGATTCTTTCACTGAAGATGAGCAGAAGAAAGTCATTCAGGAGGTAATCACTCATTTGGGGCATTACAATAAATTTTTGCATGATTTGGAAAAGGTTATTTCAATTTCTCTATATAATATTCTTTTAGAAAAATGGGAGGAAGCTATTCAATTGGAAAAAGAAATATTAATAAAATATTTTTACAATATTTTCCCAATTTATCTACAGATGGAATTAGTGCTTTAATTGATCGGTACAAAGAACAATTTGCTTTCAAAGCAAGAAGATTGAAACTTATTAATGGAAAAAGGGGAATTATCAAATCTGAGACACATCAGATAGCCTGTAGAATCAAAAATATGGAAGAAATCATCCATTCTTCTAAAGAGACTGATGCTACTGATGATATTACTCTACTAGAAATGGATGAAGAGGAGATTATTCAACCTGATGAGGTATATCCCCTCAAGAAAAATGATGATTCCATTATTTTTGTTGTTGATAATGATGTTCAGAACACAGTGGACCTATTTGGAGATAATATTGTACCAAATATGGAGCCCCCAGTAGCCAATGATGTACAGGTTACACTAGTTGAGCAACCGGCAACTCAACTAAAAGTAAACATTCCACCAGCAACAAAACAACTAGAGAAACCCCAATCTCCACCGGTCATTCAAGAAATTTAGAAGGAGACTATAGAAAATATTGCGACATAGTCACCTTAAAAGACAACAGAGCAGAATACAGAGAAATCTATCATTAAGGTTGTATCCCTTGAACCGGAAAAGCATAAACAACTTAAAGATGATGATGATGATGATGATTCTTTAAGTATTTCAGGACCTATTGATATGAACACTTTGAGCGCATTAGAAATGATGAAGATTGCTAATGTCATGGAATCTAGAGAGCATAAGAAGAGACTGAGAGAAGAAAAGATTGCAACAGAGACAATTCAGACAACAGTAGAAATTTTGTCTCGTCTACTACTAGAAATATCTATAGCACATCTTTCTGCACCCATGAGAAAACTTGGTCAGTTAGTTGTAGATGCATCTGATCAAATCAAGTCATTAGAAGATGTTGCTCAGCTGTATGCTAAAACGACCCACAAGAAGAAATATGGAGAACAACTGACAAGGGATATCGATAATGGCAAAATGGCTTTATGTCATAATAAAGGTCTGTTGAGAAAAGCTATTGAAACAGGAGGAAAGTATCTTGCTTCTACCTCCAATATTACTTTCTTTTATTCTGACCTTTCAAAAAGTCAAATTGAAACAAAGCAAGAATGGGAACGGATATGCAAGGCATATGTCCCACTTCATAATTCCATACATGCCTTTAACAAGTCTGTAGACGATTTGCATAACAAAGTGGATAGCTATAATAATGAGAAGGCAAAGAGACTTCGATCTCTCAAAGAACTCAAAAGTCTGCTCACATCACAAGTAGACATTCTTTACAGAGCCTACTCCAATGCTAAAGTTGTTCTTGCAACCCCTGAAACTTGCACATTGGACTCAATGGAAGAATTCCATTCACAACTGACGTCTACATTTGACTATTCTACAAACATTTTGGAATCATGGGAAAACACCTTGTCACAAATGAAGAAGAACTTCACTAACATTTTTCTGAGATTAGATAATGCATGAACTTTTTTTAAGTTATTGTTATATATGCTGAAAACTTTGATACAAATTTTCTATATATATGTATATATTTTACCTTTTCAATTGGCATTGTTGTCAAAGGGGGAGAAGAAATATGTATGTGTGTTTTTGAAAATTTTGTATTTTATGCATGCATTAAGGGGGAGTACGTGCATATGTGTAAATTTGTTGTGTATGCACACTTAGTGGTATTACTATAAAATTTTCTAAGTGTTGCCATCAATGCTAAAGGGGGAGATTGTTGGCTTCATGATGATTGTAATGTATTCATCATTTGTTGTCATTGATGAAACACTCACACACACATTTGACTATATTGACCACTAGTGTAACTTCAATTATTTACACTGACAATCAGTATACTTAGTGGTTTATCTCTAATCGATACTCTATGTTAACCGGTATATGCATAAGGGACAACCTTTGGTTATACCTAGTCGGCATTATGATGAAGATCAAGCCAAAGGACAATGGTTCATATGTTTTATTCAAACTAGTACAAAATGTTCTAACCAACACTTGTTAATTTTTGTGATGAGTTACCAGCACTAACTACTTGAAGGCAATTTTGTGATGAGTTATGGTTGCTTGTCCAGATACACTATACCTAGGAAATTGTGTTATGATTTCCTCAAGCCGACATGAAATTTGAATGTCTATATATATCAACATCTCAGTAAAACTTTAACAACTGATGGTATGCATGAAGAGAAAAAAATTCTGTTGAAAATCGATAAGTGTTAAGATGAAGAGTTTGTCAAAAAGCAGTATTGAATGTACTTAGAAGGATCTGATCAAGCAAGTACTATGCTACTCAAAACATATCAAACCATTCTTGTTGTTCTCTAACCATTACAACATAATCAAATCCCTTAACTGGGTAAGATCTAACAAGCTTCAATGTATAAATCCTCTAGCAAGGTGATCCATTAGTTTGGATTCTTAAATCCTCCAGCAAGGTTACTCCTAACAGGCTACTACTCTTAACAGGGTATATGCTTCTAATCAAGCTTTGGGATCTCTAACAAGATTCGCTCCTAGCAGAGCACTTTGTAGACCTTAACTGGTCAGTTATCTATTACTGCAGATATTTAACTTGTGAGTTCCATCACACCATGGTTTTTACCTATTTGGGTTTTCCACGTACAAACACTTGTGTTATGGTGGATGCTTTACTTTTTGTGAATGTCGTTATATCATTTTGGATTATATGCATTGTGTTTGTAAGCTATGTTAAGATCATCTACCGGTTAGTGTTTGAAGTAGTTAAGTTTTCGGTGGCATTGATTCACCCCCTCCCCCCTCTCTCAGTGCTTTTCAAGTCCATCACAAAGAAGTCGATTAATCTGATCGACCTGGCACCACAACTCACGGTAAAATGATAGGTTGATGGATTGGGAGACTTGGCAGCGATACCGACAAACCTGCACTTGAAAAACATGTAAGTTTTTGAGACCAAACCAAATATTGCATGTTACCGATGGGTGAGAAGAGATCGGTAGTAATGTAACTGCTCCATCGAAACAACAGTGACCGCGAGATAGGGGATTTGCAATGATATCAAACACTTGTTTTCAAGTAAGCATTAGCATAAGTCAAAGAAGATAATTCAACATGGAGTAAAGGACAGTAGTCTATTAATGTTTGAAACGATATAAACAGAGCTTATTCAATATGTGGACTATTTGTGATAGGAGTTCTAAACCATTTAGAACTGAAAGTACTTAATGACTAACAGTTGTGGCCTAGAGATGGCTAAGTAAAAGTATAAAGATTAGCAACCAACGTAGGATGAGAATAGGATAAATAGCAGTGTAGGCTCAATAGAAAAAGATGACAAGAACGATAAGAGAAGAAAGAAAAAAGAAGAAAGAATAGTGAGGATATAGAGAATAGTATGGATAGAAGAAGAAATAGATAGAGAAGAGTAGAGCAATAAGAAGGTTATTGAAGAGTCTAGAAGGAGAGAAGCAAGTAGATTTGGGCAAGGAAAGGGAGTCAATCACCCCAAATCAGTATCAAGATAAAAGGAGGTAAGCTCTAATTTAATTCATTGGTTGTTATACATTTATAAATGAAAGTAAGTGTGTCATGAATTAATTCAAAGTTTATGAAGTAGATTAGAATAGAGTTAGATTGATACAATCCATGTTAGAATGAAATTGTTTGAATCTTTATTTTGAATAGCCATATAGGAAAATGCATCATGAGATACCATTTGAAAAAGTAATTATTAAACATGCATGGTAGATGTTAAGATTTGTAGGAAATGCATGTTAAGTTGCATTGATTTATTTCTAATAACGTGTACTCATTATATTCCAATCATATGTAAGGATTCATACATGCGCTACACCACCTTTCTTAAAAACTTAGGTTTCATTTACTTTTCAATTTAATAATGAAAGATTGCTTATTATCAAATATGTATGGTTGTTTATCCATGAAAGATTGTTTATTATCAAATATGTGTGATTGTCTATCCATGAAAGATTGTTTGATCTAATAATCGAAAGTATTAGTAAGGTGATGTTGTTATCTGTATTCAATAAAAAGATTGTCTTCCACATGAATTTGTATTCTTGATTTATATGAACAAAGATAGATAGGCTTGTGTATGGGGAAAGTTACCTTCCAGGATGGGTGCCGAATATGGAAATCATAGGGAGAATAGTTTGTTTTTCCAAACTATTTTTTTTTGCTATGCATGGCATTATATTTGGCTGAGTAATCAATTGAATAACCATTGAAATAGATGGATTCATTTATTTATTCTCTCTACCATATCCTTCATTGATCTTGCTTGTTTCTTATTGGAATTAAAAAAATGAAAATGCATGTATCATCTAGGCACGCACCAAATTCCATCTTGTCTTTTCGAATTCTTTTTGCTAAGCAATCCGTGCAGGGCCGGGTATTCTTGATTAAATAAGAATTCTGGGGAAGTGTAAGCTTCTAGGTTGGGTGGAAAAAGCACTTGATTCTTGTTCTCATGTTCACTCAAAAGACTAAAATGAAGCAGCTCATATTGGAGATCAAAGGATGCATCTCTCTTTCTTTTATGTTTGAAATTATACATATGGCAATAGAAAGCCTAAGCATTGTATAAAGATATGTATTGAGATATTTCTACATTTCATATGAATTTATTTATCTTCTGTAGAAATCTAATGATTGTTATTTCGATTATCAAGCTTGGGATAAATCGATGTTTGAAATAGACTTATTAAATGTATTATGAGTTTATTTAAGAATAAAGAGTATGTTATGTCTTATTTGAATATAGAATAATTTACGTCTTTACAAAATGTATGTATTTTACTTATGTATTTGGCATTGTTGTCAAAGGGGGGATAGAATTAGTTTATGAGTCAAAATTTTGTATGTACTGTTAAGGGGGAGTATGAGTCGGTATGATTCTATGTATTTAGGAAATAGAAAGTCGTCACTTTTTGTTTTGCACACATAGTCGACAAAATTTTTCCTCAGTGTTGCCATCAATGCCAAAGGGGGAGAATGTTGGCATTTCATCAATTAGTAATACTTGTTTTCTTGATGGCTATTTTGTATGTTGGCATTTGAATGATGACTATTTTGTATGTTGTCATTGATGGCAACTATGTGTCTTAAGACATCTAAGTCCTACAATGCAACTGGTAAGACTTAACTGGTAAAGTCGAGATAGTTTTATCAGAACCGATAATTAGGACTTCAACCAGTAAATGGCAGACAGTTACGATCCCACAACTGGTACGGGAAATTCATGAAGGGTGAAATGTTGTGATTTTGAAGAAGCATTGAAGACTATTAGACGAAAAACATGTTCATGACCTCACAAGCAAATTTGATCAGGTGAAAGAATTTTGATTAGGAGAATAGAGGAGTTGATAGAAACTTAACCGGTAGTGATGATAATCACTCAGATAAGTTAACTAGCACAAAATGTGATGTGTTAAGTTGGTCCATGACTTATGTAAGGAGTGTATTGCATGTTTGTCTAGATTCATTGAACCTAGGGAATTGTTCCAAGGTTCTAGTTGACTTAATGATGTTTTTATAATGTGCGATGAGGTATGAAGAATATAAGAGTGTATGAGCTTGAATCCATAAGAAATTATTATTTGTGATTGTTATATCTCTGATAGTGCAGTAATTAGATAATTTCTGAGATGAAGTGTATGTGTTAATGTAATATTCTGAAGCGGATCTTATCAAACATAGAAGGCGTTATAAGAGGATCTTTTCATTGTTGTTATCCTAATAGTTACAACAGCTAAATCTCTTAACTAGGTAAGTCCTAATAGGCCTTAAATCTTTAAGTCCCCTAACAGGTCAGCTCTCAAAAAGGGTGGTAAATCCTCACATGAGGTTGATCCTAATAGATCATTAGGCTCCGTAGAGGGTTGATAAGTAAATCCCCTAACCGGGTGACTCTTAACTGGGTCTACTCCTAACAGGGCATGTCATTCTAAGACCTTAACCGGTCAAGCTTTCTATTCTACAGATAGTTATCTTATGGGTACTAATTCCCACTATGGTTTTTCCCGTTTGGGTTTTCCACGCATAAATTTGTGAGATTTTGCCAAGATAAAGAGCTCAATGAAAAGAACAAGAGAGACAAAATAGATGATAGGAATAAACTGTATTCTATCAAGATGAAAATATTGATCAACTGGATCATCAAGCATAACATATAATGAATATGAGCTTTCTTATATAGGCAAGCCTATATGGATAAGTGAGCACACAAACATGACATGTGGCTCAATAAGAAACAAGGGTAGGTAGGAGAAACAATATAATATTTCACATGAGGTGGATCACCCACCGAAGGTGGAATGTAACAACAAGATAAGTCCACAAAAGGTGGAAATTTTCCTACACACACTATCCCAATGTGGCACAAACACCCAAGTGTCTCATACTCAAACTACTATGAAATGCATTATCCTAAGTAAACTTAAGTATAGTGTAATAATATCCATGATGAATAATTATTTACACCAACACCCCCCCTTAAATGCAACTTAGGGGATTTCACTTAAGTCTACAATGCAACTAAGCAATGCAAGATGAGTCCCAATTACGAGGACATGTTAGGTAGCCATGTACAAATGCAAATGCATGCAAACCAATGCAATGAAATCTCTCACAAAGCGGGGAAGACAGAAAAACCCAATAGGAAAAAACCCTCCCCCAAAAGAGAGATGAAAACTAAATACAAGTGAACTCTCATAGAAGCATGTGAGGAACAAAACCCCATGTGAGGAAAAAGTCCCCCCAATGTGAGAGAAGAAGAAGAGAGACTAGGAAGCCCCCCCTCAATGTAGAATCTATACCAATGATAGAAGCTCGATGATGTATGAAGAAAATGGTCCACAAATGTCGAACAAAATTCCTCCCCTTAGGAAGAAACAAAACCAAAGGTTTGTCCATGAAGTCTCCCCAATCATGAAGGGAAGATGTATGAAAAAAAACTCATGATGAATGAAGTCTCTAAAAACTGCTCAAGTGTCCCCATGTAAATGTTGAAAGATACCCCCTCCAAAGGTGGTAAACTGTGCCACAATACTAAACAAGGCACTCCAAGATCTAGTGGAGATGAATGTAGAACAATATCCAAAGACTCACATGCCTCCTCAAAAGATAAAGAGACTTCCTTCAACAGCTGGACAAAAGTATCCACAATCATGTCAACCTCTAAAGATTGATCATGTAGAGAATGCACAAGAGAGTTAGAGTGATCCCTCGCAACAAACGAAAAAGGATCATCTTCATCAAAGAGAAGATGAATGTCATCAATGATGTCTCCCAAATCTGCAATGTAGGACTCCACAAACAAACCTTCAATGTCTGTCAAGTAGGCATCCCATGAAACTGAAGTTGGAAGACATGAAATATTCTGCTGCAGTGAATCACAAGAAGGCAAAACTGTCGTACTAGCTGCATCATTAGGTGCAATAGGTGGTATGATATCAAGAGAAGAAGATGAAATGCAAGGTTCAAGAATGGGGTCACATGTGAGAATCCTCAAGTTCAAGTGCCCAAAGTTCTCCTCAAAATCTAAATCATCAACATAGGAAGAATCAACCTCATCAATAGGAACAAAATGTAGAAAAGAGTACAACTGAGATGCATGATCAACCACCCCAGTCGTAATGATAGCTCCACTCTCCAAGTCTCTAATGATAATTGAATCAGGTGTGAACTCCACAGTTTTCCTAGTTGCCCCATGTGTGATTTGATAGATGGAAAGAAGATTGTTTGTCAAATGGGGTACACACAACACATCATTGAAGGAGTTATCCCCAATGGCAATAGATCCTTTCCTAATCACATCCATGTATGTATGATTGCCGATCAAAATCTGTGGCATGTGGCAAGGCTCAAATGTAGAAAACATAGACTGCGAAGATGCCATATGATGAGAAGCCCCTAAATCTAGAAGCCATCTCCCTGAATCATGACTTGTAGTAGCACAAAGAGCTTGTCCCTTTCCTTTATTTGTCCCGAAAGAGTGATCCTTTCCTTTATCCTTATCCTTGGAAGAAGAAGCCGATGTAGACATTCTGGAAGGTAGGTTGATTTTATTCTTCTCAAGAAGATTCTTCAACTCATCAGTATCCTTCTTATAACAATGATGTTCATCATGTCCTGACTTCTTGCAATATCCACAAAAAAGATTGTCCTTATATGATTTCCTCTTAGGTGAGAATGGTGAATCACATTGTTGTGGAGAGGAAGAATGTGCTCCATCTTGTTGTGATTTTGACTTAGGTTGCTTTTTATTCTTTCCTTTTCCTTGATTACTTTGATTCCCTTTGTTAGCCACCAAAGCTTGTGACTTTGAAGATTTGAGAATCCCCATCTTGGTCAACATAGATTGCTCAAGTATCAACATCTCCATGAATGAATCAAATGAGGGAGAAGTGTATGAGGAACCTTGAGCTAACCTATGGGTGTGAAAGCTAGATACAAAGGCTGCATACTCTAAAGGAAGCTTGTCCAACAAGTTATAAACCAATTGAGCATCCTTTTGGTCAATTCCATAATCCTTTAGCTTTGCTCTTAACTCAATTGCTTTTGTGACATAATCCTAGATTGTATCAAAATCCTTGGGATCTAAAGTTGTGAGTTCACTATCAAGCTTGTAGCCCTTAATCTCATCAACTTGACCATACAATTTCTCAAAAATATCCCAAGCCTCTTTAATTGTTGTACACTTCTCAATGTGAAAAATGAGGTCATCTGATACATATTTTCTAAGAGTTCCAAGTGCCATAGAATTCTTAGTGAGCCATTCAAGTTGAGCATTAGGATCAACCTTAGGATCAAGTGGTGTTGTAATAGTTCCAGTTACATAATGAATGAGTCATTTTTTCATTAGTTTACTCCAAGAATTAATCTTCCACGAAGCATAATTACGAGGAGTTAAAAGTGAAAATTTAGGAGAACCTATAGCACCAAAATGAAAAAACACAAGATAGAGAGAGGCACAATCACACAAGACACCCCCCCAAAATACTCAATCAAGAAACCCCCCCCCCTCCTTGCCTAAAAAAAAAAAAATTGGTGATTTGGCACTTTATACTTAGTGCATATACAATGGGCCACTTGCAAAACAAGGCAAAGTGGACTTTTGATTTCAATTTACGACTTCTCAAAATGAGATATAAGAGACTTCAACAAATACTTCTACTGATCTAAACTGAGATCCAAGTGAAATACAAGTACCAAATATGCCAAGAATGGCCAAATACTGAAAATACAATTTCTACTTAAAATCACTGCAAACAAATGGTAGATTATGAAAGTAGACAAAAAATTATGCACTTTCAAAAAAATGGCAACCGAAAAGGAGGTCGTATGACCCCAAACAAAGCCTTTGAAGTTGCAAAATCAGGGATTAGACAAGTACAGTCATGAAGATCTGCAATGTCTGAAAAATCAGAACATTCTTC
The DNA here is from genome assembly GCF_030272615.1 of Cryptomeria japonica. NCBI lineage: Eukaryota > Viridiplantae > Streptophyta > Pinopsida > Cupressales > Cupressaceae > Cryptomeria > Cryptomeria japonica. Next base: position 256,786,104 of record NC_081405.1, read on the forward strand.
CACCACTGCGAAGTGCACGAAATTATAGCCCATTTCAAAAAACATTCCACCAAAAAAGGAGCAAATGAGCAAGATATGGCCTTCCAAAGATGAACTACAAAACCGAAAAGCTCAATGAGAAGGGGTTAAAAACATTTCAAAATACTGCTGACATGGCGCTGATGTTAGCAAATGATGGGCTTAAATTTGACGCCCGTATGGCCATCACAGACCGTCATTCCCCCTGCCTGTTGTACAGATGATGACATCATCTGTTGATGTGGCAATGTTGACTGAGCAGGTTATGTGGCAGTACAATAGGCAAAGGTGTCTAATGATGTAGCGGAGGCTGATTGGACTGGCGGTGTGCCATGTGGCAGTATGGAAATGTTGTTGAGGTGGCAGAGATCTCTGTGTGGCTCAGAGTCTGTGTGGGGCCCGACAAGTAGAGGTGTCGGCGGGAAGGCTGGGTCTGACCGAAAGGAAAGGGAGCTGCCAGTGGTGGGGCCGAGTTGGCAAGCGGACTGCTGGAGGGCCGGCGGATGGTGGTTGTTGTCTACCGGAAGGCAGTGCCGGGGTCGGCTCGGAGCAGCAACGCCGGAACAAAGAGCCACCGAGGAAGACAAGGTCGGGAAGCCGCTAGTCGTCGGTCAGGGAGTCGTTGGTCGTCGGTCGAGGGATGGCATGCCGAAATCGAAGGGGTCTAGTAGTCTACGGGGCCCGAAGAGAAAGTACGGGCGACAGCAGTGACACAAAGCTGTAGTCAACGAGTACTTCGGCGTCGGGAGGTACATAAACCTGTAGAAATACAATCCCTGCCACACGCAAGGTACGATCAAGGTGGGGGGTGGGGTAATGTCCCCCTGGATTTAAAAAAGATTTTTTTTTTTCACTAACGTTTTTTTTTTTGAAAATTTTTTTCAGAAAATATTTTTTTAAAAAAAAATTTTGAAATCTGTACGACTATAGCCAAAATAGGGGAAAAAAATTCTCACCAAATATAGGCTGACTTTATAGTCAAAATTCATGGAAACGGCCTCCCGGACTCAACTGTGATGTCCAAATTGTTGTACGATGCCCACAAAAATAGCACCTCCCTGGATCTAAAAATTGGAGCCTCCAAAATGTCTCCAAAAGACTAATCAATGAAGCCCTATAGGCTCTGATACCATGTGGGATTTTGCCAAGATCAAGATCTCAATGAAAAGTACAAGAGAGACAAAATAAATGATAGGAATAAATTGTATTTTATCAAGATGAAAATACTGATCAACTGGATCATCAAGCATTACATACAATGAATATGAGTCTGCTTATATAGGCAAGGCTATATGGATAAGTGAGCACACAAACATGACATGTGGCTCAATAAGAAACAAGGGTAGGTAGTAAATAGGTGTGGGTAGGTAGGAGAAACAATATAATATTCCACATGAGGTGGATCACCCACCAAAGGTGGAATGTAACAACAAGATAAGTCCACAAAAGGTGGAAATTCTCCTACACACACTATCCCAATGTGGTACAAACACCCAAGTGTCTCATACCCAAACTACTATGAAATGCATTATCCTAAGTAAACTTAAGTATAGTGTAATAATATCCATGATGAATAATTATTTACATCAACAAAATTGTTTGTGCTATGTGGTCATTATACTATTGGTTGATTGCATATGTGATTGTGTTTCTCATTTGCTTATCAAGTTTCAAGTTGTTAAGGTGCATAATCATATTTGTGTTATTTTTACTTACACTAATTCACACCCCCCCCACCCCCACTATCAGTGCCTTATAAGTTCAACATTATGTACAACAGTTGGAGGAGGTCTCTTTATGCTTAGAGGAGACATGTGAGTCTTTGGGACTTGTTCTACATTCATCTCCACTAGATCTTGAAGTACCTTTTTTAGTAGTGTGGAGCAGTTCACCACCTTTGGAGGGGGTATCTTTCAGCATCGACGTGGGGACACTTGAGTAGTTTTTCAGAGATTCCATTCATCGCGAGTTTTTTTCCTACGTCTTCCCTTCATGATTGGGGATACTTCATGGATACACCTTTGGTTTTGTTTCTTCCCAAACGGTGGAATGTTATTCAACATTCATGGAGCAGTTTCTTCATTCATCTTCGAGCTTCTACCATTGGTGTAGATTCTACATTGAGGGGGGGCTACTTGGTCTCTCTTCTTCTCTCATATGGGGGGGACTTTTTCTTCACATGGGGTTTTGTCCTTCACATACTTCTATGAGATTTCTTTGTATAGTTTTCATCTCTCTTTTTGGGGGAGGGTTTTTTCCCATTGGGTTTTTCTCTCTTTCCCTGCTTTATGGGAGATTGTCTTTGCATTTGTACATGGGTACCTAACATGGCCTTGTAGCTGGGATCCATCTTGCATTGCTTAGTTGCATTGTAGACTTAAGTGCATTCCCCTAAGTTGCACTTAAGGGGGGTATTGGTACATAATTATTTATTCATCTTGGATATAATTACACTTTATTTAAGTTTACTTAGGTACATGCATAACATTGTAGTTTGCATATGAGACACTTAGGGAGATGTGCATACATTGGGAGTGTGTATGTAGGATAATTTTCACCTTTTAAGGTGTTATCTTGTTATTACTCTATCATATCCACTTATTGTGGAGTGATAATTCCACTTTCGGTGGGTGATCCACCTCATGTGGGATATTCTACTATTTCTCCTGCATACCCTTGCATCTCATTGAGCCACGTGTCATCATTGTGTGCTCTCTTGTCTCTTAGCCTTGCATTTATAAGCAGGCTCATCTACATTGTATATAATGATTGATGATCCAGTTGATCTCTTTTGCATCTTGATAGGAATACAGTTTATTCTTGTCACATTTTATCTATCTTGTCATTGTGCTATCTATTGGTCTCTTTGATCTTAGTTGCTTCAAGCATAATCTCACATGCTATGACGTGTTTTCCTCATGATGCACAGGAACGGGTAGTTACAACTAAACATGGAAAAATTATACGGATTTACTTCACAAAAAGTCTTATACTCCTCGCAAGAAATCAAAAAATAGGACAATCTTAATGATACTTGTACTTTGATGTCAGAATGCGATCGTGACGTGTTTTCCACGTTTGCTTCTATTGGAGTTTGAAGTTTAACTCAACTTTTGCTTATTATGCGAGTTGCGAGATAATTTAATTTAATTTTACCATTAACTCCTTGCGCTATAATTTTACCAAAATTGCCACATATTTGCTAAAGGCATTCTCACTAAAGATTACATTAAAATTGGCTATCCTCCTGATTTAGTTTTGAGACTATTCACCAAATATGGGTCTTTTGCAAAATCGAGAAAGCTATTCACCTTGACACCGAAAGTTTTATAAGAATATTACTTACATTTTCTTCGCTCTCCACTTCCCGATAGTCTTTCCTTTGATTCATACTCAAGCAGCATGTGGGAGATATTACACTTTCATCTTATTTCAATTTCTTCATTTATTTGTTTTCCCAACCTCCCCTCATTTTGCTCGATACACTTTACTGCTCATCATTAATCTCATAACCATATCAAATGATAATATTTTTATTTTTTACAATAGGATAATTTTAAAGGGGATGAACCATCAACCATAATGCCTCATTCTTTAGATTCTTATAGACACTATTAATGTTTTTTGCTTTGAAATAAAACATCTAAAGATGTATCATTGATATATGTTGCATATTGCACATGAATTTTCTATCAAAAATGTAAATTTTTATTTAAGTTTAGTTATGAATATTTTTAATCATATTTTTAATTTGAATCTACATTGGAAATCTAATACCCTTTGGAAGTTTATTTTTCTCAAAAAATAATTATTTCATTTCACATGTACCATTTTTCTCTCACAACTTAACCAACATTATTACCATTTGTATAAATGATTATCATAAATAATAAGCATTTAAAGGACCTCATCAATGATGTACCAATAAGAATGATTAATGCAGCTTAACATTTTCTAATATCTTGTTAGAATTGGAAGAAATGAAGATTCAACGCATACTATATATACATATATATGAAAAATCCCTTCTAGATAAAAGAACCCCTTAAAAAACATCATTCTATTATAAAACAATAGTAGAATTGACTAGGTAGAACAATTCACAATGTATCTCCAAATTCCATTTTTCTCTTAATGAATGAGAACCTCCTTTTCTATTAAAATAAAAAAGTAAAAATATACTAAAGAAATATTAATCACACTTATTTAAAACTAGACAATTTTTTATGAAATTTCGTAGTCTAATTATTTATTAAAATACTCAGCAACTCTTGCAACTCATACTCACCAACTTTAAGAGTATTCATTCACAATTTTTTTTAACTAATGATATTGCATGATAATTCATTCATCATCTTGCTTATTGTCACTTTTCCGACATTATGTAATATCCCAATACCATTATTGTTATTATTTGTATCCCTTTCGCTCTAGAGATTTGTGAGTTCCCTATATTTATTGTCTTGACATATTACTTGTTGGAATCTTTATACTCCATCCTCCGTTTTTTTCCATACACAAACAAGGGTTATACAAATCTTCAACATAAAATCCAACGGTGCATAACTTCATGAGGAAAGAAAGGAATTAGTAGGCCATTCGAGTTGAGCATAGTTTCAAAAGTTCTCGACTCGGGACGGTCATAGCCTCTTGATAATACTGGAACAAGAATATCACTGCTATCAATTGCCCAGCTAATGTCTCTACTTTGGTCATCCTCCCAGCCCCTGCATATACGGAGTGACTCGGTGCAAAGACTTTGGTCATCCTTTCTGCCCCTGCATATTCGAACAGATTTCTGAAGATGGCCCATCAATGTTTCTCCTTCCTGCTCTGCGCCTACATTAAAACCAACGTAGACATGAAACTTCTTCTGCACCAAGCTTCCCAATCCGGCGCTTCTGCAAAAATTTAAGATCCTGATACTCATTACTTTACCATGAGACAAAATTTCAAACTATTCAATAGGAAGATATCTTCTTTCAAAGTTCTTATATAGAGTCTCTACATCAAATTACTTGCACCTACAAATGACCTTTTACCTGTTTGACTCCCTCAGCTGGGCTAACTTGACAACGATATGATGAAAGCTTCCCAGGCCTGAGCACCCATGAAGGTTTAAGAATGTAAGGTTTGATAACATACCCCCCCGTGTAAGGAAGTTTTTGCAAATCTGAGCATTCAAACAAATTCAACCACTTGAGTTGTGCCAGGTCGCCAATTGTGTTGGGAAGTCTTTGTAAACCTGAACAACCTCGTAAGTTCAACCACTTGAGTTGTGCCAGGTCGCCAATTGTGTTCGGAAGACTCCTTAAACCTGTACATCTCACCAAGTTCAACGATTGTAGTTGAGCCAGATTACCTAAAGTGCTGGGAAGGCTTTTTAGATCTGCACAGTCGCCCAAACACAACACTTCTAGCCGCACCAAGTTGCCCACAGTATCAGGAAGGCGTTTTAAACTTTTACAGCCGCACAATTTGAGCTCCTTGAGTTGTAACAAGTTACCGACTGTGCTTGGAAGTGTTGTGAGATCCTTACAATGCTGTATATACAAGCGTTGAAGGTTCACCAAGCTGTCTAGCGTGTTTGGGATTTTCGTGGGAAATGCACACTGCTCTAGACTTAAGATCCTTACTTGGGACCAACTGCTGTCAAACTGGAGTTGGGTTCTTGACATCATCCATGTATGCCTATCACTTACAACCTCACAATCCCTAATTTTTATCCATATCAAATTCGGAGCTAGCTTTACAACGTTGACCGCTACCTTTGTATTTTGCAAAAATAGGTAGCGCAAAGAAGGCATGTTATGCACGCTAACAGGGTCTCTTTTATTCTCTACTCTGTAAACAAGCATCTTCACTTCCTTTGCTCTGTCCTTGTTAAAAGATTTCTGTCCAACCATAGATGGCCAGAGTCTGCTATTATTATCAGCCTGCTCTTGAATTCCTCTTCCCATTTCCTGCAGAAGGTCATGCATATGGAGGAAATCATGATCTCTGATGTCTATAAGCATTTTCAGCGAGAGATTCTTGATAGCCGTTTGAACTTTATTTGGGTATAAAACTTCCCACATAATATAAGCGTCTCTTTTACTCTCACCAACAAAGTAGCAAGCTGTATCCAGAAAAATTTCCTTCTCGACATGGGTAAGTCCATCATAACTCGTTTGAAGAATTCTAGATATGCTTGGATTTTCTCCAATGTTATGGACAGCTTCTTCCCAACATCGGATGTCGTTTGACTTTCTCTTATCAAACAAATGTGATCCAATGACCTCTAATGCAAGAGGATGCCCTCGGCAGGCACTCACAATTTTTATAGAAAGCTCTTGGTAAGGTGTCTCTGGGAGTGCGCCAGAGAAAGCATGCCAACTGAATAATTCGAGACCTTCATCTATCCCTAGTCCACTCATTTCAAGAACTGAATCAAGCTTGGCAAGGTTTAGTATGTGTTGGTCTCGGGAAGTAATGATGACTCTGCTACCATGCCCAAACCAATCCCCATACACCGCATGCAGCTGCTCTCCATCATTCACATCGTCCAAAATCAAAAGAGCCCGAACTCCACGCAATCGATCTCTCATCAGAGATCTTCCTTCATCAACACTTGGTACTTCTCCATGGAAAATATAGGAATAAGAATATCACTTGTTTGAATGGCTGTTTGCAAGCTGGAATCGATGCCTTTGCCCTTCTCAAGTTCTTCGCTGTCCAAGAAAACCCTAAGCCCTGCTGCAGAGAGAGCTGCGTAAAGATGGTCCACAAAAGTATTTCTGAGATCGAAGGAGATAATGGAGGTAGAAGGCTCACACTCCATCACTTGTTCTGTAAAACTTCGAAAAGCTCAAGTACGCCTTCTCTAAAGCTCAGGGGGTTACCTAAATAAACTTGAACGCGGTCAAACACCGTGTGGAATTGGTGTGGAATTTTCTTATGAAATTGTTATATATTTTCCTAGAAACTGCCTTTTGGTGGGAATTTAATCATAGTTCTCCACTCCTTCACGTTTGCTGACATATTTCCATCGAAAGATATATATATTTAAATATATATTCTATTTGCATTGACTAGCATAAAAACATTTAAATGAATGGGGAAGGTTCCAGTACATTTTGTAAAAATATTTTATAATTGTATAATATATTTTTGTGGAGGTTGTATGCATAGGTAAATTTAAAAGTATTTAATATATGTTTTATTTTAGGAAGTCATAATCTTGCTGAGTTCATTTGACATATACAATTAATATTTTTAAATTTTTGAAAATGTATTCAATACTATCTCTCACACACATACATGAAAAATCCACCAAATATAATTAATAAATTTTGAACCTATAGATTATGAACTCAAATGTAATTTAATTTATTGATAGATTGCTTACTTTTGCATATGCCTTAGCTTAGTGTACTTATATCATCTATAGAGGTACTATTTAAGAATTGTTAGGCAGTAATTTATTTTCATAAATTCTAAAAGACCCCATTCAACTACTTTAAAACATAGAAAAATACATAAAAATATATATGTTAGTATATACTTTATGTAATTTAAATTTAAATATATTTCAATTTAGTACTATTTTAACCCTTACATATATTCTTAACTTGTATTATATATTAATTTTTTAAAATTTATATTTAAATTTTTTTTTTTTTTTTTTTATAAAAGTGGATGAAACCACTAAAATTTTATTAAATATTGTTTTTTTTACAGGTGTCTGGTTCAAAGAGCACTGAAGGGAAAGAACCAGTAAGAAAACCCTTAACTATTGCTCAAGAAGACATAAGCCTATATACCCATTACAAAAGCCCATAGGCACCCCAAAAAAAAAAACCCAGATACATAGCCATCCACATTAGATATAAAGGAAGCTGTAATATCCAGCATAGAAGAGAACATCTCAAAATAGAGCCAGTTTTATCCAACATAACCAGTGCCTTCAACCCTTAGCCATCCTATCTACACAACACATGAGTCCAGGGCTCTAAATAGAATAAAACTCAGAACCAGAAAAGATCCTAGAATAAGTGACCCTGCCAACACAAAAATGGTGAGCAAACATATGACAATCCAGATAAGAAGCGGAGAGGGATGATGAAGACCCTGAGGAAGCAGGATAAGACCGATCCATAAGATAATCCAAAGCAACAGCCAAAGAAATAACAATAGAATAAGAAACCATCTGCAACACCATGCTAACTACAATTTCCAGTTTCTCAAAAATAGCCACCAACCACCAATTTTGACAAGAACTCTCCACAACAAATAGAGCATTTTGTGTTAAAAAATCAAATGCAAGGAAAGAATGGATACCATGACTGCAAGCCACCGTGAATATAAAAGAGGAAGAGATAACCAAAACATGATTAGTCCTCCAATGCAAGAAAAGGCAGTGCGCGAGAAACTGCTCAACAAATGATGAAACATACTCTTGCAACAAAACACAACCTCCTGGCACAACACCCCCAATCATGAAACATGCAACTCCCCAAAGATAAGAACAAATACAATGCCAGATGATTAGAGAATGAAGGGGCCAATGCAGCTAATCATGACACAAACCCCGCCAGATAGCCACCAACAGATCACAAAGGATAATTATTACCAAATGATGCAGAAGATCGAACAGAAATATCTATGCCAAATATATATGATTTCTAACATACAATGAATACTTTATGACTAGATTATTACCCGACACCATTCCGCACAAGAAACAAAGTCATGTCATCAAAAGAGTTTGAGACACCCACCAACAAGATATCCACAAGTGAAAAACAAACAGCCAATCACAACATGCCTTTGACATACAAAGGCCCCCCAAACACCAATCAATGAAAAAAGCTCGAAGAACACAAAGAAATGAAAAAGGTACCAGCCAACCCAAAGTTGTCCTGTCACCCTTCGTACTCAGTGAGGAGATACTGTCGGATATAGCTACAACAAAGATGTTGCCATAAGGCAGGACAACATCCTCCCTATAGCCATATAGGGAAGAAAAACCACACCCAGCAAGGAGAAGGGAGAAGACAACACCAGAAAGAAAAAGATAGCACCCCGGAAGGAGAAGCCACAACAACCTCCAGGCTCCATGAGGAAATTCTAACTGGAAATATCAACAACAAAGATATTGTCAAGAAGAGCAACACCCTCACTACAAATACTTATGGAAGAAAACCACATCCAACATGGAAAATAAGGGAGGCTTTTAAATAGAAATCCTGCTAAGAAAGAAGCTTAATGCAAGAGGCTTGTATGTCCGAAGGAAGAACCTATAAGAAATCAGCACCCTCAGCAATAGCCTTATTAGCCAAAAAATCCACAATGACATTGATCTCCCTGAAACAATGAGAGATGGAGAAAGTGGAAAAACACTTCAATTGCACAAGAATGTGATCTAATAAATACTGTAAATGCCAAGAGAGACATTTTTTGGCATCAACCACCTGAAAAACTAACATTGAGTCACCTTCAATAACAATGTCTTTAATATTCAAAGAGATAGCAAGATCAAGCCCAAAGGATAAAGCCTGGAACTCAGCTACATTATTAGTGCCCTGACCAATATATTTTCCCACAACTTTGATGATCTTAGAAGAATGATAAAAAATGACCATTCCAATACCAGACCTTCTTGGATTTCCCCTAGAAGCCCCATCAAATTGTAGCTTGAAAGTAGACTGGGGGGGGGCTCCATTTGGCCATCTTACGTTTAACAAGAGAAGATAGACCAGCTAATATAGCCCCATGAGAAGGCATCAGACGAAGAGAACCCCATTTCCAAGTGACCCAATTATCCCAATGAGAAAAAGACCTGAGGTGATCTAAATTTTTATGGATGTAAGAAAGCACCACCTCACAGATGGAGGATTGAATTTTGCCAATCACATCAACCAGAGTAGCAGATTTATGTTTAAAGATCCTAGAATTCCTTTCAAGCCAGAGATTCTAGATCACCAGTGACGGAGCCACAACCCAAACATATGAATAACGTATTTCATAAATTTATATTATTTTCTTGAATACGAAACTAAAGGAAATAGAAAAAGAATCTATTTAAATTATTTATACAATTATTCAATATAAAAAAGCTATATAATTTTCAAATAACATTTTTCATTTCTTTTTTGAAAAGGAACTTCTTTAATATTTATAAACTAAAATGGTGAACTCCACCATAATTTTATTACAAACTAATAATCCTTTATAAATTAAAATGACACTTAACTAGAATTTATTGACAATAAATTAATTATCAAATGTGCATCCCCAACATCTATCTATAAATCTACAAAATATAATTGACAAAATAGTTAACATATATATAGATTATGAACTCAAATGTAATTTAAATGTTTTACAAATTGTTGGCATTTACATGTGTCTTGGCTCATTGTAACTATATGATTTATAGAGGTGGTAGATAAGAAATTTTAGGCAAGAATTTATTTTCCATGAGTTCTTGTAGAACCCATTCAAATACCTTAAAACATAGAAAAATACCTAATAATTGTTAGAGCATATTTAACTATTAGTTGTTTTTTTCAACTAGTTTTTATTTTTTGATTAAGTTCACTCAAGAGTGCTTGCTTCTAATTTAGCTTTTGTATATCTATCTTTATTTAGAGTTGATCTTTATTTAACTTCTCATGCTTGCAATTTAGTTCTCCTAAATTTAGCTTTGTGCATTCTTTACAAGCATCTCATTGTACATTTGTAATTCATTTTGTATTCTTTGGTTTTGAGTAATATAGCATTTATTTGTGTAGCTATCAATTGTGAAATTTTGTTTGTCATTTGATCTTGTAGATGTTTGTGTTGTAAAATTCAACATGGTATCAAAGTGTGGATGCAACAAGCCCCTTTTCAAATTTGGAGGGTTTTTCATTGCTCAAAAGCATTCCAGGGTCACAATTTTTTTTTTAGTGGATCTAGAAGTGGAATATATTTTTATCACTTTTGGAGCAAAATAAGCATCACCATCACATTCACGACATCAAAAACCTTAAGATTGATTGTTTCATTGTGTCGAAATTTGAGCAGTTGAGTTTTAGGGTCAATCTGACTAAGGGCATAAAAATTGAGGCAACTTCTAGAGGCAGCTAAAAATATATAGGCATTATGGAGCGAAAAGGAGCTCATCATTGCATTTAGAGGGCCCAAAAACCCTAAGATTTCCTATCAAATCATTGAAATCAAAGATTGGCAAAAAAATTGGTGATTTTTTCAGGCATTTTTTTCCATGCAAGTACAACTTTATATATTTGTACCACTATACCATCATTTACATCAATGTTTTGTCAATTTAATTTTGGGCAATATATTTTATATGCAATCATCAACCATAACAACCACAACCATATCAACTACAACACCAAGGACCAATGTCCACAAAGCATAAAAATTAAATATCCAATTCTGCAACACCATATCAATAGATACAGAGGAACACACAACATTCTTCAAAACACACATCAATACATATTGTCGCATGTAAAAGAATTCATCTTAAAGCATCAATTAGAATTCAAAGGGAAATCACGAATCCCTATCTAATCAAATAATTCAAACAAACAGACAATGAAATAACACAATCAAATCAAAATAGGAATTATAAAGTAATTCAATCAAAACTCCCTATTTCGTGATTGCGTATAACTTCCATTGTTCTTCTCGTCTGTGTGGTATGGTGGCTCTCAGATATTGCGCTGGCAACTTGCTATTGACACAAAGATTCAAAGTTCATGATTGTTGAAAATGGAGATTGAATGCTCAATTTATAGATTACTGGAGAAGATTGATTGAAAGGTGGAACATTTTGATCAAGAGGTGGAACTCAGGTGAGCTCACATGAAAATTGATAGTTGAACTGCTGATTTGGAGGTGAAACTGAATAGATTGAATAGATTAATTGAGTTAACTGATTAAGAAAAAGCTAACTGAAGGAAGAAAAAGAATGATTGGAGGAAATTAAGAAGATGACAAAGCTAACTAGAAGATGAAAATAGAGATTGGAGAAATAAAAGATTTAATTAATTAATTGACTGAATTAATTAATTTAGCATGTGCTTGCACTTTAACTTAGATTTTCAATTTAATCTTTGCATGAAATTTAATTCAAATAATTAAATTTATTTTAAATTCAATTTATTATTTGAATATATTTAGAACTTGACATTGATTTTCAATTTGATTTTTGAAAGTGTGCACATGTATTTGAATTTAGAAGAATTTAGAAGAATTTGAAATTGAATGAAATTAGAATTTGGGGATTTGGAATTGGAATTAGAAAGATTTAATTACTTAATTAAATAATTTAAAGAAACTATTTAATTATTTTAGAAATGAAATTTAATTAAATAATAAAGATTATTTAAATTAAAGGATTAAATCACAATTAATTAAATAATTAATATTTAGAAAAGGGTAAATATTTAACTAATATTTAGAAAAGGGTTGAATGATTAATTGATTAGAGATAGAAATTGAAAATAGAATTTATTTAAATAATGAAGATTATTTAAATTGGGGAATTAATCAGAATTAATTAAATAATAAATATTTAATTAACATTAAAAAATGGTTTAAATGATTAAATGATGAAAGAATAAGAAATAGAATAATTAGTAAGATTATGAGGAAATATGAAATTAGAAGAATAAGATTAATTAACTTAATTAAAGAATTATTTAATCAATTAGAGGAATAATTAGTACATGATCAATGAGACATTTTTAGGTGTCTACACCAACTTTCTTTCTCAAACTTTCAAGGACCAAAGAGTCCTAGAAACATAACCTTCTCACTCAATACAATATCTTCGTTCTTTTGGCATGCATCTAATCATCACCTTAATGTCTCAAGTTATCTAAACTAAATCATGCTATCATTACCATTAGCCACATTTTGAACATCATCAACTGTATCAACATAGCATACTAATTGTAGACTCAAACATCAAGAAGGTGGACATCCACAAATCATCTACAACCAATATCCCTCTTTTTTTAACAACAATCTCTTCATATTAGTCATACAAAACACAACAATAATCAAGAACATCATATATTGTCAACATCAGGTTGACATCAATGACAACAAATATTGCCAACAATCATAACCATAACCATAACCAAATTAAACCCCAAGATTTTAACTCTTACTAAACTCTAATTCAAATTGAAATCTAACCTTTAATATAACTTTAACTAAACCCTAACAAACAAAATAACCAAACATTAATAAAATAATAAAAAATGTGAAAATAAAGTTAATGGCAACTTGAAAAAAAAAAAGAACACTACTTTATAGATTTCAATTCTTCATTTGACTACACAAAAGATGAAAATAGAAAAATGTTGGTAGCTAATTCACATCACCTTAGAAAACAACCAAATTAATTCCACCAATATGTTTAACATTATCTCTCTAATTACGCTACTAACTCAAACAATAAAAATTTTGAATTACAATAATAATGGCCAACAATTAAAGCATAACTGAAATCATGCCTACCAATTTTATTCTTAAAAACAATAGACTATCATTCATGCAACCGTTAATTTTATAAAGAAATTTATTTTAGTTTTATAATCAAATTAAGAATAAATAAATAAATATTTCTTATATAAAATAGGCTAGAAAGAGAAAATATAGAAGTTAAAGGAGTTGATAATGTTGGATGGTTTATTTAGTTTTTGCTTCGCAAGATTGTAAATATTTTGATTTTAAATATTAAGAAAAAAAATTATATTATTTAGTTTGGTAATTTTATTTTTTTAGGAAGAAAAAAGAGTTGATTTTAATCATAAATCTATTTAATTTAGATTAGGGGACATTTTCTAGAATGAGCTGCAATTTTATGAATATACAAGAATTTATCAATCAATTATATTAAAATTTTAAAAGTAGAATCTTTAACAATTTTATTTGAGTGATAAATAGAAAAAACAATATATTACTTGATAAAAATTCATAATAGAAGAACCATGATCAACAAAGAAATAGGAGAGAGTAAAAAATAAGAATTTTGGTTTGTTGCTTGAAAATTTAGCTAGTTTGTACAATATTCAATTCTTAGATCCAATAATTACTTTAACTCATAAACATCATTGAAAAAAATCATTTCATACCACTTACATAACCTCGTCCCACAAAAATTGCTGCCAAAAACATTTATTGCAATCATATTCATATATGTGCACATGCATGTGCTTGTGCATGTGTATGTGGTTGTGGTTGTGTATGTGGATGTGTATGTGTATGTGTATGTGTATGTGTATGTGCATGTTTATGTGCATGTGCATGTGCATGTGCATGTGTATGTGTATGTGTATGTGTATGTGTATGTATGTGTATGTATGCATGCATGTATGTATGTATGTATATGTTACCTTTGCCAACTTCACAAATGAAAATCTTCCCAACAAATGATACTTCAATTCTTAGATCCAATAATTACTTTAACTCATAAACATCATTGAAAAAAATCATTTCATACCACTTACATAACCTCGTCCCACAAAAATTGCTGCCAAAAACATTTATTGCAATCATATTCATATATGTGCATGTGCATGTGCATGTGGTTGTGTATGTGTATGTGTATGTGTATGTGTTTGTGCATGTGCATGTGCATGTGCATGTGTATGTGTATGTGTATGTGTATGTATGTATGTATATGTTACCTTTGCCAACTTCACAAATGAAAATCTTCCCAACAAATGATACTTCATTGACTACTTGTAAATTGATATAAGCTTCTAAATTCAGCTGTGTAGGAATTTTTTTGCATCAACGTTTCAAATCATACTCCCTGATTCATCATCAGGATGAGAGTTGCAGTAGAAAAACTCATCATTGTGATTCACTATTTTTTCTCCTCCAGCTCTCATCTTGATGATGAATCATGGAGTGTGATTCAAAACATTGATGCAAAACAAATTCCTACATAGCTGAATCCAAAAGTGATAACTCAATGATGAACCACTAGTACCAAACTAGTACTGAGAGGGGGGGTGAATCAGTACAAACACAAATACAGTCCAAAACCGGTTTGACAGCAAATACTCCAAATGACTGACAAACAGGGATACTGGTAAAACAGAGTGCAACCGGTAACATCCAGTACAACTAAATCAGTCATGAACCGATCACTCAATAAGCTTCCCTCTTATCTCAATACTACAATATCATTATATTCTCATGCATAAACAGGTAAACTTGATCATCAAATCTTCACAACAGTGAGTTCAATATGTTTTATAGACAGGCATAAAACATAGAACCTTCATATGCTTAACAGGTAAAACAAAGCATCACAAGAAAAAAGCATTTCACATGACACACATATTTTTCACGTGGAAACCCAACTGGGAAAAACCACGGTGGGGATGAATACCCACAAGTTGCTTTTTGAACTCTTTAGAAGTCCGCTTTGTTAGGAGCCTTGTCCGGTTAAAGACATTACAATAGGTTTTGCTAGGAACCGATCCTGTTAGGGATCACCCGATTAAGGGATACCCAGTTAAGGGTTAAAATCGATAAGGTCACCTTGTTAGAGGATTTCAAGAACTCAATAGCTGAAAGGATCTCCTAAGCTCTATAGCTTCTCAGAACTCATTAACCTCGAGTTACTCGGTTAAGGGATTTGAATCAAGCCTGTTAAGACCACCCTGTTAAGGGATTTTGCAACAAGCCAATTAAGGCTACCCTATTAGGGGATTTTACAATTGTTGAAGTGGTTAGAGATCAACAAGAATTACAATGATCTATTAACAGCACTTAATGCTAATGCAGATCCGTTTTGGCTCCTCTTCACCTTCTGCACATTCACTTTGCAGGTATCTCTTCTCTCCTTTGGTCTGGAAAGAATTACGTATCACTTCCCTAGGATACACACACACAACTTTTGCCAACAACCTTAGAAAGAAACACAACATCGACCTTATAAGAAACATACAGGTCGGTAGCAAAAACCCTAAACCCTAAACCTGTTAGGTTAAGCAATTCAAGCGGTTCGATCCTGACCGTTGAATCATACTGCATTAAATGCAACAATCTTGAATCGATCTCAAGACATTCTCCATCATCCATTATCCACCAATTTCATGGCGGCTGATAACCCATCATGCGTTATCATCGTTTGACAGACTTCGCACATTCCCGAGGTAGATAGGAATAGTCTTCTTCATGCAAGATCCTTCATGCGCACAGAGCTTACGTGGCAACACAATCTAATTTCCATTATACTGCTAACTCATCACACGAAGATCACCGATTGAGTCACTTGAGGTGCTCCAACTGGAAACCTTGAAGTGGAAGCTACCTACCAACCGGTAGTCATACAATGCTTCCATGTATCGGTTCCCATAACTACATGCCGGTTCATCTTGAACAAATATGCCGCTTCACTTTGGCATATAAACCGGTTCATACATATGTCAGTTCCTCTCTCTTTTCACCTATCACATATGTCGGTTCTCTTCATAACACATATTGACATCAATGACAACATATAATGTCATTATGTCTTCATGCCGGTTCACATAATGCCAACAATCTCCCCCTTTGGCATTGTTGGCAATATACAAAGATATCTCTCCACTTCACTCCTTCTCCCCTATTTGTTGCAGATATATTTTCTTCTTCACCCTTCTCCCCCTTTGACAACAATGCCAAAGTGGAGGTACAAACATCTCTGTTCCATCATGTTGCTCCCCCTAAGGAGTAGCATCCTTCAACACATCAATCAACCAAAAATTTGTTTGTCCAATAACTGACTGATGTGGAACACTTACTTTTAGTTCACCTCCTAAAGGGGCAATACCCCTAATTCACCTCTCAAATGCACAAATGTTGTCTTTTGGAGAGGCTTGGTGAATATGTCTACTAACTGCTCCTTACTAAACACATGCTCCAGTGCAATCTCTTTATTCTGAACCTTTTCCCTCAAGAAATGATACTTAAGCTCAAAATGCTTGGTTCTAGAATGTAAAACCGGATTCTTTGATATATTGATAGCACTTGTGTTATCACAGAATATGCTTACCAGTTCAGCTACAGGGATCTTGAAGCCTTCCAGTACATGCTTCATCCAGATTGTCTAAGTGTAGTTCATGAAAGCTGCAACATACTCTGCTTCTACTATAGACTAAGAGATACAACTCTACTTTTTACTCATCCATGAGACCAGTCTACCACCGAGAAAGAATGCACCATCGGTTGTGCTTTTCTGATCATCCACATTACCTGCCCAATCAGCATCTGTGAACACTTTCAGATTGAAATTATTGATGTATGGGTACCACAATCCATAGTCAATTGTTCCCTTCAGATACCTAAGAATCCACTTGACTGCAATCAAGTGAGATTCTCTTGGACTCTTTTGTAACCTTGCATTAATGCCAACTGCATGTGCAATATCCGATCTGCTATGTACTACATAATGCAACTTACCAATCATTGATCGGTATTCCTTCTCATCAACCAGTGCGGAATCATCCTCTTTTGTCAATTTGCAACTGGTCACCATCGGTGTACCAACCGGTTTTCTATCTTCCATGCCAAAGGTCTTCAGTACCTCTTTGACATATTTGGACTGAGTGATAAAGATTCCATCTTCCATCTACTGGATCTGTAGTCCAATGAAGAACTTAATCTCCCCTATGAGTGACATCTCAAACTCTTTCTTCATCTCATCAGCAAACTCATGACTCATCTTGTCATCTCCTCCAAAGATGATGTCATCAACAAAAACTTCACAGATCAGGATCTGATCTCCTTCAGACTTCAAGTAGATATTGCTATCTTCACTTGTTCTCTCAAATCCAATCTTCACAAGATGGGAATGTAGGCGCTCATACCATGCCCCAGGTGCTTGCTTTAGACCATATAATACTTTATGTAGCCTACATACTATGTCACTGTCATCAGATAGGGCAAACCCATCTGGTTGCTCAATATACACCTCCTCTTCAAGTACACCATTTAGGAATGCAGATTTTACATCCATTCGATTTACTTTGAACCTCTTAAAAGCTGCATATGCAAGAAGCATACGAACTCCTTCCAATCTGGCTACAGGAGCAAAGGTTTCCCCATAGTCTTCTCCTTCTTCTTGAGCATATCCTTTGCATACCAATCTGGCTTTATTCCTAGTCACTATGCCATCCCCATTCAACTTATTTCTAAACACCCATTTGGTGCCAATGACATTTTTATGCTCAAGTCTGGGTACCAAGGACCATGTACCATTTTTCTCTATCTGATCAAGTTCCTCTTCCATTGCCTTGATCCAATCTTCATCTTTATGAGCCTCTTTGAATGATTTAGGCTCAAATTCAAAGATCATACATGAGTTTTCTCTGATCATTCTTCTTGTAAGGATTCCTACATCCTTATCACCTATGATCTGCTTAGGATCATGATTCAACTTGACAAACCGAGGAATGGTCTTAACTGGTTCTTCTTGCTTTTCTTCTTCATCCTCATCTTCATCAGTATCAACATTCACCGGTTCAGGGACACTGTTACTGGTACTTGGTTGGCTAACAACCGGTTCCTAGAAGGTTGCAACTGGTTCATTTACAGCTTGCTCACTGTCGGTTTCCTCAGTCTTCTCAGAGGATTCATCATCTCTTACATTGATGCTTTCCATAATTCTTAGAGTCCTATTGTTGTAGCACTTGAAAGCTTTAATCTTGGTGGAATATCCTAGAAATATTCCCTCATCACATTTAGCTTCAAATTTGCCCTGATGTTCACTCCTCTTGATGTAACATTTGCTACCAAATACCTTAAAGTAGCTAACCATAGGTGTCTTACCGATCCAATACTCATAAGGAGTTTTGTCCTTACCCTTTTTTATGAGTACCCGGTTCATAGTGTAGATTGCAGTGCTCACCACTTCTCTCCAAAAGGTGTGAGCTACCTTTCCTTGAATCAACATGGTTCTAGCTGCTTCAACCACAGTTCGGTTATTCCTCTCTGCTAGGCCATTCTGTTGTGGAGTCTGGGGGGTAGACAGCTATCTCCTGATGCCAAATTCTTCACAATACTTGTTGAATTCACTGGAAGTGAATTCCCCTCCTTGATCAGTTCTGAGACATTTGATCCTTTTACCGTTTTCCTTCTCCACTAATGCTCTAAAAGCTTTGAATCTCCCAAAAGCTTCAGACTTTTCTTTCAAGAATGTGACCCACATCATTCTTGAGTAGTCATCAGTGAGGATCATGAAGTGCCTATCACCCTGCACACTTCTAGTTTTCATAGGACCACACAAATCAGTATGTACAAGATCAAGCAAGTTGTCAGGAGTGAAAGATTTACCTTTAAAAGTTGAGGAAGACATTTTCCCCAGTTGACATTCTCTACACAAGGTATTATCCGGTTTCTCAGCACCGGCAACCCTCTAATTGCCTTGATCTTACTAGCCTTCACAATGTTATCAAAGTTCACATGGCAGAGTCTCCTATGCCATATCCAGCTGTCATCAAGCTTGGCCATAAGACATGTACTTATATTTGCATTCAGATGAAATAGGTTACCTTTAGTTTGCATGCCGGTGGCCATTAATTTACCATCTTTTCCTTTGATTCTACAAACTCCATTCTTGAATTGCAGAGTGAGGCCACTGTCATTTAGCTGGGCAACACTTAGAAGGTTGTGTCTAAGACCATCAACCCAGTACACATTGTCAGCACTACTCTTTCCATTCAAAGAGATGGACCCTCTACCTTTGACCATGCATGGTGCATCATTGCCAAAGTGAACCACACCACCATCATACTCCTCTAAGGATACAAACTTGCTCTGGTCACCAGTCATATGGTGAAAAAAGCCACTGTCAATGATCCACTCATTGGAATCATCAAACCGGGAGACAAGAGCCTTCTTGTCTGCCACATCTTCCTTTATAGCAACAAACACAATGTCTTCATTCTCTTCATCTTCTGATTCCTCATCTGTGACACCTTCATCAACTGCCACAAAACAATTTCTCCGGTTTCTTCCTTTGAATTTCTTGAACCTTTCTGATTTATCCTTGTTGTCACTATTAGGACAGATCATAGCAATATGTCCTATCTGGTTATAGGAGAAACATTTCAAAGGGAGCTTACCTTTGTATTTACCAGTTCCTTTTGGAAATCTCCTGGCAAGAAGAGCTTCAAATTCCATCAAAAACTCTTCATCATTCATTTCTCTGTTCTGACTAGGTTCCCCACTAGTGCTAGCCTCTTTTCCTTTTCTAGATGGTATAGCAGAGGCTCTAAAAGCTGATTCTATCTTTTGAACACTACCATCAAAACTATTCAGCTCATAGGCTGTCAACTTGGCTATGATGGAGTCCAGGGACACCTTAGACTTGTCTATTGATCTCAGCTCCTGAATAGCAGCGACCCTTATTGCATAGACCGGCAACAGGGATGTCAGGACTTTACTTACCATAGTGGAATCTTCTATTTTGCCACCTGCACTCTTTATTTCTCCAACAACTATTTTGATTCTTATTCCATACTGCTAAATGGTCTCTCCTTCAACCATCCGCATGTCTTCAAACTTCCCTCTCAGGCTTTCTTCCTTAGCCTATTTTACATGCTCATCACCACCATAGATATTTTCAAGAGCATCCCATACCTCCTTGGGATTTACCTTATCCTGAACATCGATAAATTCAATGTCAGATAAACTACTGATGAGGGCTTCCATGACTTGCCCATTTTCTTGTATCTCTCTCTTTTGGTCATCGGTGAGAGTACCGGTAAGAACAACATATACATTTTCAACATAACTCCAGTGTTGAACACCCATGCTTTTGATGAATATCTTCATCCTGTCTTTCCATATACCGAAGTTTTCCCTGTTAAACTTTGGACCTTCCCTCTTCATCATTTGACTAGGATCTTTTCCTCAAGCAGTTAAGCTTACAACATAGAGGACCTGGAGGGCTCTGATACCAATTGATAACTCAATGATGAACCACTAGTACCAAAGTGGTACTGAGAGGGGGGGTGAATCAGTACAATCACAGATACAGTCCAAAATCGATTTGACAGCAAATACTCAAAATGACTAACAAACAGGGATACTGGTAAAACAGAGTGCAACCGGTAACATCCAGTATAGCTCAGTCAGTCATGAACCGGTCACTCAATAAGCTTCCCTCTTAGCTCAATACTACAGTATCATTATATTCTCATGCATAAACAGGTAAACTTGATCATCAGATCTTCACAATAGTGAGTTCAATATGTTTTATAGATAGGCATAAAACATAGAACCTTCATATGCTTAACAGGTAAAACAAAGCATCACAAGACAAAAGCATTTCACATGACACACATATTTTTCACGTGGAAACCCAACTGGGAAAAACCATGGTGGGGATGAATACCCACAAGCTGCTTTTTGAACTCTTTAGAAGTCCGCTCTGTTAGGAGCCCTGTCTGGTTAAAGACATTACAATAGGTTTTGCTAGGAACCGATCCTGTTAGGGATCACCCGGTTAAGGGATACCCGGTTAAAGGTTAAACTTGGTAGGGTCACCTTGTTAGAGGATTTCAAGAACTCAATAGCTGAAAGGATCTCCTTAAGCTCTATAGCTTCTCAGAACTCATTAACCTCGAGTTACCTGGTTAAGGGATTTGAATCAAGCCTATTAAGACCACCCTGTTAGGGGATTTTGCAACAAGCCAGTTAAGGCTACCCTTTTAGGGGATTTTACAACTGTTGAAGTGGTTAGAGATCAATAGGAATTACAATGATCTGTTAACAGCACTCAATGCTAATGCAGATTCATTTTGGCTCCTCTTCACCTTCTGCACATTCACTTTGCAGGTATATCTTCTCTCCTTTGGTCTAGCAAGAATTACGTATCACTTCCCTAGGATAAACACACACAACTTTTGCCAACAACCTTAGAAAGAAACACAACATCGACCTTATAGGAAACATACAGGTCAGTAGCAAAAACCCCAAACCCTAAACCTGTTAAGTTAAGCAATTCAAGCGGTTCGATCCTGACCGTTGAATCATACTGCATTAAATGCAACAATCTTGAATCGATCTCAAGACATTCTCCATCATCCATTATCCACCGATTTCATGGCAGCTAATAACCCATCATGCATTATCACCGTTTGACAGACTTCGCACATTCCCGAGGTAGATAGGAATAGTCTTCTTCATGCAAGATCCTTCATGCGCACAGAGCTTACGTGGCGACACAATCTGATTTCCATTATACTTCTAACTCATCACACAAAGATCACCAATTGAGTCACTTGAGGTGCTCCAACCGGAAACCCCGAAGTGGAAGCTACCTACCAACCAGTAGTCATACAATGCTTCCATGTGTCGGTTCCCATAACTACATGTTGATTCATCTTGAACAAATATGCTGCTTCACTTTGGCATATAAACTGGTTCATACATATGTCGGTTCCTCTCTCTTTTCACCTATCACATATGCTAGTTCTCTTCATAACACATATTGACATCAATGACAACATATAATGTCATTATGTCTTCATGCCGGTTCACATAATGCCAACAAAAAGCTTATATCAATTTACCATGGACTGTGGAAATCTCATCTCTCTACTTGTAAATTATTACCCTAAATAAAAAAGAAAAATAAGTTGATGTTTACAAATATAAATACTTGGAAACAAGTTAGATGAGGTCATACTACACCAAAAAAGGAAACTTATCCATTTGACAAGAGCATTCAATGGTGTTACAAGTTGCAAGGCCTAATCTTAGTTCAAAATGTAATGAAAATAGAATGCATGTTTTAAAATTTGTATTTAATAGGGTATTTATAGCATTTTTATGCTTGAATATTTATCTACTCTTCATATTTAGGCTTGAACAAAAGCTATTTCTAGATGCGGTACCATATAAACAAGCCCAACACAATTATCATTTTCATCTAGTGAATAAAAATTGCATATCTAGTTTAAATGTTTAATATCTTTCTTTTCCTTTCCTTTGTAGCACTAATGGTTTCCCAACATTCCTAGTTTGAGAAGGGGTTAATGGATATAGGCGAAAGAAGGTTGGTGTTGTAGGAGCAGGACTAACTAGGATTCTTGCAACTAAATTCTTACTCGGTATGTGTAGAGAAGTGTGAATGTCAAATAATCAAAATGTTAGTGACACACCAATGAAACTTTATATAAAAGGATTTGATTGACAAAAAAAATTAAGTAAACCATCCTTCCAAGATGTTCCTTTGTCCTCTATCTCCAAGAATTCCTCTAGTCATGGTTTTGCTCTCAGATCATTGAGGAATAAACCTTTAGAATGACAAGTCAATGAACAAGTGCTATGATGAAATCATCTATATGCTTATGCAACTAAGATATATGAGATTATAACAAAGCTTTCTATAATGAAGATTTTATGCTATGATAATGAAACTAACATGCTATGATAATGATATTGTAATCTAAATGCTTCCAAAATGCACTAGTGAGAGATACTTGTGTAGCACAATGTATATAAATTCATAATGAAATAACCTCGATCATGTGTAGCCTTGATAATGAGAGCACAATGTATGTAGTACCTTGATAATGAAAGGATGGGTCCTATTTATAGAAGAAATGGGCAAATTGGATGGCTAAGATTGAATTGATTTAGCAAGGGCCAAGATTGCATGAGGAAGTCTTGATCCTCAATCCATGTTTACAACTTCCACCAATGTCATGGTGACAAGTGGCATCATGAGAAGGCTTGAGAGGAGAGGGAAGAGGCATTAAATGCCTGAAGAGACATGATGGTTACCCTAAGGGGTTTGGTTAGGGTTAGGTTAGTGGATATATCTTTTATCCAAGGGATAAAGGAATGTGCAAGGGTTAAATGGTTACCTTAGTCAAAGTATTAAATGCTTGAGGAGACTTAAAGGTTACTTTGTGGAAGAAAAAGGCTTTTAATGTTATGTAAGAGCCTTAATTGTTTTTGAGAAGTGACTCCTTCCTAATCCTTAGTTTAGGAATGTGCAAGTGTTTAGAAAGGGGTTAAGGCTAAATTAGAAGGGGTTATAAGGATTTAGAAGAAGGGTTAGTATGCAAGTGGGTATTGTGGGAGAAGTAAGTGGGATGGATAAATAGGATTTTAATTGAAATAAAATTCATTTATTTCAATCAATTTTACAACTTGCATTGGATGAACTTTTAAATAAATATTGATTTATTTAAATGTGAGATGGATTAAATTAAATGTGAAAGGGGAATTTAATCATACAAATATGATTTATTTAATTAAAATGGCTAGGTGAATTAAATTAAATAAATTGAATAATTTATTTAACTAATAGAAGAAGGGAATTGGGATGAATTAATTAAATATTAATTTTTAATTAATAGTTGACAAGGGGGAAAGGATTAAAATTAAATGTGAATTTAATTAATAGCTAGCTGAATGATAATTAAATAAATATAAAATTTATTTAATCAAGTGGGCAGAAATAGGTGTCTACATTTCTCCCCTCTTTGAAGTGATGTGTGGCGACAAGTTGATTCAAAGAAAAATTTGCTTGATGATGCTGACAAAATTTTTGGTTTGCCCCATACGTTGATTGTCAGATAATAGTGCAAGTATGCCCCTTCGAGAGATGAATCAGATAGATTTTTGGATTTTTTAAGACTTTTTGACGATTTTTTTAATTTTATGATTTTTGAAGAATTTTTGAATTTTGAACCGATTCATTTCTTGACAAACAAATGAGAGTGATGGTGCGTAGATAAATAAGTAGATAAGTGGAAATTTAATGCCACTTAAATACCCCCCTTTTATCCCTTTTAAAAAAGTAAAAAGTGAAAATCATTTACCATTTCATTTCATTTGCACATAGTGATTGGAGAAGAGAGCTTTGAGCAAAATGTCGATCCCATACCACACCCACTGATTTGAGCAAGTTAGGCGATTCCAGTGACACGATGCCTATGGACCTCTAGTGAGTGCTCCAAAAATGCACCCTTTTGTGATGATTTTGATTTTTTATCTTATGTTTTTCATGTTTTTACATGGATTTTCCTATGTTTTAGAGTATGCGAAAATTATTTTAGTGCATGGCTATCTAGGGAAGAGGTTTAGTGCATAGGGTTGATTGGCTAGTGCTTTGATAAGGATATTTAGCACATGCAATGAAATAGCGCATATGATGAATTTTATTGTGCATTGATAAGATATTGTAGTGCATTAATCAATTTAGTACATAGGGGAAACTCCACAATGCATTGGTAGACTATTTTAGCGCATTGGGGGTTTTAGTGCTTTAGAGTGATCTGATAGCACATATACTGATTTTGTTAGCGCATAAAGCATTTGGGCACATTAAAACACTGTTTTAGTACATCTACGCTAGAATGTTGAAAAAGTTGATTTTTCTCTTTGATTTCGATAGGTTTGATCATAATAGTTTTTTGTCATGTTGATGTGTGATAGACTAGATGATGATTGACCTCATGATAAATGAGAATCAATGATAGGTGCTCACTGAGATTGATTGAAATCTCATTTGAGCTGATTAAATTGATAGATTGATTGATAATTAACCCCATGATAGATGAGAATCAATTATATGTGCTCACCAAGATTTGATTGAAATCTCTTATGACCCAATTAGATTGATAGATTGATTTGATTGATCAAAAGATAATTTGTGATTTGCTATGATTTGTAGAACTTATAAGTTCTACAGTTATAGGAGCGATTTCCAAAGTCATGGTGATTAATCCCCCATATGGTGTAGGTTGATTTGGATATCATTTACATATACAGATTATCATCTTTTCTTGACATGCCCCTATATACGATTAATCGAGGTTTATTGTCAACTTTAGCAGAGCGGTGGCAAAGTGATGCAGAGCATCTTCTACGTGGAGGAGAAATTTTTTTTATTATGTTTTCTCTATAGTATACGTTAGTCTCTGTCAGCTCATTATGACTAGTCTTTTTTGGGGGGGATATGCCTTACATCTTCTAAATTGTGTAGACCCAGTAGAGTTAAATTAGGAATTTTGTTTAAATCTACTACTTCAAACATAAAAGAGTGGGGGAGAGAGTGGATTTTTAATTGAAAAGTTTTTTTTTGTTGTTTTCAGGGAGAGGTTGTCATAGCTTTCATGGTAGAAAATTTTGGGATTTTTAGGAGTGTGGGTTACTGGGTTTTGGGTGTGAGATTCCAGTTGAAGAATAGAGGGTTGCAATTATTGTTCTGGGTGAGAAGTTGAATTTTTGGACTATAGGAGTAGCTTAAGTGTGGGATTTGAAGGAAGGCTTTTGAGCAGCCATTATATGTTGGTAAAATACCATTTTTGCATGTCTGTGAGAGACCAAATTAGATGGAGAATTTATAAAGTGAAGCCAATAGGTTCACTATTTTTTAATGCAGATTTGCTTGAGTTTCAATAAGAATTTATGGAGTATATGCATTAGTTTACTATCCATGTTTAGTTATTTTCCTATTATACATTCCATATTTGCATGTGTGTTTGAGTGTTGATTGTGGCAGGTTTGTGTGGGTTGCCAATCTCACTATGCATCAGTGGTATTAGAGCCAAAAGATCTTGAGTGTGCAAGAAGATTCGTTGGAGGGAGGCATCTTGCACTAGGGTTTACTTTATGTGTGTTGATAAAATGCATGCAAGAGGATTCCCATGTGGTTGGGGTATATTTGGAGTTAGAAATAGGGGAAGAGGTGATAATTTTGTTTGTGACGATGATTTTAGAGCCTTGAGAAGGTAGGTTGAAACCTTACAAGATTAGATAAGAAGAGGGTTTGCAAGGATAAGAGTCCTAGTAGTGATGAAGATGAAAGCACTAAAAATGCAAGTCAAGCTGGGAGTCAAGGAAGTGCTGGAGCAACAGCAATATCCCATGATCCTTTGGTAATTGCATTATCAAAGATTGAGAAAAGGCCCAAAATGGATGTACCTACTTTCAATGGAAGCTTAAACCCATAAGAGTTGATTGATTGGTTGAATGAAATGGATGAGTATTTTGAATTTGAGTAGATAGAAGACCCTAACAAAGTGAAGTTTGCTAAGACAATATGCTGGAAAGAGGTGCAACTAGAAAGAAAACGAAGAGGAAAAGATAAAATCACTAAATGGGATAAAATGGTGGAGAAATTAAAAAGAAAATTTATTCCTGTAGATTATGAACTGGACTTGCTCAAAAAGATGCAAGGATTGAAACAAGGGAGTAGGAGTGTGAAAGAGTACACTGAGGAATTCCACAAAATTCTTATAAGGACTGGACATTTAGAAGTGACAAAAGAGAAGATTGAAAGGTACATTAATGGACTAAGGTCAAGTATTCAAGAGGAAATGGCAATGGTTAGAGTTGTGATAATGGAGGATGCCTATTAAACAACATTAAAGGTTGAAGAAAGATTAAACGAGAGGTTTGAAAATAAGAAAAAAGGAAGAGGACATGGAGGTAAGCTAGGAGGAAGAACCTACAAGATTTATAAATAATATTTTCAACTAGGGAAATAAATTTATTTCCTTGGCTGGTAAAATACAAGTTGCCAATAAAATATTTCTTGCAACTCATGTCTATTACTCTTCGTGTTGGATGCCTTCAAAAAAGGGGTATGACAATCTAATTAAGGTCATTCACCAATTTATTTGGGCAAAATGGGATGGTAATAGGGGCTTTATTTCCACTTCTTGAAACCATTGTATTCAACTCAAAAGTAAAGGTGGCCTTGGGTTAATTGACCCCAGAACACAAGGAATCTATTTGGCTGCTAAGTGGATCATTAGAGATACTCATGGTGATGAACCGTGGAAGATTCTTATATGGAAACGTATTTATTTTGCCTCAGTCAAAGGTAAATGGTAGCAAGTTGGGTGGCTAGATAAAATTTTGTTTGCATTCTGGTGCATTTTGTATGACCAGTGAATGATATGGTTGTCATTGTTGGCAACATCATCTCCCAAGTCTTCATATTCTATTGACAGTAAGTTGACCGGTATACAGAGGTTAATCGGCTAAGCAATGTGTAGATAGGCTAAGCAGTGAGTAGACCGGCACATAAGAGATCAACCAGCAAGCAGTGAGTAGATCGGCACAAAAGAGGTCAACCGGAAAGAAATGAGTAGGTCAGCACAGAAGAGGTCAACAGGCTAAGTAGTGAATAGGTCGGTATACAGAAGGTAATTGACTAGGTAGAATTTGATCGGTACACCGGTAGAGTTTGTAACCAACAAACGGGTAACGTTCAGTTAACATCCAGTTAAACCAACATTCTTCTCTAGTCAACCAACAAAGTTATCGACATGAACGACTGTCTTGATAGATATTCCTGCAATGATTTCAGGAGAGTGATTTATGGTGTTGTAACAGAGTTTTGAATCCAATGTTTTGGAGGGAAAGTTTGCGATAGACAGAAAGGGTAATAAATTCACATAACTCATTCTAATAATGTTGTTCATGCAAAAAGTGATAATGTGAAAATGAACATAGGGGGGGTAGAACAGAGTGCAGAGCCAAGTAACAGAGGACCAACAGAGTGTAGAGCTGAGGATCAGTAAATCGGCAGAGTGCAGAGACGAAGGCATAATCAGGAAACCGGTGTTGTGTAGAGTAGACATAATCGATGCAGATATAATATGTTTTTCAGTGTGATCTGATCAAGCTATCAGTAGCCACTTCAACAGATCATCTTTATGTTTCTTTCTAATCATTGCAACTAAAATCCCTGAATAGGGTGGACTTTAACAGGTCCCATTGTAAAAATCCCTTAACTGGGTATCATCTTAATTGATGATCTTAAGACCTTTAACAAGGCTACCTTTAATAGGGTAAACGCTCTAACAATCCTGAATCAAAATCCCTTAACCAGGTGGCACCTAATAGTGTCCTTGTAATCTCCTAACAGGTATTGCTCCTCACTGGGAGTACTCCAGAAGAGTATAAATTTTGTGAGTTTCTACTCACACCGTTTTTTTCTCCCATTTGGGTTTCCACAAGATAAATCTTGGTGTCACTGTCTATCCTTTCATGCATGCTTATTCTACTGCAGTAGTTATTTATATTGATGAATGTTAAGTTAGTGAAAACTTAAGTTAAAAGTTTTAATTGGGTAAAATTGGTAAATTTTTTATTCACCCCTCCCCTCTCAGCACCGGTTGGGACTAACAATTGGTATCAGAGCCATATTCCTCTGAAGTGAACCTTGATAGCTTGAGGATAAAGATCATGGAATAATATTGGTATCAGAAGCCGATTGATGAAGAAAATGAAATTATTGCTCAGCTGAAAGAGAGACTGAGAAAATTTATTGCAAAAAGAAAGGAATTAGCTCAACAGCTAAATGAGAGTCTAGACATCATATATCAACTCTCTGAACAGAGTGGTCTGAAGAAGTTGAAGGAGTAGTCTCAGAAAAGAACAAGAAGTTGACCAAAGAAGTCACACATCTCAAAAGAGAACATGAAGGTCAGGCCCTAAGAATGACTGAGATACTGGAAGCCAACATAAGTACCGATGAAAGAAAAAGGGAGGCATAAGAAGATCTGTCAAAAGTTGAAAGAGCCACGAGGCTTGTTGAAGATGCCTTGAGAGAAAATGATGCAACCTTGATTGAGAAAGATGAATAAATCTGAATTCTCACTCAAGAGAATGAATATATACATAATCATATGCATGACAACACAGAAGAAAAGGAGAAGATGATGAAAGAGATTGAACAAATCAAGAGTGAGTTAAAAACTAAAAAATGAAAGAAATGAGAAGCTGGGGAAATTCAATGAAATCTCTGAGAAGGTAGATAAATAGTTGAAGGCTCGAAGAAGAATAAAGGAAACAACTGGTCTTGGTTACCCCGGTACAGATCCTATGGAAACTAGAGAATCATCTAAATCCAAAAAGATGAAGGTTGATAAAAGGAACCATTAAGAAGTGAAAGGTATGAATTTTTCCAGATCCTCTTGTAATCATTATGGTAAATCGGTTCATAAGACTAACGTTTGTAGAAATAAACCGATTAGTCAAAAGAAGATGTTCGCCTTTGATGGTTACTGTCATAATTGTCATAAGTATGGCCACACTGCTTATGAGTGTAGATCTCAATCTAGCAGTATGTCAAATAGAAAAAGATTTAATTCACATGCAATAAGTTTGGACACAAATATGAAGAATGCAGGTTCAAGTCAAATGTATCAAGATCACTATTCAAATCGGTCAGTCCTAATAAAAGGAGTAATCAGTTCAAAGCCACATGTTCCATGTGTGGTAATTCTGGTCATGTTGCAAAAAATTACAAAATGAGAATGGGCTAGAGAATTAATTCAGGACCATGGAGGACAAATGGTATGGCAAGTTTCAATTGCCATAAGATCAGTCACTTAGCCAGAGAGTGCAGGAACTAATACTATAACCTGTTTGAAGACAAGAACCGGTTTAATAAGAAGAAAGAGCAAAATGACCTAAAAGGAAAGAAGACAATTGAAGAAGAGAGAAATGAAATGAAAAAAACATGGATCAAGAAGGAAGAAAGAAAAGAAGGAGAAGGTCATTCTGAAACCAAGTCATCATCCATCGGTGATGACAGTTCCTCTTCTAACTAGGCATATTGATGCCCAGGGGGAGCACATATGGTAAGATTATCTTTATATCCCCTTTACCAGTTTAAAGTTATGTTTATCTACATAGTTGAGATGCATAAAAGTTAGACAAAAGTTCTTGTTTGATAAATGCCTTGTGAGTTAATTGTTTGTGTATCGGTATCTATAACAAACAACCGGTAAAAGGCAAGTTGTTGTACCTTAGGTTGTAAGTTTCAAAACTAACCACGTTGTATCATTACACCAATAAATTTCAACGAATAAATAAGGAAATGTCAACACATTTTCATTTACACTGATTTCTTGTGAGCTTTCTTGAGCTCTTGTGCAAACAAAGGCGATTGAGATCTTGTTAGTAATTTTTGTGCGGAAAGTTCAAGCAGAGTGATAGTGGTGGTTGGTATTTCTGAGAAAAAAATTTCAAACCCCATTTGAGAAAAGTTTGTTTGAAGGTCATCATGGCAGCATTGATATCGACTCCTGTGTTGGTTGAAACTATCAAAGAACCCCCAACCCGAGTTCAAGCTGCATCCGATGAAAGCTGGTGAGATTGACATGACCGGTGCCTTATCATTTGTGCTCTGTGGTTTATTAATGGTTGAAGACATTCATTCCTACATTCACTGCAAACTTGAAGAACTTGGAGACAAGTTCATTCAGAATGAGTTTAAAGGGTTATGTGTTAATGATCAATTGAAGGCAGAATATCTACCTTTGAAGACCAAGGGTTTGTCTAATGTTGTTGATTTTCCTGATTAGTTTCATGACGATTGGGTTAGGTATGTACTAAGCATGGTTCATGATCAATTTTTATGGCTGGAAGCTCAAGCACCGATCAAGATTACAAAGGAGGTGATTCGAAGAGTCACAGGGTTTAGTGCAACTGGTGAAGCATTAACCCTAAGAAGGATTTCATCATCTGAAGTCATCTGGTTAACCAAATCCCGATGTGATAGTAGAGCAATGACAATCACCCATATTGAGGATGCTGAAGTAAGATTTGCTTCTATTGTGTTGGGTTACAATGTTTATCAATCAAGTCAGATGAATAGTGTGTCAAGTGGTGCCATACATGCTGGCTATTGAATTATCAAGGAGGATGCAACCTATGATAGTTGTGAGATAATAAAAATCTAATTTATGGTGAACATTGAAAGAATTAAGAAGGACAAGAAGCAATCTTTCAAATATGGCTCACTACTGGTATGTATATTTTTCTATGTGCAAATAAATTTCCTCAGTAAGGGTAATGTAGTATGGTCTGAAGAGAAACCTATCATGGTTCAGATAGGTGAAATGATTAGGGATCCAGGATATAGGTTTGGTGAAACAATGTGGGGATACTTTAAGGAATTCATAATTAGGATGCACAAGAGGGAAAGAGTTCCAATTGGTATAGTGTAGAAATACAAAGACAACATTTGCTTTCTTGTAGACACGGATTGTTGTATCATTCACACGGTTCAACCCGAAAATTTTTGAGTTCCACCTATGGGCTATGAGGTTGCAACAGATATTGTTAAAATGCATGTCAATATGCTACTGTCCAAACTGGTAGACTCGAAGGCAAAGAGATTTGGAACTTGTGAGGAGGCAAGCTCCAAAATAAAATAGGAACTTCAGATGCCAATCATGAAAAGAAAAGTAAGAAGAATGATTGATACTATTGACAAGAAATATGGAGGTGAAGCATTTGGTGCCACTACCTCCACCGGTGTTAGTGAGAAAACATGGGTCAAACCTAATAAAGATGAAGGATTAATAGGAGAAAAGAAGAAAGTGTCAAAGACAAAACCAAAGGGGACTGCAACAACCAAGCCTACAACATATACAAAAGAAAAGGATTCACGTACTCCTGTATCATCCCCAAGTAAAGGTAGGCCAGGAGGAGTGACTTATACTAGATAGAAGAAGAGTGATACAAAGCTTAAAAAGGATGAGAAAGTGGGTGATATCACTGACACCCAATCAGATGTAGAAATTAAACAAGTTAGAAGGAGTGGAAGAAACAAAGCTCCAACAGTTGATGAACTGGTCCATGGGATCAAAGAATTTGGAGGTTTGTCTAGCGTTGGGAGGATATATTCCCTCGGTAATGAAGAAGACAAAAGAAAAATTGAAGAAGCCTTGATCTTGAACTTACATAAGTTTTGTAGGACTCCCAACGAATTATATGGATTAATCCCATCAGATTTGCTAGATCAAATTGAAGGGAGATGGAAAACAACTCTGGTTGTTGAGAAAGAACACAGAATAAAAGCACTCATGGAAGTGCAACATGATTTAGACCTTGATCAAGCTTCACTAATGGTTGAAGCATGTATTTAACACTTTAAGATAATAAATAGAATAGGGAGAGTGACAGTAGGTGAAGTTGAAGCAGTGCACGAAGAAGGTGTTGCCTTGTGGAAGAAAATCATGAATCAACAAAAGGAAGTTGAAGAAGAAATAGAAAAGGAAACAAAACAGGACCAAGGTGTAGTTGTTCTTGACAATGAAAAAGGTAAGGGAAAAGACTCTACTAAAGGTTTTGATGAATTCTCAATTAGTGAGATTATAGGAAATGTTGTGTCAGACATTCCCAATCTAACAAAGGATGTTGAACAATCGGTTCACACTACACTGGTGAAGGAAGTTGATCAAACTAAGCTTCCCGATCAAGATGAAGTGATAGTTGAAGATATTCCTTATGAGGATACACCTCACAAAATCTCATTGACACCAAATCCTATTCTATCAGAAGAATGCAAAGAGGAAGAGAAGAAAGTAGAGGATAAGAAAGAAATGATGGATACTCCTCTGGCAAAGAGGAAGTTAGGCTTAGAAAATGAAAGTGAAAAGAAGAAGGTAAAAATCATCACAACAGCTAGTTCAAAAGTTGAAACTGCAGAAAAGGAAGATGAAACCAAGGAGGAAAGGAGAATCGGTCATTGATATAAAGAAGATGACTCCCAAGCAGCTAATGAAGGTTTCAAAAAAACTAAAAATTCAAGCTAAAAAGGCTAATTTAAGAGCAAAGAAAAACAAGGCAAGAATTCTCAATTATGCCAAGACAATTCTCTCTAACCTAATTCTTGACATTGTTGTTGATAATATTGCCCCCATCATTGATCAGTTAAGTACTCTTGTTACAACAATCGGTTTAGAGGCAACCGATCTAGAGAAGGTTGCAGTAAGGCAATATGAATCAAAGAGAGGAGATAATTTAATGGAACAAATATCAATTGGAAGAGTTGCCCTTTGGAAGAGTTGTCCTCTCCATCCTAACAGAAGAAGTCAAAAATATACTTCAGGAATTTGGTCAATTACTGATCAAATCTTCAATTTTTACCAATTTCATTAGAGATCTAGAAGAAAAAAGAAATTGGACTCAAAAAGAAAATCAAGATTTGATAAGTTATTTTGATCCTCTCACTAGTTCAGCATCAACTTTCATTGGCAAGGTCAAACAACTCAATCATGAAATCAAAAGGTTGAAAGAAGAAGAGGACAAACAAGGTCTTAGCATGTTAGAGCTATAGTGCTATCCGGCACCAATTATTAACTTCATGCAAATGAACATTAAAGAAGAAAACCACCTCATAAGTAAACCTAACTGCAAGATAGTTGATGATATGGAGGTTTTTATTGTAGTTATGCATGGACACTTCACTACTATGAAACGGGTAAAATCTTCATGGGAATCCTCATTGAAGGTAGATCAAGAAAATTTGAAGGACCTTTTTTTCTTTAATTTGAAAAATTCTTTTGTATAGTCTTTGCCATTGATGGCAAAAGGGGGAATTTTGAAGACTGGTACATTGTGAGTTACAAGGGTCAAAAACAAGGGCCAAAATTGACATAGTTTTGTATTGTTTTGTAGTATTTGCCACCATTGCCAAAGGGGGAGTTTGTTGGCATTTTGGTGCATTTTGTATGACCGGTGAATGATATGGTTGTCATTGTTGGCGACATCATCTCCCAAGTCTTCACAGTCTATTGGCAGTAAGTTGACCGGTATACAGAAGTTAGTCGGCTAAGCAGTGTGTAGACAGGCTAAGCAGTGAGTAGACTGACACAGAAGAGGTCAACCGGCAAGCAGTGAGTAGACCAGCACAAAAGAGGTCAACCGGAAAGTAGTGAGTAGACCGGCACAGAAGAGGTCAACTGGAAAGCAGTGAGTAGACTGGCACAAAAGAGGTCAATTGGCTAAGCAGTGAACAAATTGGTATATAGAAGGTAATCAGATAGGTAGATTTTGATCGGTACACCAGTAGAGTCTGTAACCGACAGACTAGTAACGTTTAGTTAACATCTAGTTAAATTGGAAGTCTTCTTCAATATACCGATAAAATTATCGGCATGAACGACTATATTGACAGAGATTCCTGCAATGATTTCAAGAGAGTGATTTATGGTGTGGTAACAAAGTTTTGAATCCGATGTTTTGGAGGGAAAGTTTGCGACAGATAGAAAGGGTAATAAATTCACATAACTCATTCTAATGATGTTGTTGATCATGCAAAAAGTGATAATGTGAAAGTGAACATAGGGGGAGTAGAACAAAGTGCAGATCCGAGTAACAGAGGACCGATAGAGTGCAAAGTCGAGGATCAATAAATCGGCAGAGTTCAGAGTTGAAGGTATATTCATGAAAATGGTGTTGTGTAGAGAAGACACAACCGATGCAGATATAATATGTTTTTCAGTGTGATCTGATGAAGCTATCAGTAGCCACTTCAACAAATCATCTTTATGTTGCTTTCTAATCATTACAACTAAAATCCCTTAATAGGGTGGAAATTAGCAGGTCCCATTGTAAACATCCCTTAACCGGGTGTCATCTTAATTGATGATCTTAAGACCTTTAACAAGGCTACCTTTAACAAGGTAAAGGCTCTAATAGGCCTGAATCAAAATCCCTTAACCGGGTGGCACTTAATAGTGTCCTTGTAATCTCCTAACAGGGATGGCTCCTCACCGAGCCTACTCCAGAAGAGTACAAATTTTATGAGTTCCTACTCACACCGTGGTTTTCTCCCATTTGGGTTTCCACGAGATAAATCTTGGTGTCACTGTGTATCTTTTCATGCATTATTATTCTACTACAGTAGTTATTTATATTGATGAATGTTAAGTTAGTGAAAACTTAAGTTAAAATTTTTAATTGGGTAAAACCGGTAAAGTGTTGATTCACCTGTCCCCTCTCAGCACCGGTTGGGACTAACAAATTCTTTATGCTCATTTTTTCTCAATCAAGGCACCCTTTCCTCTTCAGTCAATATGGAAGGCTTGGTAACATATTTTTCATCTTCTTAGTTGGAGAGAAAATTTTCTTCAAAGTGGATTTAGTTTCTCCACCTCTTCTATATGGTGGAATAGACATATTCTTTATCATAACCAACCACTTGCCTTAGTGTTTCCCACTCCTTCTCTTCACTTGTTCAAAAAAGGGGTTTACAAAGTTGGGGATCTCTGGGACTTCTCTTCAATAAGTTGGTTACCTTGGCATATTGTTAAAGTTCAATTTAGCCTAAGCAACAAATATAAAGTGTTTTTGAATTTTGTGCAATCTTTAGTGCCTTTGGATTTATCTATGAAATTTTGCACTCCCATCCACTGTAGTTTCTTCAAGGACTGGTTATGGATGTCTTCTTATCCTTTTCTATTTTTTCCTATTAAAAAGTCTACTTATAGTTGCTTCCTCATATTCTATTCAAGTCTCAATTGAACTCCAAAATAAATGTAGATTCAGTGAGAATTTTTGGTCAAAACTCTCTACTCAGATTTAGAAATCAAAAGCTGGTACACATGCTCAATTAACCGCCTAGAAGATTCTACATTGCAAATTGCCTATTGGTGGCAGGTTGAAATGTATGATGGTCAAGTTGTTTAATTGCCCTTTTTGTCACAAGCAAGAAAATTTAAGACATGTTTTTTGCGGGTGCCAGTTTGTTAAAAAACTGTGGGATATTTTCTTTTTAATGATTTGCCTAATATTTTTTAACACAAATTAAGTTGGAAAGAGGCTCTTCTTGGAGTCGGCCTTCATGCTAACATTATCGCTGATGGTGTTAGACATGTTATTTTGTTGCATATTTGGAAAGAAAGGTGTAAGGCAATCTTTAATAACCAAAATAATCACCAGGAATTTGTATATTTAAGGCTTTACTCTGACATTTTCTATTTCCTTGCCTCTCTTTTTTCACAATTACAGGTTGAAGTTGAAAATAATTTAAAGGTCGACTTTCAAATACAAAGAATCAAATCTCAAGCCTCACAACTGGCTAGTATTGGGCAAAGGTTAAAGTTTCTATTGCAAGACTGATTGGAGTTGTTGGTCCTCTTTGGGTTGTTGTTACAACATGTTGTATTTTATTTTTTAGATCTATTGTAGCATTGTAATGTCTCTTTCTCATGTTGTTGGTCGTTATAATAACATATATACTTTGTAAAGTCTCTTCTTTTTGGCCATGTCTTCAGTTCTTGTACTCTTCTTGCCATGATGTTGGTTGCTATTGCAACATGTATACTGTTGTAACTTCTTTTCTTGTTGGTCATGTCTTGAGTTTTTATTATTGTAGTTTTCAGCTACAATTTTTTTTGTAATCTTGCATTCTTTAAATAAATAAATAAATAAATAACACAATAGAGATCATATTTTAGTTCTCATTTAAACACGAGACAAAATTTTGGTATGAGAATGTTGCTTTTCAAGAATTTGAATGCAAGAAGATTACAACTTCACAGATAAAATATATAATTATTCAAACTTAATTGTATATTTAGATTGAATTCTTATTGTTAGGTCAACGAGAAGATCTTGAATATTTACACAAAACTGCTATCTATTAAATTTTACAAATATATATTGATCAATAATTAGACTATCTCATTAGATACAATAATATCACATTGGATTATTTCATTAGAAAAAAAAAATTATAAATTTGTGCTAACATTTCATTACATGACAACATCACAAGCACTTTCATTACTTGCTTGAGATTTCTTCAATCCTTTTCAATGAGTAAAATGGTTTGATTTGTTATCAAC
Source organism: Cryptomeria japonica (assembly GCF_030272615.1). NCBI lineage: Eukaryota > Viridiplantae > Streptophyta > Pinopsida > Cupressales > Cupressaceae > Cryptomeria > Cryptomeria japonica. The sequence goes on from NC_081405.1 coordinate 256,823,747, forward strand.
AAAATCAGAAAATCATCCCTTTGAACCCTTTGAACACATCATACCCTAAGGTACTTTTCAACACCATCCTTGTTTTAGACACAATTTAAATTAAAATATAAGTAGAGGACTTAACAAGTAAAAAATGGGGCTACACTACAAATACAACCTAGTCTAGAGTAAGCCCAATTTTGAAATACAAGTTTGTTAAAGTTTAAAACTTATAAATCAAGTTTCAAAATTTTAATTTTGATTGCCAATGTAATGTGGCATAATGTTCCTCATTAATGATGAAAAATTTATAAAAGAGGTAACCCCTTCTACACTCCTTTACTTCATTTGCATTCATTAGTTTCAACTCAATTGATTTATGTCCAATTGTACTTGATGTATCTATAAATTAGAAATATTTGAATTAATAATAGGTTGTAGAAGTAATTACTTATAATAAGATAGCGCACTAAGTTAATGAAATAAAAAGTTCGATATTAAATATCACACCAATTTCTATAAACTAAATGATTTATACAAAAGATATTATATTAAAAAATACTATATAATACTAAATCATCCTAAGATCAATCTAACAAGATGCCATTAATTCAACATGAAAACAAGATAAGATAGATAGGATTTAAAAATTTGTACTCAAGAGTTTTGTTTATGGAAATAAAATAACAATAATTTATATAATACTATCTCCCCACCACTTTTGATGATATGATGGTGATAAACTAGGGTTTGCCAAATGCTTATGCTAGGTTTGATGACTCCAAAAGATTGGCAAGGAGAAACACCAAGTGGAAACCACCAATCCCAAGCTAGTATAAACTTAATTTTGGTGGTGCTGCTAGAAGGGATAAGGTTGTTGAGGGTGTGGTCATTAGATCCAACAATGGGGATTTGGTGGTTACCTTCACTAGGAACCCGAATGGTTATACTAACAACTAGCCCGAGGGGATGGCCCTACTGTGGATAATTAAATTTTCTCTTTCTATTGGTGTTAAGGCTTTAGGTATTGAAGAGGGCTCAAAACTAATCATTGAAGTGGTGAAAGGCCAAACCAAAACTAGTTGGTCTATTGAATGAATTATTGGGGATGTGAGGAAACTCCTCCTAGGGTTGGATTTGTTTGTCATTGAACATTCTTTCAGGGAGGGGAATAGGGTTGTTGGTGCTTTAGTAGCTATGGGAATTGAAATTGATGGTATAAGGTGATAGAGAAATATCAATTGTATCCCACCACATGTTAGAACTCTCCTAGAGGGAGAGATAAAATTCAACCATAATTGAAATGGGGTTTAAGAATTTATCGATACGAATTACCGTGTTCTATATAATACTATTGTTGAACATTGATTATATTGTCAACACCCCAAAATGACAAAGGTGGGAGAAATTATGGTGATGTGAGGAATTTGAAATGGCTTAGAAGGAAGCAAGGGTTAGAGGGAAGGGGCACTTACATGGAGGGTTCCTCTTGTAATATGCTAAGGTGGCACACATGGAAATGCAAGGACCCTGTGAGTATTTCAAAGGAGGCCCTAATAATGAGATGGCATCATGATGGGATGAAAAAGGTAAAATTTTGAATCATTTTAAATTTGAGAAAGCAAAAGAAAGAATTGGTGATCTGGGCCATATTCATTACTCATCAAGGAAGGTGTTGTCTGCACAAGTGTGAATTTATGAGATGGACAAGGAGTAGGAAGGATAGTGTTGGCATACAATTTATTAATTACAACCTTTTATATCTATTTATGCCCTCTTTTTCTATGCAATTTAGGATAATTCTAAAATCTGTGTGGGTCTTTCTAATTCAATGGTTGAGTTTGATAGAATGGGTGAGGATAAGGTTCGAATTAAGCCAAGCAAGCATGATGAATTAAAAAATGATGCCACAATCTGGCACATTTGCTATGAGGATGGTGTGTCTTAGTTCATTGAGAGCATCAATGGCTACGGTGAGGGCTTCTATGTTCAATTCAAAACTTTACGGTTAGACATAAGGGTTTATGTAGGTGGAATTTCATTCAAAGTTAATGAGGAAATCATTGCTCAAGAAATGAGATTTCCAACTATGGATAGAAAATGGAAGAAGACGGGTAGAGTTTCTAACAACAATAGCCTCAACCAAGTTTTTGGATGGAATGAGAGCTCAATTAAGCTACATGGTGGATTTGACAGAGAGAAATTATTGTTCCCATGGAACCAAGTATGTCTCATGATGATGAAGTACCTTAGCTTGGAAGTCAAATTTAACCTCTTTTACTTTTACCATTTGTCATTGCTCAACCATTTTAGGAATCGTAGCCTCATTTCATTCCTTTTTTTTCTTCTCAATTATTTTGAAAGCTTTGTTCATGAGGTTGTTGAGAGTGCCAAAAGCTAGGAGAAGAGGCCTATCCAACTCTATTGATATCCCTAGCCCTAGCATGAAATAATGCATCAAGTTCTCAGGTGCTATTAAAATTTCATCCTAACCAGGGTCTCCCGAATTCACCTAAGTGATTGAGAATGATCCAAGGGACCCTAAACACAAAGCCTCTCTATTTAGCACTAGCAACAAAAAAGGCAAAAAAAGCCCCTACCAAAAATCCCAAATTGACTATTCAAGAGGTTAGTGAGGAGGAGGAGGAGGAGGAGGAAGCAAGTGAAGATTTCAAGAAGTATAAAAATACCCCTAGAAGGTCTTTTAGGCTAGCCACCCACTCTACCAAGAAAGGAAATTTGAAGAACCTTGTGGACTATGATACTAAGGATTAGGAAAAATTGGGTAGTGAAGATGAGAAGAAAAGGAAGAATGTGGATACAGACAAAGGGGGGGTAAAGAGGAGGAGAGGAAACCTCTAGGAATGCTGACAATTCCACCCATATTTTTGAGAGCCCAATTGACCTCACTGAGGATATGATGCCTGATGAAATGGACATGAACAAAGAAAAAGTAGCAGAAGGGACCTATAACTCCCAACTGGAAGGAACCTATTCTAGATGTGAAACAAATGCCAATGAATTGGAGAAAGTTAAAGCCAAGATCTCAAGACTAGAAAGGAAACTAGGGAGTGTCTCCCAGTTCAGCTTGAGGATTATGCATAGCTCTACCATCTCCTTATGTTTGATGTAAAAGAAGATCTTTGGAGCTAACAAGGAAGAGGAAGGAAATTACAAGGATCTATTCAAGTTCCTTATCGAAGATCAGTTCAATGTCCTTAACCAAGCTAGTTGCAAATTCAGCGATGGTAGCTAGGGATTATTTTACTTTAAATTTTGTTGTCAATGTTGTTAATGTTGTTTTTGACCACAGAAGGCCCCCTATTAATAATTTTACTTATATTGGTATTACTTATGTTTATGGCAGTAGGTGGCCTATTATTAAGACTTTAAGTAGGATTGATAGATTGATGGATAAGAGTTCTAAAGATATTAGTTTTTTTCATATCTTCTTGATGGTTATTTTTTTATTTTAGTTGGCTATTAATGTGTTGCTACTACTCTCACTATTAACTTTATGCTCATTGGGATATTGTTTATAGGGGCAACACCCTTGTTTTGTTGTTCTTTAATATAAAAAACATACTAAATAGGAAGGGTGAATATAAACTATTGAGGAATATGGTTCCTAAAATCACACATAATAGGAAATCAACATAAAGAATGTTATGCACATATATAAGATATCAATATAGATGAAATTTTACATTCCCTACTTGTAGTGATAACTCCATCTACAAATTTAAAACTCTATGAGTAGCATCTAACATAATTATACTCAATTCAATATACAAAAAATTAAAATATAGATGTTGGAATATGAATGGGCTATCATAGATTCGGAGCTCTTTATGAACCAACATAACCAATAGTGGTAAATGTGGAGTTGCAAACAAACCATCTTGAGTGTAGGGTTCTGAAAGAGCAATCATGAAAATCATCAATGTAAGGTTATGGAGAAGCCATCATAAGATAATATTATTAAAAATATACACTCTCTCAGTTTAAGCATATATCATACAAGATATAATCATGCAATGATAAGGCAAATGTGATCATGATATCATAAATTGTAAGCATAATTAGCATAATTAAAAATCATATAATTGTAACTTCATCAAATCTAAATACATAAAGTAACATAAAAGGGATGCCTCAGAGTGATAAATGCATAACACATAATATAAACAAAAATGATATGTGATACTTGAACTTAAAATGACATAATAAATAGCCCGTGAATTGAGAATAAATATTGCATAACAAAAACAATATCCACAATAAAATGAAACATACAAGACATGATAAAGGAAGAGCAAAAAAATATGGATTAATCAAAAGGCCAAATTTAAGATAGAAAAAAAAATTATACTCTTGGTCAAGTTATGAGAAAGTTTGTCAATCACTCTATAATATTGTATCATTCCAAATGAATAAGAAGAGCACAAAATTAAACATATAGAAGATGTAAAAGAAGAAGTGGAGTGGGATATTCTTCCTCCACAAGGTCATCTTTATCTGAATCATGAATAATACTACACATGCGCTTGCAACTGTAAATAGATATAAACAAGCTAAGCTAAGTCAACCTATGTATTTACACCTATAAAAAAACTTTGATTAAGCATAAGGATTGATTAAAACATTGATGAATAAGCACATAAACTATCACCAATGCCAATCATTATTGGACCAAATTATGATGGTTACACCACAAGATGGTTGTTGATGATATATGAGTGTTCTTGTCAATAGCATAACATTCCTTTCCGAGGAGAATTCAATAGATAATGGTTTGGGTTGAAGCTAATGGACATGAAAGGGGACACAAGCCAAACACAAGATTCAAATGTTAGTGAGTTAGATTTCAACCAAAACTAAAACATATGAAACAAAATCCTTCACATACAGATCAAGAAAGATTAAAAAGAATGCAAAGAAAGAAAGATAAAAGAAGAGAAGGAAGAGTAGTCTCCCTAAGATGCTCCATGATGCCTTTGTTGCTTCTCCCTTGTCTCTCTCCTCCTCAAGATCCAAATGAGTGTATGTAGCTCTCAGTTTTAGCACTAAACCATGGATGCCAATGAAGATTCAAAATGGTTGAATGAACTAAACTTCACATTTCTATGCAAATGCCTACAACAAGATTACGATGAAAAAGCTTAAGTGTTAGTATCTATGCAAGTATAGTAACTGTAGACACCCAAAATTGTCATGTCTAATTAAATAAATATTTTATTTATTTAATTATCTAAGCTTAATTCTTCTATTAATTAAATAAATCTTTATTTATTTAATTAATTCATTTATCCTCTTCTAGCCTTATTTCTCATTTGAATAAATACATTTATTTATTTAAATTATCCTTTTCCTAAATTAAATAAATATTTATTTATTTAATTGATCCCACTTCTTCTATTAATTAAATAAATCTTTATTTATTTAATTAATTCATTAGCCTTTTTCTACCCATGACACATGTCATTCATCTCTTAATTCCTACACTACCTACCTCTTTCATTATTTTATTATTTCTTCTACCTACCCTCTAATCATAGCCAACCTCCTTTTACACCTCTCAATCTTATCCCTCCATTTCATATTTGTGTCTTCTATATAAGGAGATACTTCCTTCATTATTAATCCTAATCAATCATCCTAATCAACCTAGCTAATCATTTTATGCACTTGACTACACTACGGTCCTACTTGCAACCACATTTCGTTCTTCGTTGAGCTCTTGTGCACATAAAATCTGAGAGCAAATATATCAAGCAAGATCAATGGAGATAGGAAGAATGGAGATCAAAACCCTATTGGACATGTAATGGTATAATCTTTGTGATTTCATTTGATTTGCATTGTCTTAGGTAATCTTCATATGTTATGGTGGATCTTTGTTGTTGTTAGGCTAGGGTTTGGTGGTTGAATTCATTTAGCCTTTCAATTTTGTTATTATTGTTATTCATTTTCACCATAAACATTTTGGCACGCCCCGTGGGACATGGATTTTTGTTAGATCTATGTTTTTTGCAGATTTTTCTAACCCTATATTGTTGTTTTGTAAAACAGTTTGGAGAATAACCTTGTGCAGCTAGGGTTTTGGACCAAAAATCAAGATCTTGGAGAGATTTGATCATATCTCACAAACGGCTAGGAAATTTTACACCAAATGTTTTTTTTAGGTTGAATAAAGTATCAGGAGCTCTCAATACAAAATTCAGAATTTTTGGAGCACATTTTCATTTTCTATGAATTGTTTATGATTTTTCATTAAAAAAATTAATTTTGAGAGCAAATGAGAGAATTTTTTGGATTTTCTTACATTTTTTAAAATCTCTCATAATTATACATAGGATCTATTTTTTGTGATTTTAATTTTGATGCAAAATATTTCCCTAAAAATCAGATCTTTAAAAATTAGGGTTTTTCCTTATTTTGATCAGATCTCACAAACGGCTTCAAATTTTAGCATCAAATTTTTTTTGACAGGTCAATAAAAGTATCAGAAGGATTAAATAAAAATTTCAGATTTTTTCGATCAATTTTTCAATTTATATGATTTTTTTATGATTTTTCATAAAAAATTAATTTTGAGAGAAAATTAGCGAATTTTTTGGATTTTCTTACATTTTTGGAAATCTCTCAGAATTATACACAGGATATATTCTTTGTGATTTTAAATTTGATGAAAAATCATTCCTCAAAAATTAGATCTTTGAAAATTAGGGTTTTTCATTATTTTACTCATATGTCACAAACTACTTGGATTTGTTGCAAAAAAAATTTTATGCAGGTTTGGAAGACCATCGGGACTCTCCAGTAAAAATTTTAGATTTTTTGGAATGATTTTTCATTTTATATGATTTTTCATAAAAAATTAATTTTTGGAGCAAATTAATAATTTTTTTGGATTTTCTTACATTTCTAGAAATCTCTTGAAATTTTATAGGTGGTCTTTTTTTATGATGAATCAGATATTTGAATTGGTCAACAAAACGCATTGTTGAAGGCCCCTATTTCACAAAGTCTTTTGGATCTAAAATTTACCTAACTTGTGTGCTTGCAGGAAGGGGTGATCATTTGAAACAATCCAAACTACTAATAAATCTTTGTTGCAGGTCCTTGGCAAGGGTTTTTGGATTTTTATTGTGTTCCTTGTTTTCATAGACTAGCAAACACTTCAATTGGTGCACTAAAATTGAATCATTGTCTTTTGTGTCTTGAGCAATAGGCTCTTTTTGTTTAATCTTTAGAGGGCCTGTCTTCTCGTATGGTCATTAGGACTACTAGTGAGAAGAGAATGACCCAAGTGCTAGCAAAAGAAAATCCATCTTCTTCCAAACCACTATAAATAACTGTATTCATGGTGAAAACTATGAATAACGTGTGCTAATTAGTTCATACCAACACTATGTCTCCCCATAAACCCGTTTGATCAAATTTATTTGATCAGTTGTAGGGCGTAACCCCTACTGGCTGGGAGCCTTCTGTATTTACAGAGCTGAAAGTGCTGCATGTATGGCCACATGAGCGGATGCCCTTACTAGCACCTTTTTGTTTTAGAAGCCAAAATCCTTCTAGTTGTTGAGGCAGGAGGTCAGACCTCTGGTAGCGGCCCACACACATACGGTTCTTAGTAGAGATACAAAGTTCGCCATGGGGAGTTTTCGTGGGGACTGATGCTTGGCTGACCCGAGAAGTGAGTGCCGAGGGTGGAGCCAGTGAGGTCAAGCATCTAAGTATCCGCTCTGAATAGTGTAGTCTCGGGGGTAAAACCCCATGTGGGATCAACAACTATTGTCTTGGCCAGCCATAAGAATTGTGCTTGACTTATTTTAAACATTCAAGACCAAACAGCAAAACATTGTGTCTTTTGTGTCTTCAAGTGTATGCAAAACAATTTTACATCAAACAACACACTTTTCTTGGAGTCATTGTCAGTCTAAACACTTGCAAACATTGAGTCCTCATCAACATTGTGTCCTCTTGTCACGAAAAATAGTCAAACATTCAGATTTGGTCACAACCAACAACTTCACAAATTGGAAAAATTTTACAATCCAGCAAACAAGAGCAATCAGTTTCAGAATTCTTGAGCTTCCTACGTTGTTTCTCCAGGTTTTCATCTAGCATTCAAATTGTCTTTGGGTCTCACACAATCCATCATTGCTTCACATCTTGCTTTACATTCACACTTGTCTAAACTTGAGTCAAAAGGTCACTTGCTTGTCCTCATCATACTTTGTCAACACACTACATACAACAACACTTTGCTAAGTGGTCCCTCATCAAGGTCTATCACCTTTGGGTCTCATTTGGTCTTACTTAGAGTCAAGGTCAACTTACCTCATCAAGAGAAACTATCCTCTCTTTGGAAGTCACACCTACTCTACTACATACATACTTGGTCTTACACTTTGGACATTGCAAGTACACCTCAGATTCATTTACACTCCATCCAACTCTTGGTCTTCCATACTTTTTCCATTTTCATCTAGTCTCACACATCTTGGTCAATACCTAGTTCATGGTTGAAACTCATCTTCAAAAATCTAGGAGAGAAACTAAAGAGGCTCAAGAGTCTACAAACATGAGTTCTTATGAGTACGACAATGATGTCTTTTTCAATACTGATCATAACACATTACCTGACATGGATGCCTATAGAAACATTCCAAATGTTGAGAACATGGACACTACAAACAACAATGATACACATAATGACAATATGGACAACTTTTCAGTACATTCAGCAGATGTGGAAGAATCCATTATGGACCCCCGTTTCAATCAACTGATTGAGGAAATAATGAGGAGAGATAGACAATACTTCTTACAAATGATGGCACAAAGTGGAGCCAAGATACCTCATGATTTTGACATGTCTCAAATAATGGAAAATCGACCTTTGCAACAAACTCACTCCAACATGGATCAAGGGAGGCCTAATAGTGGAGGAAATAGAGGACCACATCTTGTGCCTGAATCACCATCATCTTTGTTTCAAAAACTAGAGGTCCCACATACACATGGTCAAGCATATGATACTCACCTTCGCAGACCATTATGGAAGTCTTATGCAGAAATATATGCTCAATCACATACAAATGCTAAGGATCAACCACCAAAGCAATTGGATATTCAAAGGCATGCTCAAAATTTGGACACAAGGAAAACCCGTGTCAAATTTGGGGGCAACACATTAGAACATGACATGCCTGTAGAGTATGGTATACAGGGAAAAAATAGATATTTTGTTCCTCAACATGAATCTATACCAAGTGGTCCATATATGCAGCATCACTATAGACCTCCTCCATATGAACATGTGTATGATCAATATCATCCATATATGCAACATGTTTCTCCTCCAATTGGTGCCTCAAGCATGGGGTATGGTCCAAGAAGTTGATCTCCACCTAAGAGCAATTTGGAGCAACAAATCAGGGACTTACAAAAGAAAATGGAGGACATAAATACATTGAAGCCAACATAAACAATGAGAGACATATGTCCTTATCCATTCAACAAGAGCATTCCAATGCCTCCATTTCCTAGACACTTTGTGATGCCTAAATTTGATAAGTATTGAGGAAAAGGGGATCCTAAGGAACAAATAAGACAGTTTTTCACAGCTTGCATTGAGATAGCAACAGAAGAGACATATTTGATGAGATTATTCCCACAGAGCCTAGGCGATCAAGCTATGGAATGGTTCTCCCAACTTCCATCTGGAATTAAGTCATGGGGTGACTTAGCAGAGGCATTTATTCAACATTTCTCCTACAATATAGAGACAGACATATCAGTCACTACTTTATGCAACACCAAGCAAAAAGAGGGAGAGTCTTTTGCATCATTTTTACAAAGATGGAGGAATCTAGCTAGCAGATGCTCTTGTGAAATTCCACAAAAACAAATGGTAGAGATGTTCACACAAAACGTTAACAAAGACATTGGCTATGATCTAAGGAAAGCTTGTTTGTCCACCTTCAGGGACATTATTGAAAAAGGCTTAGCAATAGAGAAGGTCCTAATTGAACAAGGAGTCATTAAGATATTTAAGGAAAACAAATATGACTTTAAAGGAAAAGACAAGCCAAGATTTTGGAATAAAAACAAGAACACAGTCAATGATGGTGTTGTTGATGCCAATACAGTGCAACCCAAATTCATCTTTTCGGGATCAAGTTCTACAAACAATCAAGTGAATACTCAAACAACTTCTAGATCACGAAGGAAGTACACTCCATTGGGAGAACCACTTGAGTCAGTCTTCAAAAAGTTAGTGGCAAACAAAATAATAACAATTCCAGATTTGCCTCCATATGAACCAAAGGTTAAACCAAATTGGTGGAATGATGAAGAATATTGTGAATTTCATAAGAGCAAGGGACATAAAATAGGAAATTGTCATCGACTGAAGAACATCATACAAGATCTCATTGATAGAGGTGACATTGAGATTGAAGGACACTCATCCAATCAAGAACATGAGATGTTCAAGGAACCATTCCCAAAGCATGACAAGGGAAAAGCTAAAGCCACAGATGATCAAACCAACTATACTAGAGTACCTTACAACTATGATTCAACCATCAATCACATCCCGATGGACAATTATGTCTCTACTATTATCATCAAGGACAAAAACCCTAAGAATCCTACTCAGAGACCCAAGATTGTCCTAAAAGGTGTTGGATCTTCTTCTGAACCTACTTCTGAATGTCATGTTACAACCCGTCAAGGTAAAATTACTTTGCCAGGTGCTTCAACTAAAAACACCACTTCTTCATCAACCAAACTTGAGTATGACCTTGTAGAATAGTTAGGGAAGACACCCGTGCTCATCTCCATCCTTGAGCTCTTACGCATATCCCCCGCTCATAAAGCTATTCTTGACAAAATCTTGAGAGACACTGTCATTCCTACTGATCTGAACGTGGACCAGTTTCAAGCCATGGTGAAATACCTTTCCATTCCACACTCCCTTACATTCACAAAAGCTGATGACGCCTCCGTAAGTCAGCCACATAATGCACCACTACATGTTGAAGCCTTCATACACAAACATAGAATCAAACAAGTCCTGATAGATGGAGGAGCAGGTCTAAACATTTGTACATTGAGCACTATTAAACGATTGGGATATTCAGATAAAGTTGTGAATTCTACAAACAAAATTACCATCAGGGCATATGATGATGAAGAGCGTTCATCCAAAGGCACAGTAACCTTACCTCTCAGAGTTGGGCCAGTTACAAAGGATGTGGTTTGTCAAGTCCTAGACCTTGATCTCACATATAACATATTGCTAGGACGTCCATGGATTCATGAGATGAGTGCAATACCATCTAAATATTATCGATGTATCAAGTTTCCACACAATGGAGTTGAAGTGACTGTCAAAGCGGATCCTAACCCATTCATATATTGCCATAATCTGCGACCTAAATCCAAAATAACAATTCCAGCTAATCGAGAGGCTATTCCTTCATCAGCATATGTGGATCCAGAATCATTGAAAGCTTCTACATCAAAACAAGCAGAGATCAAAGAAAATTTCAAGATTAAAGACATGGGATGTGGTGAGTATATCTTCCATGTTGAGCAACTCCCACTATCTCCTAAGGTATTCAGTCAACAGGAGCAACCTACAAACAATTTGCAAGGAATTGGATGTGAACCACCTAGTGTTGTGGCTACTAAGTCTGAATGCAAATATCCTCTAGTGGTGCAAGCAACTCTTGATATCAATAGTCCTAAGAGTGGTTCCAACAAAGAATCTATTGAGCATATCGCTAGCCCTCTTGAGAACTCACATAGCTTTACCATATCATCCACTCATTCCATTTCCACTCCTCTCCAAGACTTGGATCAACAAGAATTACAAAAGCCCTTACTCATTGGGGATGAAAAATCAAGCTATGAACAGAAAAAACTAAAAGTCAAAACTAAAGAAAAGTCCTTTAGTCCAAATCAAAATCAAAAGCTATTGGACTCTGCAAAAATCAAAGTCAAGGATAAAAATCCTATGAAGAAAAAAGAACAAGAGTTGATCTCCTCTAATATCAAAATAACTGGGGGCAAAAGTTCTACAATTTTAAGTCAAAAAGCATACTTGTTGATCCTAAGTCTCCATCATGCTATCCTACTTTCACTTATTTTCATAATCATAAGCCTTCATAACTCATCCACTTGTTTCACACATCCTGTCCCTTCTGGCAATACATCATGGACCTTTAATGGAGCTTCCTTGAAGGACTTTGTTATCAGGGTTGCCCAAACTTCTTTAGGTGACACACATATGGGCAAACATAGTCCACACACTAGTAATGCTATCTCAGTTCCTTTATCAAGGAAGACAGACACTCAAGCTACACATCATTCAATCAAGGAACATCACAGTTACAATTATAAAGTCAAGCCTCACACATTTGAGGTAGGTGACTTGGTTCTCAGAGAAAATCCTAAGAATCAACAAGACAGAGAGAAGAAGGGCAAGTTCGAACCAAATTGGCTTGGTCCTTACATCATTACAGCAGTATATGGATCTAGGGCATATCAGCTCTCAACTACAGAAGGTGAACCTTTGGAGGATCCTATCAATAGCATGCACCTTCACAGGTTTTACACATAGCTCTTCAAAATATCCTAATTCAAAAATACAAAAAAATCAAAAAATTTTAAAAATACAAAAAAAATTATAAAAACAAAAAAAATTGTTACTTGGTGAAAACCTGGCAAACAGGCGCCTTGTGACATAGAAAACATTGAAAAATCGAAAAAAGTAAAGAGAAATAATTTCGTCCAACGGTGAAAACCACTTCGGTGGTGCCCTGGGCAAGTACCATGGTGAAAACTGGGTCACCAGCGCCATGCGTAGAGATATTGCTCCTCCCTCCTTCAGGATCCACTTCCATCCTTTCACTTTGCACACACTCACAACCAATTCATCCATAATAAACTTACCCATTCCCATCATGGCTTGTTATTGATCTACCCAAGATTGGTTAGCCATTCATAATAAACCTCCCTTTCCATCCATAATAAATCAAATCCTATCTGTGGCTACGGCAAATCCTATGTCTAGTGATGGGTGTGGAACTAAGAACATCACATGTTTCGAGGAGTACAGTTTCTTCCAGCTTCCTTCAGTCTATTCATGCACAATCCGCAATAAAGCAACATTTGCATCGCCAGTCTGCAATAAGGTCTTGTCTTCTTCACAATAAAATATCAGTTTCATGGATTCAGTCAGTTTCAGATGAGACAAAGTAGCAACAATGGGCTTCAACAAATCAAATATTTCAACAGCCTCAGACAACATATGGTTCCGTGCTATCTATCCTTTTTGTGAAAGTAAAAATTGTGAACACAATCAAATAAGACTTATACAAGTGACAAGAGACACTAAACTTGAGGACTACAGTGGATGTTGGTGTCGAGTCTTGGTTTTCTTTTGATTTTATCTTTAGGTGACATGTCTTTTAGCTTTTTCAGGATGTCTCTGACTAGAGATTCTATCTCCAGGATGTCTTTGACTAGAAAGGCGAGGATGGGGTATCGTCACCTATTTGTATTTGTTGTCTGTGGATTGTCTTTTAGTAATGCTATGACTTGTCCAAGGATATGAGGACACTGTGAGTCTAGTGTGAATTGGGGCATTCCTTGTTTGTGACTGTCTTATCTCCATACAAATAGGTACAATGACTTTTTGGGTTAAACATATGCCTCAATTGTCATAACCTACTTGCCATAATAAAGCTCAATGATGATAATGCACAAGAAGCTCTTTCACGTTCATATCTTCTATCTTTCATCCCCCTTTCTTGATTGACTTCCATCGTCCTTCTTGAGTCCGCGTAGCCTGCTATCACATAACTGAGTATAATGACACACCAAAAACATTTGCATTTCATGTAGTTGCACCTACATTACCACATATAAACATTTCATACATACATATAGATATCACAACTGCATCACATCCTGCACACAACACCTGTTAGCACAATTTACATTTGCATTATCATATTCATCTGCATTACATACATTCACATTTGCATCATGCATACACATATAAAACATAAAAGAACAAAAAAATATATTGCATTGCATCATATACATATTTGCATCCATATCATAAGCATCACATAGAAACATACATCACATAGGTACGCATGCATATAGTTGCCACAAAGATGAATCATCTCATATATATATATATATATATATATATATAAAGTGTCATGATACAATGATATCAAAATCATATGGCTACAATCACCCGCAGGTGTCTACATCATCATACAAAATGGTACAATACTGATACATAGGGAGCCCTCTACGGCTATGATGAATTCCCTTCCTCAGAAACGGTTGGCCTCGACGAAGTCTGAGCCCTAGAAGGACCCGCCCCAAGATCATCTCTCCTGGCCCCTATGTCCCCTACAGCCACCCCTCATGTCGCCTTATTCAGACATTCTATGGCATATGCAGATGCAAATCCATAGCCTATTGAGCTAGCAGCATTACTAATTGCAGATCCTGCACCTCTTCCAGATCGATAGCTAGCATCAAAAGAAGAGGTGGGAGAGGTAGCGGTTGAATCCATTGAACTAGTTGACTCAGCATCTGATAAAGTACCAGCAGCGGGGAGCTATTGCAAAGGTAGGAGAGGAGACGGCCCCTCTTTTATATTATTGTCAGAGTTAGAGAACCGCCATCAACATTTGACCCCGGAACTAGTTCTTTTGATCTAGTAGATCCACCTAGGCAGATCGAGATCGATACCTAGTGGCGAGGGTAGCACCAAAGCAAGCATTCGAGCGAGCAGCATATCTTGAAGTTCCTAACTTGTTACAAGAATATAAAAGAGGGGTCGTCTCGTGGAGGGACTAGGTGAAGTTGATCCGGATCCCGTTGACTAGGAACCACTAACAGCACAGAGGAACCCACTGATAACTCCTGCCAACACTATTGGTAGTGCTAATCCTGTCCATGTCATGGTATCCCATGCCACATGTCCCACCCTCATCTCCAGTCCCGGATCCTAGAACACTCGTCTTAGTGCATCCCTGTCTCTATCTCGATCGTAGGGTACTAAATCCCCATCGATCGGTATCCGCAGAATCCTGTATACATCCTCCAAGGTGACTGTCATCTCCCCCATCGGCAAATGAAAAGTACATGTCTCAGAGTGCCACCTCTCTGCCAGTGCAATCAGCAGTCCCATGTTTGCCTGAAACTCAGGCACATACAGAACATGTCTCAATCTCATAGCCTCAATCGCAGCTCAGTCCTTGGCTATCAACTCAAGTCGCAACCTCTGAGTTGATGGGAATCTCTCCCGTGACTCCAGCATAGGCAAATACTCCTGCAGTCAAGCAAATCAATCATCTCAGTCCTAGTGACACTCACTGTTCATCACAAAGTGTTGCTATCTATCCCAGTGACACTCACTATTCATCACAAAGTGTTGCTTCTATCCTAGTGGTACTCACTGTTCATCACAAAGTACTACGTGTTTGGCACTCCCTGTTCATCACAAAGTGCTCCTCACATTCGCACTCACTGTTCATCACAAAGTGCTGCTCATATTTTGGTACTCCCTGTTCATCACAAAGTACTCTATCTTGGTACTCACTGTTCATCACAAAGTGCCTTGATCTATTCTAGTCTTCCCTAGAGGACCTACTTGAGTGTATCCTCTCAGCAGCTTATCCAATCGACAGCGTATGTTCCTCACAGAATTGTCGATTTGACCTAGAAGACACAAATTCACATTTTTGGACACAAACGCGTTTTCTTGACATAAACGCGCATTTATTACATTACCTAGTATGCATTAATGACAATAATAAATGCATCAAAGTATGAGGAGGTTTTGTGGTACTTACCGGCTCTCCTGCCTCTGCTGGCCTCTGGAATCGGCGAACACGGTCGAATCTGTGAACGAAACCCATCGCTGCTGACTACTACTGCTCTATTTTTGCTCTGCACTCTGCTCTCGTGGATGTGTGGATGACAATGAGGATGTCTTTTGCCCGTGGTCTATCTTATAGCCTACCCTCACCTTAGCCCTCGTTTCCCGAGTCAGTCTTCATTATCCCATGACTCTGTCACTTTATCTGGTCAGTTCATTCTATCCCGTCTTTCTTATCGAGAGATTGTCTACAATCTTTTCACACATTTTCATCCAATCTCTCGAGGGGGCATGTCATTCCCATCTTGGGGCAACTCTGTATTAGTTCATATTATCTTCTTTGAAACAACGCGACAGGCCGCATTGTCTCAAAGAGGGGCAAAATGTAGACACCCAAAATTGTCATGTCTAATTAAATAAATATTTTATTTATTTAATTATCTAAGCTTAATTCTTCTATTAATTAAATAAATCTTTATTTATTTAATTAATTCATTTATCCTCTTCTAGCCTTATTTCTCATTTGAATAAATACATTTATTTATTTAAATTATCCTTTTCCTAAATTAAATAAATATTTATTTATTTAATTGATCCCACTTCTTCTATTAATTAAATAAATCTTTATTTATTTAATTAATTCATTAGCTTTTTTCTACCCATGACACATGTCATTCATCTCTTAATTCCTACACTACCTACCTCTTTCATTATTTTATTATTTCTTCTACCTACCCTCTAATCATAGCCGACCTCCTTTTACACCTCTCAATCTTATCCCTCCATTTCATATTTGTGTCTTCTATATAAGGAGATACTTCCTTCATTATTAATCCTAATCAATCATCCTAATCAACCTAGCTAATCATTTTATGCACTTGACTACACTACGATCCTACTTGCAACCACATTCCATTCTTTGTTGAGCTCTTGTGCACATAAAATCTGAGAGCAAATATATCAAGCAAGATCAATGGAGATAGGAAGAATGGAGATCCAAACCCTATTGGACATGTAATGGTATAATCTTTGTGATTTCATTTGATTTGCATTGTCTTAGGTAATCTTCATATGTTATGGTGGATCTTTGTTGTTGTTAGGCTAGGGTTTGGTGGTTGAATTCATTTAGCCTTTCAATTTTGTTATTATTGTTATCCATTTTCACCATAAACAGTAACAATGCTTAAGATGCTTCCTCCTTTGCTTGAGGGTAAGGGCTCCTTTTATAGGAAAAAATGTTGATTGAATGGCCAAGATTGAGTGAGATTGTGAAGGGATAGGATTGATTGGTTTGTGATCCATGTGATGGTTTTCAACCAAATCCCATGATGACAAGTGTCAACATGTAATGTCTTGAGAGGAGAGGAAGGGAGCATTAAAAGCACAAGGGGACATGAGGGTAACCTCATGTGGTTGCGGTTATTGGATAAAGCTTTTATCCAAGGGTAAGGTTATTATCTAATGGGTAAACTTTTGTGCAAAGTTTACCCATGGTCAAGCCTTTATGAAAGGATCAAGACCCATGTGGGTTGGATTGATGAAAGAGGAAATGCATTTAAGACTCTGTAAGAGCCTTAAATGACTTTTGAAGACTTTTGGGAGGGAATTTGGATTAGGATTGTGCAAATGTTTAGGAATGAGATTAGGCTAATTTGGAAGGGGTTAGAAGAGTGTAGAAGGGGTTTAGAGAAATCTAGAAGAATTTAGAAAGAGGTGGGTGTGGGTAAATAGGTTTTTATTAAAATAAAAATCTATTTAAATGTGCCACTTGCATTTGTAGGAGAATGCAAATGGATGGGTTAATTTTAAATAAACGTTGATTTATTTAAAAAGGGGATTTAATTTTTAAATAAATGTTAAATTTATTTAAATAAGAAGAAGGGGGATGAATTAAATAAATTAGATTTATACTATAGTTAGTAATTAAATAAATTGATTAATTTATTTAACTAAAACAGAAGAATAGGCTAAGGTGAATTAATTAAATGTCAATTTAATTAATTGAGAAATATTTAGTCATTAAATAAATATTTAATATTCATTTAATTAATAGACAAATTTATGTGTCTACATAAGCCATATAGTTTTTTTGATGGATTAGATGGTTATGATGATTTGAGGGATCAAGGAATCATATTCATTGTGAGGGTTGGGTTGATGAGGAGATGATAGGTGTATCCATGTGGTTGGTGGATATGAAGTGGTCTAGGATTCACATGGGTGATTAGTAAGCCGATCGGTTTTAGCTAACTTAGTTAAAAGTAGATAAAAGGGAGATTTAAATAAATATAATATATTTATTTAATTTTGGCGATGAGGATGAGGGACTAGATAAATAAATATTAATGCTAAAAATAGGTTTGGGCCAATGGTATGAATAGTGATTTTATCAATTCAATAATGAAATATTATCTAAGTCATTATGAAATGAAAGTTGAATAATTAATTTAATAAACAGATATTTATTCAACCAATTATAGAACAAATGATTGAGTGATTCTAAGTGTGTACAAAATAAATATTCCTCATTACCATGTGAAGTACTTTGCAAACACTTTTACATGTAAAATTTAAACATAATAATTGTTGATTTCTTTCTTTAGAACGATTCAAACAATTTGACTCATTTTAAAAATGAGAAACTATAATCCCTAATACCTTTGTTCTTTTCCTCTTTTCTTGATCGATATATACTCTATTAATCATATAAATCTTTTTAGACTTATAAATATCCAATCTCTTATAGTTGATTATGTATTATAGATTATACCATTTATAACCCTTGTGACCTTTTAAATCAATCATCGCATTTACTTGTCCCGATGGAGGGAACTATGAAGTAGCAGTGTAGGCAGTCTTCGTGGAGGAGGTAGATGTTGTTGAGTAGGGCTAAAAAAAATCGCCAACTACTCCTTTCATCTTTTCAATTGTATTACGAAATGATCTGACCAGTCCCAAGACTCATTTTCCTTGCTTCGATATCTCATCATCATAAGATCAAGAAAAACAAATCCATTATGATGTTGCCTTAATTTCCTAACCTACGAATTCCACACTGTGTTTTACCGCGTTCAACTTGATTTACATAATCCCCTTCCTTTAGCTATTGTAGAGCCGACTTATGCGGCACATTTGAGATTATATTCTTAAGCTTTTCGAAGTTTTAGAGAACAAATATGGAGTATCACTCGCCCACCCCCCAAAATCTCCCTCGATGTCAATAATAGGTTTCATGTGTTTCTCAGCTTTCGTGGACCAGATGTCAAAATTACTTTTGTCAATCACCATCTTTACGAAGCTCTCTCTGGAGCTGGACTCGGGGTTTTCCTGGACACCGAAGACGTCGATTCCAGCTTGCAAAAAGCCATTCAAACAAGTCATATTTTCATCCCTATATTTTCCAAACGCTATGCGGAATCAACCTGGTGTCTGGAGGAAGCGGCGAGGATGTGTAGATCGAATGGCTTCATCATTCCCCTGTTTTATGATGTGGAGGTCTGTTCGCCCAGGCATTCGAGAAGCATTAGACCCATTTAGATCGACAGGATGAAAATAGAATTGAGGAATGGAAGATAGCACTTTATCAAGCATTACACCCATTTAGGAAGAGAAGAATTTTAAGGAGTTTGGTAAATTACCACGGAGAAGTACTGAGTGTTGATGAAGGAAGATCTCTGATGAGAGATCGAATGCCAGGAATTTGGGCTCTTGTAGTTTTCAATGATGTGAATGATAGAATGCAGCTGCATGCGGTGTATGGGGATTGGTTTGGGCATGGCAGTAGACTCATCATCACTTCCCCAGACCAACACATCCTAAGGTCGACTCAGTTTTTGAAATGACTGGACTAGGGCAGGATGAAGCTCTCGAATTGTTCAGTTGCCATGCTTTCTGTAAGGCAGTCCCAGAGACCCCTTACAAAAGAGCCTGTCGAGGGCATCCTCTTGCATTAGAAGTCATTGGAGCACAATTATTTGATAAGGAGTCCAATGACATCCAATGTTGGGAAGAAGCTGTCCATAACATTGGGGAAAATCCAGACATATCTAGAATTCTTCAAACCAGTTTTGATGGACTTAGCCATATCGAGAAGGAAATATTTCTGGATATAGCTTGCTGCTTTGTTGGTCAAAGGAAAAGAGACACTGATCTTTTCTGGGAAGTTTTATACCCCAATAAAGTTCAAACAGCCATCAAGAATCTTTCACTAAAAATGCTTATAAACATCTATAGCCCTCAAGATTCCTTCCATATGCATGACCTTGTACGGGAAATGGGAAGAGGAATTTAGGAGCAGAATGATGATAATAGCAGACTCTGGCTGCCTGTGGGCGCACACAAAGATTTGAACAGAGACAGGGCAGAGAGAATGAAAATGCTTGTTTATACAGGACAAAATGCAAGTGAGCCTGTTATCATGCATAGCATGCCTTCCTTGCGCTACTTATTTTTGCAAAATACAAAAGTAACCGGCAACATTGCAAAGCTAGCTCCTAATTTGATATGGATAAAAATTAGAAATTGTGAAATTGTAAGTGATACGCATACATGGATAATGTCAAGAAACAGAGTCCAATTGGATGGCAGGGGATCACAAGTGAGGATGTTAAGTCTATAGGAGTGTGCCAGTCTCACGAAAATCCCAAAGATGCTCGACAGCTTGGTGAACCTTCAATGCTTGTATATGGGGTATAATAAAGCTCATAAAACAATTCCAGACTCACTCGGCAATTTGTCACAACTCAAGAAGCTCAAACTGTGTAGCTGCAGAAGTTTGACAAGCCTTCCCGATACCGTGGGCAATTCGGTGCGGCTAAAAGAGTTGTGTTTGGGCAGCTGTACAGATCTTAAAAGCCTTCCCGACACTTTAGGCAATTTGGCTGAACTAGAAGAGTTGAACTTGTACGGATGTAAAGGTCTAAGGAGTCTTCCCAACACAATTTGCGGCTTGGCACAACTCCGGGTGTTGAACTTGTATCGTTGTTCAGGTTTACAGAGATTTCCTTACACGGTGGGCAAGTTACCAAAGCTTATGGTGTTAAACCTTCATCGGTGCTCAGGCCTAGGAAGCTTTCATCATATCGTTGCCAAGTTAGCCCAGCTGAAGGAGTCAAACAGGTAAAGAGATCATTTGTAGGTGAATTTAATTTGGTATAGAGAGACTCAATATAAGAACTTTGAAAGTAAGATATCTTCCTTTTAAATCGTTTCAAATGTTGTCTCATAGTTTCTGTGCACTGGGTGCAAAAGGAAGCTTGGTGCAAAAGGAGTTCAATATCTACCTTGGTTTCTGTGCACTGGGTCACTTCGTATATGGAGGAGCAGAGAGGATGACCAAAGTGGAGACATTCGTAGGGCAAGTGAGCAGTGATATTATTCTTGTTCCTGTATTTTCGAAACTTTAAAAGAACTTTAAAAGAATATTTCTGAGGGGAAATTTGGGCTATTCTCCTGCACATTAAATCCTTCTAGTCACTTGGCAATGTTCGAATTAGTGTCTCTTCTAATCCTTCTACCGATAGATCAACGGCTAAATTGTTGGGTATATGAAGCCCAATAGTCACATGGCTGTTTGTCTTCGCCAGAAGACTCTTCATTTCATATTTGATATGTATATATAAATGGTTGTGTGCAGCCCATACACAATGTACTGTGTAATTGGATATTGGTTAATAATAATTCTCCCTGCGTTTCTGGTGGACGTAGTCACTTAGTGGTGAACCACGTTAATCTTGTGTCTTGAGTTCTTTGTTGTGTCTATTATTCTTTCTATTGTTTTCTATTCTTGATTATGTGTTTTCTCTGCTCGTTTTTAAACTAACAATTGGTATCAGAGCTTAGGTGAAGTGATTGAACAGAGATGGAAAGGTAGATAGATAAAAGATTGAAAATTCTTGAGAAGATGCAGAAGTTCGAAGTTAGAGAAATTAGTTGCTGGTATTGTGACAAGCGAGGCCACGTCAAAAGAAATTGTTGGTTTCTCGAGAAGGCTAAAAGGCAGACAAAAGATGAAGACACTGATCCAGTCATCGAAAATTTTCTTGCAAATTTAGACTCGGTGGAGAGTAAAATTGTGCAAGCAAAAGTTAAAACAAAATGCCATGTTCATTGGTGGGATGGCTGGAAAAATGAGGAGACTTCGACTGAAGAAGAAGAGGGTTTGAAGTATTCGTTGTTTGAAGATTTTCTTGATTCGACTAAAAAAGAGGATGCTGAAGAGGAGGACGCTGAAGCAAGTGAGGATGAAGTTGATGAGGTTGAGACCAAGACTCAGGAGGATTATGAAAAAGAAAATTTTATGAAGTTGAAGGAAGAGAATCTTCAAACAACGAATACTTCAAACCCTCTTCTTCTTCAGTCGAAGTCTCCTCATTTTTTAGTTTAAAAACGAGTAGAGAAAACACATAATAATGAACAGAAAACGGCAGAAAGAATAATAGACACAACAAAGAACTCAAGACACAAGATTAACGTGGTTCACCACTAAGTGGCTACGTCCACCAGAAAAGCAGGGAGGATTCTGGGACAGTATTTTTGTTACAAAGTATAGATTTTTAAAAGGGCAGTTTCAAATGAATGATTTTTTTTATAATAGTCAAATTTGATAGTTGAATGGTAATAATTAAGTATTTTTTATTACAAAATATAGATTTTTGAAATGAATTGACTGTTTACAGGAAAATAGAGTTGTATCAGATTATATGAATAGAGAAGTAGTTTTTAAAAAACTGAGGAAGACAGGGTTGTATCATATTTCACCTTTTGAGTGGAATTTTTGGACAGTATATAACTATAATGTTTTATATTAATTTAACTATTAAAAAGATATTATTTAAAAGAAAATAATATTAACATTTCAAATTGAGCGGTTTACAAATAATTTACGAATCACAAATAAAATCAATACATTATTTAAATAAATTTAATATTTGAAATTAAGATACATTTTTATTTCAATTATTTACATTTGGAAGGTAGAGATAAAAATATTCAATTGAAATTATTTACAAGTATCTTCTTTTGATATGCAAATTGTTTATATTGAACTGTAAAGCTAGGGTTCTTTAGCTTAAAAAGATTATTATTAATATTATTTTTATCTATAAGCTCTAATTTTGAATAGTTGATATATTGAATCAAAGAGCCAATGTTCAAATATTAGAGACAAAAAGAACTTTATATTCTCATTATTATACCATTAAAGCTTCTTTGTATTTATGTTTTTATATTGAACTATGCATATAAAAGAATTAGAGATATAACATGTGTATTCATGTTGAGATTATCACTTCTTTTAAATCAATATTTAATGTGCAATTATAAAGAAAATTAAGCTTTTTAAAATTGATTTATAATTAAATTAAAATAATAAATTAATTTAGATTAATTGATATTTAATTAAAATTTAGTAAGTAATTAATATTTAATTAAAATTTAATGATATAATTAATTTTAATGAAGATAATAAAGATATATTTTTCATTTAATAAATATTTTAAAATATATTTTTATTCTACTTTAAAAGTGTGATCTCTATTTAGAAAAAATAAATGTTCTAAATTTTATTCGCATTCTCTATTTTATCTAGAATTCAGTTCATTAATTTAGATGAAGAGTATGATCAAAGATTGTAAAGATATATTCGTCTAAGGATTCTTGAGTTTGGATGGTTGTTCAGTTTAGAAGGGCCTCCTTATGTGGTGGACAAGTTATGAAAGCTTTGGATATTAAAGCTTCATGGGTGCTCATGCCTAGAAAAATTTCACCATGTGGTTGTCAAGTTAACCCTCCTTAGAGCTTTCTAAGATCATTTATGGGTGTGTTTAATTTTGTTTAGACTATATATACAAACTTTGAAATAAGATATCTTTCTATCGAATAGTTTAAAATTATCTCTCACAATAAAGAAATGAGTAAAAGGATCTACAAATTTTGTAGAAGTGTCGGTCTGGGAAGTTTGGTTTCTACACATATGCACATAAGTGTACAAGAGACACACACATTATCCAAAGAGAAAATATTCATGCATACATATAAATGAGATGGATAGATTATTATTATTCATTTTACTCATCCATTAAGTTACCCTAATCCCAATAATGATCATCTAGTGATGTAGAACTATTAGGTGGTGTAGGAGCCAACAAAGGAATAATGAGAGAGTGAAGATATTGAGAAAGGGGACATGATGTTAGATAATTTTTTACCAAAGAAATTTTTAAAATACTAAAAGGACTAAAATTTTATGGGGACCACACTAGATTTTATGTTTTTTGACAAAAACAATAACACTTTGTGTTGTCCCCCTATTTAAACCATTTAAACTCCATTGTTTAAAAAAAAAAAGTTAGTATTTTGGAAATTAGATTCAAAGAAGTACAACTCGTGTCCTTGTTGCATCATCAAATATTGAGTTTAACTATCTTCAATTTTTCATCTGATGTCACTTTCTCTTGATTTTAAAAAGAGACCACTTAAGATCTAATTGTGTCCCCTCATTTCCATACACATACCATTTTGGCCCCACATTTTCACTTCAATATGGAATCATTGTCTTCCATTTATCCATTTCTTAGAAATATTTTATTTAAAAGAAAAAAATTAGAGTATTAACAACTTGATGCACCTCTTATTCCTTATCTTTACAATAATTATCCTTGCAAAATCTTGAAGACTTAAAATTTCACAAGAGTATGAAGAAATATTAAGATTTTATAATCCATATTTGAATCTTTTATAAAATCTTAGATTCAACTCTTTTTACCCATGTATAAATATCTATGAAACATATTAATTTATTGAAAAAGATGTAATAAGTATTATAAAATCTTAGATTCAACTCTTTTTACCCATGTATAAATATCTATGAAACATATTAATTTATTGAAAAAGATGTAATAAGTAGTTAGCTTAAGAATCCTTTGAAGAAAATATTTTATAATTTTTAAATCATAGAAAGGATGATATAATCTAGATAAGATGAAGACTAAATTCATATGACATAACCATTGATGCGTTGATTGGATCCTTGGGCATAGTCAAATATAATATAAGTAATAACCTCAAAGCCCATGTTAACTTTGAATTTATTTAAAATATTCCTTGGTCAAATCACTAAATAAATGTGCAAGCCCATAGGATAATGTGAAGAATCATTTAATGGAAAATTATTTTAATGTTCGAAGAATTTTTTTAGCCAATTTGCCATCCTCAAACATAACATTTGTCCAAACATGTTGTGGTGAATAACCATATGTAAGTGTGTATAGATTCATCTTTTCCATCATACATTAGAACATGAGGTGCCATAAAACCAAAGGTTCTAATACATATCATTTTGGATGTTGAGTTTATATTTCATTTTTTTTACCTTAATAAATTCTTCAATATCATGCTTCCTAGACATAAGATCAATTTTTTTTTTAAGTAGTGCATCTAGGATATTGGATGGAATGATATCAAGAGAGGGTTGGGCACTAGTATGGTTATATGTACGAGCTTTGAAAAAGTAAGTGAGTATAAATTATGTAAAGAGAAATGAAATTATGAATAAAATGGGGCATGTGATAGATGAGACTATGAAACAAAGTGTATCTATAGGATTTTTTATTTATTTTCAAATATAACAATAAAATACACGTAATTAATTTACATCATTTCAAAATTGAAAATTTATACCTTGCATTCAAGTGACTCAAATAAAAAAGTTATAGTAATGTTGGTCATTTACTTTCAAAAAGAAGAAACAACTTTCAAATTTTATCCAATGAAAAGAAAAAGACATTAGAATAACCATATGTAAATGTGTATTAGGTTCATGTTGGTTCTTTGTCCCTTTAGAAAATTGAAGTGTTATATGATGATTCTTCTCAATGTTCTTGTCTTATTCTCTATTATGAATTTAATAACATATTGAATGTCTTTAAATACCAAGACATAATAACATGAAGCCAAACATATACTAAGTTAACTTATAAATGACTAGGATGATAGGATAGAGAAGATGGAATTTGAATTAGAGAATTATAATTTTCAATTCTTAGATGGATACAATTGCAAGTGTAACAATAAGCAATAAATAATAGATAAATAAAATTTAATAAAAAACAAACCAAACACAAACTTATATCACTAATCCAAAAATTATTATATCTAAATCATTCCACTAAAATTAACACAAAACTAATTAAAAAAAGAACGTATAACCTTATACAACCAACAACCAACCTATTCATTGAAGATTCAAAGCTCACACAAGATCTTTTTAATTGCTTTAGAAAAATTGAGTCAATTAAATCAAAATGAAGTGGAAGCTAGAATAACGAGTGACAAATATTATTTTTAATGAACATAAGCATACAGTCACTATCCCTCTCTCTCATTCTCCATTCACCCTTACAACGACGTTTGCATCCACCTAGTTTATGTCTGTTTCAAGCTTTGTGAAAGGGCATACAGTCATTATGAGATATTTTATTTTCTGAGTAGAAACGTATAGCTACCCAAAAAAACATCCCTCTTGAAATGCCAAAAATGTAGTGAGAAAGAAAAACATTTTAATCATTTCATTAAAATAACCATTACAATAGACTATGCAACTGAAAGCAATCCTCTTTCAAATTTCTAAACAAGAAACCTTAAACGAAATAGAAGTCAATTTACAAATTATAATTTATCTATTTTGTAGACTTGAGATTCCATATGCTGGAAGCATCCGAGATCTGAGCACCATGGAAGTTTAACATCCTAAGCTTGGAAGGAAGGCTTTGTAAACTTTCACAACCATGCAAGTTCAACACTTGGAGTTTTTCCAACTCGCCCACTGAGTTAGGAAGAACCCTTAGGCCTCTACATCCATACAAATTCAGCACTTGTAGTTGAGCCAAATTACCTACAGTGCTGGGAAGGCTTTTGAGACCTGTACAGCCTCCCAAAGACAAATCTTTTAGCTGCTTCAAGTTGCCCACAGTGTCAGGAAGGCTTGTTAAACTTGCACAGCCGCCCAAATTGAATTGCTTCAGTTGTGAAAAGTTGCCGACCGAGTTTGGGATGGTTGGGATAGTGCTTGAATGCTCCAAATTCAAGCACTGAAGATTCACTGAATTGTTAAGTGTTTTTGGGGTTCTGGTAAGACTTGCACACAGCTCTAGACTAAACATCCTGATTTGAGACCAACTGCCATCAAACTGGAGTCTGTTTCTTAATATTAACCATGTGTATATATCACTTAGAAATTCGCAATTTCTAATTCTTATCCATAACAAATTTGGAGCTAGCTTCCCAATGTTGCTCAGCACTTTTGTATTTTGCAAAAATAGGTAGCGCAGCGAAGGCATGTTATGCAGGACAACAGGCTCATTTTCATTCTGTCCTGTGTAAACCAGCATTTTCGTTCTCTCTGCGCTGTCTCTCTTCAAGGCATTATGTGTACTCATAGGAAGCCACAGTCTACTATTATGGTCAGCTTCCTTTTGAATTCCTCTTCCCATTTCCTGCAGAAGGTCATGCATATGGAGGAGTTCTTGAGGGCCACTGATGTTTATGAGCATTTTCAGCAAAAGATTCTTGATAGCTGTTTGAACTTTATTTGGGTATAAAACTTCCCAGAAAATAACTGCATGTCTTTTCTTCTCACCTACAAAGTTACAGGCTACATCCAGAAATATCTCCTTCTCAATGTCACCAAGTCCATCATAACTGATCCGAAGGAGTGTAGACATTTTGGGGTTTTCTCCAATGTTAAGGAGAATTTCCTTCCAACATTGAATTTCGCTGGACTCCTTCTTGTCAAACAAATGTGATCCAATGACTTCTAGTAAAAGAGGATTCCCACAACAGGCTTGGGCAATTCTTGTAGAAATCTCTTCGTTAGGGGAATCTGGAAATGGCCTTGAGAAAGCATGCCAGCTAAACAACTGGCGACTTTCATGCTGCTGCAATCCACTCATTTTGTGAACAGAGTCGACCTCAGCAAGATTTAGTATGTGCTGGTCTCGGGATGTAATGATGATTCTACTACCATGCCCAAACCAATCGCCATTCAGCGCTTGTAATTGGCTTCTATCATCCACACCGTCCAATATGACAAGGGTACGAACTCCTCGCAATCGATCTCTCATGAGAGCTTTTCCCTCATCAACACTTGAAATTTCTTCATGGTAATTTACCAGTCTCCTTAAAATTGTTCTCTGCAAGTCCACAAGTCTGGTGTTTTTCTCTACTGCAGCTCCAATGTTGAAGACAAAGCAACAGCCATCAAACCCACCATGAATTTTATTGTAGACAGCCTTCGCTAAGGTAGTTTTCCCAACGCCACCTAAGCCACTGATTCCCACTCTGACTGTACTGTCCCAGGAACTCAGATTTAGACTGCAAAGTAGGTCATAGATATCCGTTTGGAGTCCCACAAGATGCACAGGGACATCCAGCGGAGTATTCTTGAAGGTATTCAACACGTCTTTCATAACTTTTTTCACTAGTCTTCCTTCGTACCTGCAAAACACCTTCCATACATAAACTAGTTTGCCAAAACTACTGATTTAATCATAGAGATTTTAATGTCTATAAATTTCCATAACACAGCTAGATTACAGTAGACAAAAGAAAGTTCAGCAAACATTTTTCCAACTAAATAAGTGGCCAGAATAAATGAAAAAAAAACATGCCAATTACTTACCCGAATTCTGCTTTCCTTGTCCAGCCAGAACAAAAAGAGATTTGATGAAGAGCCTTCTTCCATTCCTCAATTGTCTTTACATCCTGGCGATCTAAATGGGTGTAATGATTTTGGAATGCCCGGGCGAACATACCTCCATTTCTTTGAGGGTAGCGAACATCAGAGGGCTCCACATCATAAAACAGGGGAATGATGAAGCCATTGGATCTAATCATCCGCGACGCCTCCTCCAGACACCAAGGTGACTCTGCATAGAATCTGGAAAATATGGGTATGACAATATGACTTGTTTCAATGGGCATTTTCAAGGTGGAATCGATGTCTTTGCCCTGCTTAAAGTCTTCACTGTCCAGGAAAACCCGAAGCCCTGCTACACAGAGAGATTCGTAGAGATGATCGACAAATGTTTTTCTCACATCTTTTCCACAAAAGCTGAGAAACACATGAAACTTCTTAGTGACATCGAAGGGGATTTTGATGGTGGGAGGTTGATATGGAGTGTAAATTTCCATCACTTGCTCCGCACAAGTTTCAGGACCTTAACAGTATGAACCCGGATGTGCCACTAAATAGATTGCAAAAGAGAAAGTATGGTTATGAAGTCCAAGACTCCAAATGCAATTGGGTGGGAGCAAAGCCAAGCTGCCAAGCACAAAGTGTGAAATTTCATAGGCAGATTTACCTTGGAAATGAGCAGACAATTTTCGATTCTTTCAAGATATATGCTTTTTGTGGGCACATCTGCAAATCTTACATGTGTAACTTGTTTTTAATAATCATTTTAATTGTGGAAATTGAGATTAGTTGTGTGTCGATTCAGAGCTGAAATAATCATCATCTTAGAAGAGAGTAGATATTGCCAAACTTCAGATACGAGGTCTAGTAGATATTTAAGTTGAAATACGTGACTCCGACTCGTCAGATCCACGCGGTAAGAGAGAGAAATCCCGTGCAAAAGTCGTGACTTTGCCTGAAGGTGATGTATCCCATGGTGGCATGTACAGTTAGAATCAATGGCTTGAAATATTTTAGATGGGTTGATCGATCCAGTAAACGATCCTGGACGAAGACATATGAGAGTTACACTATGCACGATTGATAAATGCAGCGTCCACAAAACAACACGTCATCCACAACAGACAAGGGAAGGTCGACCATGAATTCTGGCCACACAAATTTTGTCAAACAGCTCGACAACGCGAAAAAGATTTACAGGTGGGTGGGGTGACGTGGATTAAAGATTTTTGTTAGTGGGTTCCACCTCAGAAATATGCAGTGCCATGCAATCGTTGGCAGCGAGAGGACTGAGAAAGAACAGCTGGTATGTAAACCTGCATGCTTGAAAATTGACCTGCTTGCCTGTTTTCCATAATTTATTAGACTTGACTAGACCTTTATTTCAACTTTCAATTGATTAATCGAATATCGTTCTACTATAAGAGTTTTATATCAACATTCAATTGATTTTGGAATGTATCGGGTACTTAAGGTTTACCGCGAATAGTTCAACTTAAGAATGGCGGTGGTGGGAGAAAACTCTCTTGAACAAGACAAGACGCTTATGTTTTATAGTTTTTAAGCTCTAAGCACATTCTCTGTAAACATTCCGGCATTCACATATGTATATGTTTTATTTCATTTTTTATTTTCTAACAGAGCGGAAATACTCATGTCGACAGGCTTCAGATCCTTATTTCTTTTCATGAAATTATTTCAGAAAAGAGAACATTGCAATTGAATTATATTTAAAGATTTCAAAAAGAATTAATATACATCCTCAAACAATCTTATGAAAATTCTAAGAATTTATCAATAAAATTTTCTAATTAATGTAAAAAAAATGGAAAAGAGGAATTCTTAAAAGGTATCATTTTGAAGAAGAAGTCAACCATATCTTTAAGAAAGCTTGTTAAGATTTTTAAAATTTAAAATTCCTAAAATAGATCATTAAATCAGCGTACATTTAAGTTTGTCATTAAGAGAAACTTATACACTTTATAAAGATTTAGCAAGTCTTTATATAAAGGTAAGAAAGAAGCAATATTAAGAAAACTTGATCATATCACTAAATGAATTAGCAAACTTATTTTGATACAAAAATCTTTAAAAAAATTTAACCAAAATTCAGCCACGTTATTAAGAGAAATTGTCTTTAAAAAATATTCACAGAGAAATGTTTTTAACCAGAATCCAACTGCAAAGTTCAAATAGAAAAGGTTTTTACAAACTAAAATTATTTAATCAAAGATTCAATGAAATGCAAATAAGAAACACAGTCGAAAAGGATTTGAACAAACCTTTAATAAAATTCATGGCATACTTTGGAACAAAGAGCCTTCCATAAATCTAACAGAATTGTCAGAAGCAAATAGAAATGAAGTAAAGTTTCCCATTAGATTTAGGCAATCCTCAAGCATAGACAATGGGTAGGAGTGAATAATTTATCTGTATTAAAAAAATATTAATTTGACAATAATGGTTAAACATCATTTGTTGCTTTATCATTTGTTACCTTGTTTAATTAAAATTAGGAGTTACATATTCCTATCTAAAGTTAACAGATTTGTAAATGATGTGTTGTCTGTTAAAATTAACATATCGCTATTAACATGAAATTTTGATAAATATCTAAGTTTGAATAGTGTAACAATTTTTACATCAAACTTGACCTAAAAAATTATTAAATAGTTAGAATTCAAAAATGTCACTATATTATTATCATGGCATTGTATTTGTCACAGTGGAGACAAGATTCTCCTTTGGAAAAGGAAGGAACTTTTTTTTCTTTTGACAAAATCAACATTATATTATTGTTGTGGCATTGTATTTGTCACGGTGATAGCCCTAAAAATTGATTGCATGAGAATTCTCAATTTTGAGCTTAAATAGTGATCTTTCTGGTTTTATTTGCATCTTATGTCAAGGTTCAAGATCTAGGGTTTAGGGTCTATCAAAAAAAAATGTGTCTTGTGAAGAAAACCCTAGCAATGATATGTCTCGTTGTTACTTTTTCCCACTAAGGCCAAGGGTTGTTTACCATGGGCGGGGCCATTTTATTTCCTAAGCGCTAAGTTGTGGTAGATCGGTTTAGAAAATATTTCCCTATAGTTGGTCTCTTTTAATATTTCTGCCTGCGCCCGCATTTTTCCTAAGTCTAAAAATCCTAAAATATTTCAGCCGATTGATAAAAACATAACAGATCTGACGGTACATGCTTCCTCGTGGTTGAAAGTGCAATGAAGATAAAGACTGCAACATCGCGAGATGATGCCACATGTCTTCAGCAGAAAATGACAGGTGGCGGTGTAACTTGCCAAAGCCTTGTGTCGCCAGTTTTCAAGTGGTAAAAATCGGTTTACTACAGCCCTATCAATTGGTACGTGTACAAGATGAATGGTGATGTTATGTTCTGAGATAAAAGGTGCCCGACTTTTAATTTTGAATGGGTTAACGGGCACTGTGTAAGAGTAATAAAGTGTGAACATATTTGACGGCTCCCGTATCCCCATGATGGAAGTTGCAAGGAGGTTATGAACTGTGACATCACGAGATGATGCCATGTGTCCCGAGCTGACCAGGAAGACCTACAGTGGGGTCCCTGACAAAGTCTGGTTGAAAGATGATATGGCGTTGATTAGTCATGAATTCGTGGGTCCGCGGATACAGATGGAAGTTCAAATGCCACATCGACAAATAATGATTGTTTGAATTGTCAAGCTAGGTAAGATCTGTGCCTGAGTTTCAAATTTGAAATTAAAAAGGATCATTAAAGACACTAGTCATAGCCCACGTGGGAAAGATAGGATGAATAGGATGCAGACTTGTCGATTTAGGATTGATGGCGATGAGTTTGAAGTTTTGAATGTCGACTAACCCCTAAGGAAGCTTGTGCGAGGTCCTTGTTAGGTAAAGGACTGATTAGACAATTAAGGATGATATCTCATAGATGTGAAAGGATCGGGATTACTTTCAGGTTTAGATATGATGGATCATGAGTTCTCCGATGAATTCAGAGATTGCTTGTTGACAAGAATCTTGAAGCAGGAGACTACACACTAAATAAGGAATAAGATCAGAACAAAATCATTCACGCAAGGTGAACATATGCAGGTGGCAATGGAGTGATGGCCTATAAATGACGATGACCTGAGTTGTAGGCATGATTGCTGGAATCCATAGCTGGCAAGATGAGCAGAAAATATCAGGATGATGATTCTTCACATGGATTAGCACCGCCACTTTGAATGGAATTCTGATTATAAATTTACTAGGCTGGTGATAGAATGGGTAAAAATGGATACGAACCTCTTCATTTTTTTGAGAGCAATTTTTCATCAGTAAGAAGATGGTGTTCGAACAAAATTATGTATGGAGTCGTTGCATGTTTTGTGACACTAGATGGATGTTTTTTCTCTGGTATGAGGTTGCTCATTGTCAGACGGGTTGTGAAAGATCAGAGGATTGTCAGAGGGGGCGTGAAAGCCTTTTCTTATCAGGAAAAGCCACCCAGGACATCTCCTTTGTTCTTACTCTGTAATTTGTTGGCAGAGTGTTCTAAGAGGGAGCTCGCAGGGAACTGAAAGAAGGATTTGTTTGAGTAAGGATTGGTAGCCATTCGTCTCTACAACAACATGGAAGTTGCAATGCCTTCTCAACAAATTATATTTATCCCCAAGCTCCCCTTTCCATTTCCTCTGATCGGGGGCATAAAGGTTTAAGATTTTCCTCTAATTCATGGGAAATCTTGTTTCTTGTCGGGATTTGTTTTCCTTTTCAAGAAGGGAAATGTTGTGTAGAGAAGACTAGGCATCTCAAGGTCCATCCGAAAGTGTCTAGGTGATATCGGCACGGCTCAAGTGATTTCATTTTTACCAATAATCAGTTGAAGATTTTGTTTCTACCTCATCACGGGCACCATCATGTGGATAAGGAATATTTTGTAACAAAATTGTGTACAACCTCTTTGGCTTGGTTTTTGGTGACAGGTGTCTTTTGGCCTGAAGCTTGTCGCTCCCTTGCTTTCTACAAAAGGGAAATCAAGGCCAGAAGTTAGGGTTCCAAAAATTTTGAGAAGGATCTTTGTAAAAGTAGGTCCAATTTGCAGGGTTAGGTTTCATATAGTTTTAGAAGAGTCGTGAAAAAATAGTAGGAACTGTAATATCATTTTGCAGGGCAGAAGTAATGAAGTAGTTACAAGTTTCCTTTTCAAATGGGTTATTCTGTAATTGAAATTGTCGTTTGTTATCTAATAGAAGATAGCTTATGATATTGATACAAATATATCCTCTAATTTTTACTCTCCTGCGTACAATTTTATCTTCTTTTGAGAAAATGAGATCAAGGGTTTCATTTGTTTATTGCATTGTTATGATGTATATAATTTTCCATTCTATGCTTCAGTCCAAGGGGTTAATTAAAATGCTTGAATGAGATTACAGAGAAACAAGACTTGTACCAGGATTTGATAAGTAGTTTGGTTAAGGGATTGTAGACAGAACGATATTGTAAGGCAGTATTGTTCAAGACTAAATCAGCTATTAGATAAATTAAATTATCATATTTCAGCAACGTTTCAGAGACTATAGCCCAAATGAACAAGGCACTGGTATTTGCTAGCAAATTTCATTAGGTTTTCAGTTTCTAGTCTATTTTCTTTGTGGTTCCTCAAAACAATCTTTTAAATATCAGAATATCATTGTTAAGTTTTCATGTATTTTTTGAAAGTTGTCCCACCCATCTCATGCTCTAGCCTAAGGTTGAGGATCATTGAAGGACTTGCCATCCTCAAGCATTCTCCCTTTTTTTGAGCCCTTTTATGAGATAATTTCCTTTGTTTTCAGCAAATTCTTGAGTATTATTGCAGAGATCAGGAAGTTCACTGAAGGGATTACCCTCCCGGGTTTTGCAGAGCTCGAAGTTTTGAAGGATCTTGTATCCTTATTGATGTTGGTCCAAGCCTGAAGGATATTGATAGGTGGAAGTGGCTTTCCAATAGATATTTTAGAAGAGAATAGCTTGGTCTCTACCCTGTGGTAGTGTAAACCCGTTTATTTTGGGAACCAACAATTCCTTTACCATTAAACTCAATAACTGCAATTTCAACCTTCCTATATAGCAAGAGGTCTCCAACTTGTTCCTTTTGCATTAGATTTAT
Organism: Cryptomeria japonica; assembly: GCF_030272615.1. Taxonomy (NCBI): domain Eukaryota; kingdom Viridiplantae; phylum Streptophyta; class Pinopsida; order Cupressales; family Cupressaceae; genus Cryptomeria; species Cryptomeria japonica. Next base: position 256,858,478 of record NC_081405.1, read on the forward strand.
TTGGCTTGATGCTTAAGCTTTCAACATGCATCACCAAAAAAAGAGACAAAAAGGTACCTAAATTAATATGCAAATTAGAAGAACAATGAAGTTGGCCAAGAAAATGGGCTCCAGAAAGTTGAAATTGTAGCCTTTCCAATCAGATTTATCACCAACGGAATTGTTAAAAATTATAGTATCCCTTTTCCTGCAAGTGCAAAATTTGAAAAGCAATTAATAAATTTCCAGATTCATTGATGGTAGTAGGAAAATAAAAAATCGAAAAGACCACCCAGACACAAAATTAATATTATAAAAAGCAAAATAGTAGCAAAAAACCCTAAGGCTATAATGAACGTCGAAACAAAGTTAAAGAAGGAAAAAATTAGAACATAATTATTACCATGGGTGAAAGCATAATGTTAACCTAACAAAAAATATAAAGCCAAGCGTAAATAGGGTAGGAGAAAAAGATATACCAGGTGTTTCCGCAAGCATTCCTAACAAAGAATTAAAAATGTCAGGAATGGCTATAGTGGAAAAATGAGCACCCAGATGAAGATGGATGATTATAGCAACAACAACAATGGTAGTTGAAGAGGGGCCTAAATTCGCCTGTCTTAATGGGAAAAGTCTTGTGAAAGACATTTGTAGTTGCATCCTACTATTGAGTATGCAAAATGTGGAAGAAAATCCAAGGCACGTGGACTGTTAAACAAATGTCACAGTTGTTCATTTTCCAGAATTATTTTTTCTGCATTTGTTAATTGAAAACCAAAAAAACCACTTGCAAAAATACCAAGGGCTAATTAGGAAAAAATAGAAATGTGAAGATAAAACAATTTAATGAAAAAATAAACCAAACCATAGGTTAACAATGCAAGCACAGTTTTGGGTCCCCCCAAAACCTATTGTTAGGGGTTTCAGGTCCCCTCAAAACCTGTTTTTGCCTTAATCAAAAATAATGCAGGCACGGTTTCAAAAGTAGCAACTAATTGCAAAATAGCTTGGTGAAAACATTGGTCTCTGCCTAAAGGCATGGACTAACAAAGTAGACATTTAAAGCCTAGTAAAGAATTTTTCGTAATAGCATGTTAGCTAAAAATAAAAGATTTCTAGAAATTAATGTATTTGATTATATGATATTTTTGAAAGTATAATATAAAAGAAAAGGAAAATGTCATCATATAATTTTAAATAATATATCAAAAGAGAATATGATAAGTTATTAAATAGTAAGAATTATGGAATTGGTGATCTAGGAGGTAATTTGTGGTCAGTTGTTTATCATACATCAAGATTATCATGACACAACATAAGTTTGCTCATCCTACACATCCTCAGAAGGTTGATCAACCACCTTGGGAGGAGAAATGGCTAATGTAAGATGAGTTATAATTATTTATCTTATATTGATCCCATCACAAGTCATAATTTCCATTGATTATAAAAATATTAGTATGGATTGATTTTTAATGGTATAACATTCACATACAAGTATGAGCATATAAAGAAAAGAAAAAATAATAAACAAGGCATAAACAACATAAACATCCATGTCATGAATATCGAGCTCTTGAAAGATCTTGGTTAGTTGTTTTTGGCTTGTGTTTTTTGCTTGCGGTGTGTTTTTGGTTGTTTATCTCTTTGGGGTGCTTCCCCCATTTCTATTGTTGTTTAGCAGTTGTTTAGACTCTGGTTTATCTATGTTTATTTTTTGATGGATTTGGGTTCCGGGTCCCTATAAGACCCGTTTATCTTAATCAAAAACATAAACATCCATGTCACAAACCAATAGAGAAAATTCAAATCGTCTATATCAAAGTGTCCAATGTCAAATATAATCAAAAAAACATAACCAAATGCATATCAACTAGAGTGAGGTTACCTTGAGAATCTCTATCCTATCTCACTCCATACATTAGCCATGGACCTAAACCCCATAGGTGATTGTTAGTCTCAAATTTTGATTTCCCTTCTATCCTTCTTGTACGAAATAAAATAATTATGCCTGTATATGAAGAGATCGAGGAAATAGAACTCAAGAGTAACATATAACAAGGTTTTTAGACCTTCTACACTTCGAACTTATCTAAAGTTCAGGTGGGTATACCTTTTGTGAATAATTTCACGCCTTAAGACTGAGATCCATAGTAAACCAGTGCTAAAAAACCCATGGATTTCACCACCTCAATGAAACTGAAATACTTAGAAGAAAAACTTATATTCATTTTCAGTATTGATCTTCAAGAAAGATAAAAGGAACCTCACAATTGGATACCAGTGCCTTATTCGGGCTACAAAGTCACCCAATTCAAATTATAGCTCCAAAACTGAACAATCTCATACAGTTCACCACCTCGGCCTTATGCTAACCCCATACATGCCTTACATATACATGAGTTTTATCTTCTTAAAACTACAACTGTTCATCAAATTCAAAATGAGCAAACAATTGATTTACTGATAAAGACATTCCATGCATATTTAATTCCTCTTCCTTGAAGAGGAAAGCTAGAAACATATCCATATGACTGCCTTACAATCCATGTTCAGTCAAATAACCCTAGACTATTCAAATGAAACCAGCAAATTAACGAATACACACAAGAAGACAACATAGATTTAGGCCTGAAAAGTATTGATCTGTATCTTTATATTCATTTTGAAAATATTTTTTACATGACTCAAAGTATTCTCTGTAAAAGCTAGAAAAAACCCATATATATATTTGCAAAGTTTCTTTACAAAAATTCTTGTGATCCTTTTTCTAATAGTCCTGGTATCCATTTATAATATCATGGATGCATACAAGCTTCGGACATTCCTAAGAAAAGTTTGTTACAAACCGCAATCTTCTCCAAGAAACAGTTACAAGTCCTTTTTAGTATCAACGGCCTCTTCAGTTTGTTGTTCCACTGCAACATCTTCTAACTGTTCTAGAATATCTTCTCTTTGTCCGGCATATTTGTCCTTCCACTCCTGGAACACGTCATCACTTGGCCAAGAGAAGCTAACAATCTTCTTCTTCATCCCTTCTAGCCTTTTCCAAGTGACCCTTAATTGCCCAATTTCTATTTCTATGAAACCATAATGTGATTTTACCTTTTCAATCTCCTCAATTGTCTTGACAAATAAGGACGTGCCATCAGTGTTGATAATTTCATTAACCCTTTGGGACAACTTGTGGTCCAGATCTTCCAGCCATGCCTTCTCTTTTAATTGAGTTGGACCAGCAAAACCCCCTAGAAACAACTCATACTTGTGATCGGAATATTATTTCCTATATAATTGGGCTTTTCTCTTCACACCTTCTCTTTCTTCTGAGAGTATATTCATTTCTCTTATGAATTCACAAGTGGATCTGAGACTGTCATTTGCCTCTGCATCTGCATGAGATGAACACATGAGCTCTAACTCCTTACCCCTAGGCATCCACTTATTAAGAATTGGTTCCCAAGTGGTTTCATCTTCTCTTAATTTAGTCAAAACATTCAGAATCCTCTTCATAGAAATATGCATGACAGAGGCCCTAACTGAATCAGCAAATTTCAAAATTGTGGCCTTTACCTTTTTCTCATATTTACTTGCAAACATGGCTTGAGCCTGTTTCAACTATTCCAACTCATGTTGAATAGTTTCAGCTGATTGGAAACCAGAAGGCATAGGAGAAGGGGGATATTCTATGATAGAACTTGTAAGTGGAGGTCTTGCTGGAGAAGAAGCTATCATTAGAGTAGAGGATTCACCTTGATGGTGTTGTCCTACCAACTGACTCTGAAGTCTAGCAATAATACTATCTTGGTTGGCTATTCCTTCTTTGGCCTCATTGTAAGCCTTCAAGATTGTTTCCAATTTCAACTGGAGATTAGCTTTCTCCTTTGCCTCCTTTTTTGCCACTGCTACACTAAATTTTGCAGTTTCTAAAACTGTGCTAGAAGCTTCTACCACCCCTATATCTTGGACTCCTTTCACAATCATACCTCCTAGGAAACTAGAATTTGAGGCATCTTTCCTTCTTCTATTTTTATCCTTTTTTAACGACCAAATGACTAAAGCAGAATTGTCTTTGCTAAATGTCACTCCTTCCATAGGCTTGGTTTCCTTCCCAACCACTTCAAGTACTAGAGCATCAGCTATATCCCACTCAGGGAGGATTAAAACACCAGCCTTTGATACCATCTCTCTTCCCTTTTCAGGGGTAATGGCCTTGAATTCTTCAATCATTTCTTGTTTTACCTCTTCCTCCACTAGAGTTGCATCTTTGTGAGGCTTCTCACTCTTCCTTTTTTCACATCTGGCCTTAAATTGTTCCATGTTTTATTTCCATACAAATTGCATGAAGGCCCCTGTTGTAACAAAGTTACTGTTAGCCAGGAACTCCTCACTGGCTTGCTTGACAGTTGGGTCTAGCTCCTTACCTTTGAACTCACCTTCAGTCAAGTTCATCTCAGCATTAGCTGGCTCTTCTGGCATCCCCTCTTGTGTTTCCTCATATGTTTAGGTAATCTCCCCGAGACTCCCTAACTGTAACAATTGTTCGGCCACTGCCTACTCATCTCCTATATGGATAGGGGATTGAGATGGAGAATACAAAGGCTCACCGATTTGCACTTCCTTCCCCACTCTTTGCCTTTTAGGGGATTCTTGGATGTCAATGACATCTTCAATTTCTCTTTTCCCTCTTGAAGTAGAAGGCTCACCAGTCACTGGCATCATCACACCATATTTTGGTTTCTTGTGCATTACATAATCACCAGGTGGGATGGCCTTAGCAAAGGCAGCTTAGCTAGAACCAATCTAACCCTGTCAGGATCATCTCTCATTAAAGCCTCCCTCTTCTCTTTCAAGGTTTGCATGAGGTCTTCAAAATAAAGAATTAAGAATTTGTTTTTTTCCTCAAAGGGATTAAAACTAGAAAGAGGGTCATAACTACTATCAAATTGATGAATGAAATCAAGAGCTCTTTTGTATACCACCCACTTCTCTTTCCTCAATTCTTGCTCATGAATTCATTCCTAATCAGATCTTCAGGGAAATGAAATTGGTGTTGCCTACCTTTACATACTGCTCTCTTTCTAAACATGCCATTGAAAAAATCTTCAGGGTCTGCAAATCTTGAAACTACAGTAGACAACCTATATGGTTTAAAGAATTCTTCAAAATACTTCCAGCCACCTTTGGTGATAACAAAATAATGAGCCATGGAAATAGTTGGGAAAATAGTCCCTTTACCCCTATTTGTCAGCTCTGCCTCTTGCACACCTCCAATTTGCCTTAAGACTTCTACAATTCCTATCTTCAGTGGGACTTGATAAGGCAATAAATATGGACTACCTCTAAAACCATAAACTCTGAAAACTGTAGAAACAGGGTACAAATACATATCACCCCAATTATGAACAATAGTAATACCTTCAGTAAACTCATTGGGCTTGAGGAATTCTAAGAGAGCCTTAGGGATCCTAGGGTTTTCTGCACACAAGAGAATCCTGATTTTAGATGCAAAGCACCTATCAAACTTTAGGTAACTGGCATCTTCTCTATCCTAGGACAGAATGGTGCTCCATAATTGCACTGGCATCTCTTCACCATCTTTTTCTTTTATTAGTTCCATTTCACTAGAAAAATAATCAGCACCTTTAAATAAAAACATGTGCATGAGAAGGGAGTACCATCCAAAAGGCCTATCCACCTTACCATTTTTTATGCCTACTAGCCCTTCATGAATTGCATCAGTGAGGTAAGGCGCATAGTCAAATGTTATTGCCAGAGAGGGGTTTAGAATCTGTGCAATCATCAACATGTAATGGGTTGGCATGTTTCTCTCAGCATCTTCTCCAAAAATCTGACAAAGTGCCCAATACATGCCTTTAGCTCTTAGAGTAAATAGATTTAGGGAGAAAGGTTCCATGGTACTGGGGCTTACAATAGTTAACCCTCCTATCTTGACAAAAAGCTCTTTTAGTGGGCCTCTCCTAAGGTGATCCCTTTGTACATTGTAGACCTATGCTAGTGTCTCAAAGTTGATAGGCTCTAAATAATTGGACACTTCACTAAGCTTGAAAACCTTCCTGAACTCATCATCATTAATCTCAATTAAGGTTTCTCCCTTTGTATTTCTGATACATTTGGCTACAGGGTCATAATTTTGTGCAATCAGGGTCAACAATTCTATATCCATGAAGACCCTTGGGACTATAAGCTTACCCACATCCAATTCCCATATACTATTTAATGGGGTAGGGGAATGTCTCTAACCAAAACCTACCCTAAAAAGTCCCAGACCTAACATCCCTATCTGTGGATCCCTTAACCAATTGCCTTTATCATATAGACCATCTCCAATTCTTAAACAAGGTTTTTTTGGTACCAATTCTTTAGCCTTGGCCCCGACATTGGTAGACATAGTTAGTTGTTCCAGGAAGTCATCACATATATTCCTATCTTGGTAGTTTACCTTCCCTATGAAATCCCTTCTTGGTGCCATCCCGTTAATGCAATTATATCAACAGAGATTTACACAAGACTCTAACAAAGCAATTCACACAGTAACACCGGTTTTCAGACTGCAACTAGCAAGGAAAACATAGAAAAAACCTGGTTATTTGCCTGAAGAAACTCGCTCTGCACTAGCTCCTCTACAAAAAACTTGTTGAAATGGTACCAATATTCAATTGATGTGGACCTTAATATGGTAGCTTGGCATTGAATTGAGAAGTTAATCCCGCATGCTTCAGCCATCACCTCAGATTTGAATTTGCAAATTGAATTCAAAAGCGGGCTCCAATGGATCACAAGCCTTCTGAGTTTTTCTCTGTTTCGTTGTTTTGCCATTTCACAAAGTTTAAAAACCCCTCATCTTTCCTTCACAAAGCAACAACGATCGTCGAATCCTTCAAAACTTACACTGCCTTTACTCCTTCCGGTCCTTTTGTGTTAGTGACGGGCCCCGCCTTCTTTTCGCTACTTCGCAAACACTAAATCTTGTGCACTTTGATCGCATGAAACAACGTCAACCATCAGATCATCATCTACTTGCTCGATCTTTACTTCCAACAGCGACTGCCAGTCTTCTTAACTAACCGCGCACAACCATGACGGCTAACGGTTTTCACCACTTCGCGAAGGCTAAACTGCAGGCATCTTCGGGCTACGAAACAATGACAACCATTGGATCCACCTCAAGATGAACACCATTTAACGCGCTCAGACCTTTAAAGTGGGCCCTCAGCTTAGAGACCACTTGCTTTGTTTCATCATTGACTAATAAATGACATGTGGCAGTCGACTATTCACTTAGATAACTCCATTGGGTTCCATTCTAAGGCCGCCACATGTTTTACTTTACCATTTTCAACATAACCGCCGGTTGAATCAAGGCGGGCCCTCAACTACCCTTTAGAGCCATGTGCATCTGACAAGTCACCATTTCTCTCCATGGAGCAACCCATCTATCCTGCCATATCATCCACCGTGTGACTGCCACATCATTTCGCTATTTCACGAACATTAACTTTCGCTTGATTTGAGGTTGTGAATCCACGACAACCGTCCGATTAACTCCTACTTAACCGGTCTTTAAAACTACGACCTATTTGTCCTTTGGGCCCACCGACCTTTTTGCTATTTCGCAGACCTTAAATCTCAAGCAACTTATCTTCGCAAAGCAACGACAACCGTTGGATCTTAGAAACCTACTCATCTGTTACCCTTGTCGTGATCACCTTGCCTGGGCCCTCCATCCTTTCACTACTTCGTGAAAGGTAAAACACATGCATCTTTCGGCTGCGAATCAACGCCCATTGTTGATCTTCTCTGAACTGATTGTTCTTTAACCAAAGGAACCGCTCGCCTCTGGGACCCACCAATGCTTTCGCTATTTTGCAGAAGGTAGATCACGTGCATCTTTGGCTAGCGAATCAACACAAGCTATTGGATCTATTACAAGATGCAATCCTTTAACCCGATGAACAATCCTTTGGCCAGGCCCACTTACCTTTTTCGCTACTTTGCGAACACTAATCTGCAAGCATCTTTTCCTGGCGAAACAATGACAACCGTAGGATTAACATTAACTTGCACAATTATTAAGGAGCCTAACAAACATTAAAACCAAACATAGGTGAAGGCATAAAGATTTAAAATATTTAAAAGACCGTCTAGGGAAAATCTAATGGGGGGACACTTTTCATGATAGACCGACCTTTCCTTAAGTGGAAAAAGTAATGCAAGAATAGAATGCGAGGGTTTAACAAAACATAGGAAAAGGTTAAAATTTTCAAAAACCTTAAACCCTCTTTTGACCCAAGAAACACAGAGGCAACAAGGCCATGCCAAACACATTTTTGCAGATTTTTAGCCAACTATGGGACAAGAATACCCAATTTTCAAAATAGTGATAACAGTGATCATTCCTTCCTCCTCCACTTAAATATAAAATGCTAGACTTGATATAAACCTAATCATTGTATCCATTCATGTGCCTCGATATTAGCTAATAGGATCCCTAAGTTGAGAAAACCAATCAACGTGTACATGATCTTGCACTATCAATCATTTTAGTATCGAATGTACACCACACATTAATTTTCCTATGCCCAATGCAATCGATCCTATATGCACTTCTTCACACTACCTATATATCACACATGACACATACAAACATTATTCATTAAATATTTCATCAATTATAACTTAAATTAGTACCTACTACATACCCATATCATATCCTTGCTAGTCCTCATCTCCTATTATCTATTTTTGTGGGGCCACATCTAAAGTGATCTATGAATGAATCAAAGACCACAATATAGTGAGCATAAACCTCTCTTGAAAGGGTACAAGATTCTCCAAAAAATTCAGGATAACTATACACACATTGCTGATTTTACTAAAATGTTTAAAGCCAATACTTACAAGGTTGTTCAAATTTATTTTTCTCGTTAATAAAAAAGTTCATTTCATGCCTTAGTACAAATAACCATGAAATGTATAGCTTAAAACATTATACATATTACTCTCCAAATGAGAAATACATGCCCTTGAGATAAAACTTAAAAAAAAATGTATTTCAAAATACATTAAACCTAGAAATAAATTCAATGCAAAAATATTCTTGCAAAATAGATGTAAGAAAAACACATATAATCTAATACATTTATATCACACATAAAAGAAAGATATATATAATACACGTGTTAAAATAAACTAGGAAGCACACACAAAGACACAAAGAAAAGAAATCAAGAATATTATAGTGTTGGCAATTGGAGGAATTGATTATGTGTTGCATTGATGTTTTGTCATTGATGGCAACAACGGTTGTTTTGGTTCTTTACCAACTTCCGGTAGGTTCTAGTAGAGTGGTTGGTTTATGATATTGATCCGGTATGCTTTGGCTTGTGGACATGGTTTAGATCCATCATTCATGATATTCAGATCGGTATCATGATCAGCTAGTTCAGGATTTGATGACTCGGGAGCTATCATTTGTTCTAGTACTTGCCTTTTGGTCACCGGTAAGGGTTTTACTAGTAGAGCTTTATTCAAGACCTTTTGATGCATGTTATAAGTAGTGTTGGTGCGGCTTCTAGATGGATTTTGGGATGTTGATTAGCTTGTTCGTGTTCATGTTGATCGGTGGTGTCGGATTTGGGTCCGGACCTAATGCTATCTTGTTCGGCTAGGTTATGGACCGGTTTATGTAACGAGTTGATGGATGATCCTGATGCTTTACCAGTTGGGTTTATTGGTTGGATTATGTTGTTTAGGTGTCAAGATAACTTGGTTGATCATTAGATTGTAGGTTTAAGTTATGAATTTATTGTATTAACTTTTAGGTGGTCGACCTAATTGTTTAGGTCTCGGGTTGGTATAAATGTGATGTAAGATCTCTTTGTAGATCATGGGGATATTCATGGGATTATGGTTATGGGATTATCTGTGTGCGAATAAAGTTGTAATCATATGCAGGTCTATCATAGGTGATTTAATTGGGTTGGTGAAAGAGGTTTAAGACCTCTGGTGCTGAGCTTAACTAGAATTATACTCAGGCATAAGAGATGTTATTCTTGCAGTTCATTCTTCTTCCGGATTATAGTCTGGATTTATTTTGTAGTCAATGAGGCTCCTTTTGTGATGAGCAGTGCGCTCTAGGTTGTTGGCCTTCCTGCATGTGCATGCCCCTCTTATTGTAATCACATACTTACTGCAGAAGTATTATCTGATTGTGGGTAGGTTTCCCATCATGGTTTTTCCCTTTACCGGGTTTTCCACATACAAATATTGGTGTTATCTTTTGTGGATGGTTGGTAAATGTTATGTGGTTTATATTTGTGCTTAACTGTTATATCTTCTATTCCAGTATTTGGTTTATGTATTCTGGTAATAAGGTTTTAATGCTTAAAGTTCTATAATCTATTGACAACTGATTCACCCCCTTCTTAGTTGTCCTTTGGTTATCTGAGTTGTCTAACAATTGGTATTAGAGCCTGGTCCTCTCTGTAGAATCTTAACCGCTTGAGGAAGATCCTATGGCATCTAATAGTGCAAGGTCATCAAGTTCATTTGTTGTTGTTTTCCAGAGAGAAATTCCTAGGCTTGATGGAACAAAATATTGAATATGGAAGATTCGGATGGAGACTCATTTGAGATGTCTTGGCAAGGAGATTTGGGAGATCACTGAGAATGGCTATAGACCTCACAATCTGGCATCTGGCAATCCTCCTCTAGCAAGCTTGGATAAGGACAATGAAAATGATTGTAGAGCTAGAGAAGCCCTTTTGTGTGCACTTTTTGATCAGTAAATTATGGTACTTTTTGACAAATCAACTGGGAAGGCTATATGGAATAAATTGGAGACTATGAATGAAAGTGACCCTACTGTTAAAATTGCTAAACTTGATGGTTATCGGGTGAGATATGAGAATGTGAAGATTGAAGAAGATGAAAGGATTACTACTTTTATGGAGAGAGTTAATGAGATTGTCATGTGAATTTAGTGTTGTGGTGGATCTCTGAGCGAAGATGAAATAGTTTCTAAAGTATTGAGAGCTTTGCCACCAACTTATAAGATGAAGGCTACTACAATTAATGAGTTGAGAACTATGGAAAACACCTCTGTTAATAGGGATACCTTGGTTGGGAAGTTATCTACTTTTGAGCTTGAGGAATCCGGTCCTTCTGGAGTTGCAAAATCTAAACCTTCTTTTCATGCATCTACATCATCTACCAACAAGAGTGATTGGAAAGCCTTATATGCTAAGAAACTGGAGGAAATGAAGAAAGAAGATGAAGAGTTTGAGCAACTTGAAGCCCTATTTTCTAGAAAAGTACCTAAAGGTCCTGCAGGAAGTAAGTATGAAGGAAAATCACCTTTTAATGTTTTGCATGTAATAAGATAGGTCATTTTGCATCAAGATGTCTTGAAAGGAATTCAAGATTTGAGGAAAGAGTTAGAAGATATTTTAGACCTAACCATGATTATCAGAGCAAGCATAAGTATAGGAGAAACAAAGACAAATCATGCTACTATGTTGATGAGGAAGGTGTGACTGATTCTGATGATGAACTGACACTATATTCAGCTAGTGGATCCTGCAATGGAAAGGAATGGGTATTTTTGGCTATCAAGGAAGACGATCTGATACCTTAAGAAAAGGCCCTTGCTACTAAAATTGAAGACAAGGATGAATGGGTGATAGATAGTGGATGTTCACATCATATGATTGGAGATAAAAGGAATTTTCTATCTTTGCAAGAGTTTGATGGCAGTCTAGTTAGATTTGGAGATGACAAAGCATGCATGATCAAGTGAAGAAGAACTATATCACTCGATGGTAAGCATGATACTGATAATGTTTATTATGTTGAAGGTTTAAGGCATAATCTTTTGAGTGTAGGACAGTTGGTGGATAAGGGATTTTAGTTACAGCTCAAGGATGGAAAATGCAAGATTATCAACAAATATGGATTGGATATTTCAACCGGTACTCGGACTAAAGGTGGTCACTTCTTACTTTTTCATAAAAATGCATCATTGGCATGAGAAGGTCGTCCAAACCTATGGGTTGAATGTTCAAGGCAAATCCAACCCAAAGGGTTGGTATTCTCCCAAGAAAACCATTTGGTGAGTGCCAAACATGGCGCTCGCCAAATGCAAACTTAAAAATTTTCACATTTGGCATGCACCAAATTTGGCGCTCGCCAAATGGAAAATTTGAATTTTCACATTTGGCGCACGTCAAATTTGGCACTCGCCAAATGTGAAAAATCATTTTTTTGCATTTGGCGAGTGCCAAATTTAGCGCACGCCAAATGTTTTGCATTCTCCAATGTGAAGGTTTTGTGTGTGTATGGCGTGCGCCAAATGTGAAAATTCAAATTTTGCATTTGGCGAGCACCAAATTTGGTGCACGCCAAATGTTCTGCATTGTCCAATGTGAAGGTTTTGTGAGTGTGTAGATTTTTCAATCACGGCACAAGTTAAATCCACCCCCGAAGGAGAATATATACATGAAATATAAAATTTAAGTATAGCTCTATAAGACTTATAATGTAGATTCTAGTTTTTAGAGGATCATATAAAATTTTAGACTTAGTAAAATTTCAATAATTGACATGTCAAATTTCAGTGATCAACATGATCCCATTAGCATAGGACCCAAAGCGACCCAATATGGTGCCATAACGGGTCATATGGTGTCCTAAGTGATCATAAGGGTTCATGGGACACCATATGACCCATAAGGACAACATACAACCCCTTATGACACCATATGGTGTCGTTAGGGGTCATATGGTGTCCATAGGGGTCATATGGTGTCCTAGAACACCATATGACCCCTTATGACACCATATGACCACTAATCTCTGTCTCTCTCCCCTAATCTCTCTCTCTCTACCTCTCCTATCTGTCTCTCTCCCCTAATCTCTCTCTCTCCCTCTCCTCCTCTCTCTCTTTCTCCCCTAATCTCTCTCTCTCTCTCTCTCTCTCTCTCTCTCTCTCTCTCTCTCCTCCTATCTCTCTTTCTCCCCTAATCTCTCTCTCTCCCTCTCCTCCTCCTCCTCCTCCTCCTCCTCTCTCTCTCTCTCTCCCTTAATCTCTCTCTCTCTCTCTCTCTCTCTCTCTCTCTCTCTCTCTCTCTCTAAAATATGACTAATAAAATCCGATATCGGATTTAATCGGATATCCGATTTCTACCATTGCCATTAATGTGGCAATTTAGTAAAACAAAGGCGGCAACGAGAAATTTTTTTGGGACCACAAATTTATACATTAAAATTGGATATCCAATTTATCTGATTTTATCAGATATCCAATTTTTGTACATAAAAAAGAGCCTTGTGGGCTATTTTGTGGATTCCAATGGCCCACAGTCTACATATTTTGTTTTTTGTCGACGATCACGGGTTTTCAGATAGGTTGAGACAAATTTGTGCTTTTGGGAGATTCTTAAAGTCAAATCTTACATTGTCAATCATGTAGGAGCATCTGTGTGGAGGGAAATGGGGAGTAGTAGTCGTCGGAAGTCTAAACGCAAAAGAAAACTTTCAAATGACCAAATTGAAGTGCATAGAGAAAGAGATAGAGAATGTCATAGGAGGAGAAGACAAGGTATGTTAAATATTGCTAATGTTACTTCAAGTGAAGAGGAAATTGAATTTGAAAATGTGCCACAAGTTATTGAAAATGTTGAAAATGTTGAAAGTGATAATGAAAATGCTCAACATGTGGAAAATTTTGACATAGGAGGTGAAAATGTGGAAAACTTTGACATTGAAGGTGGAATTGCTCAACCAAGTGAACCATATGTAACACCTAATTACTTTAGAAATGAAGACCCTCTCATGGATGAAAGACAAATTCCAAATCCATGACCTTCAAGAACCCCAAAATGGTTATTTGAAATCGATGAGAACATTATTGCGAATCTTGAAGGCAAGAGGTCAACAAGAACCGTTCAGTTGTGGGCTACACAACTTTTCAACCAAAATTTTAGCAATAAGACATTGACCGAGCAATGCCAACTCTTTGTTCAATTGCTAAAGATGATAAAGATGGGACCATTGCTAAACAAATTGAAGATTCGTATGAACAAGAAGATGGAGAGAAATTCTATTATTGCAAAAAATCTATTTGACACTCTCAATTCTATTGGAAAGAATACCAAAGAAAGAGATAAGAGAGCCACTCGAAGAATGATTACAACCTCCTTAGTAAGCCATCAATTGAGGAAGGATCATCAAATAAGACAAACTTGTGTTAATTTTGACATAAACTGTAAAAATTTGGATAGAGCACTTGCATGAAGAAAAAGACTTGATGATCCACTTCAACAAGATCTATTTTTATGCCCTAGAGATGATGGATGCTATTTCTATAGAAATGATTGTTTGAATGAGAAGTGCTCAGAATGTGGTGGTTTGTCAAAGTTTGTTTCATGTTTTCATGAGGGCAACGAACATGAGTTTGGAAAGAATTATGTTGAGAAAAAAAGATATGAGACAGTGAAATATACTTTGAAGAGTGGAGGTGAAGGTTTTAGATGCGAATTAGTGTCAAGAGAAGTGAGTATTGCTGATTTTATTTTGGATTTTAAGGAAAATATTTTCTACAAGTATGCAAGGCACACCCATAGGTCTTAGTGGTTGGATCAACAGTTCAGAATGTGTAATAACTCTTTCCCGATTGGCACTATTGTATTGGTGGTTGATTTTGTAGAGAACTATACATTGCAACCACAGAATGAGGTATAGTCTCAGTACTTCAATTCAGTCTCGATTGCTATTTTTATTCACATTAGATATAGACATGCTCTTGATAGTATAGAAGAGGACAGGAAGATAGTCAGGGAGTATTATTTTTATATGAGTGATGATAGATCACACTCCTCGGAGTATGTGCAACATTCTTTCGAGAATTTTTTTGAGTTATTGTATGAGAAAGATATTGCAAATGACCAACATATAATATGTCAAATAACTGTATAGGTCAATTTAATAATGCTTGTATGTTTTATTGGTTGAGTATAATGCATGTAGAGAGGCGTATACCTCATATTTGGTGTTTTTTTGAGGCAGGGCATGGGAAGGGAGAGCATGATGGAGCAAGTTCATGTTTGAAGAGAGCTCTAGTTAAGGAGCAATTGAGGATTTCATGTGCAAATTTCTCTGATGAACATTTTATTGTTGATTGGTGTAGTTCAACAGTGACCAGATTCTTTTGGTTGGTTGAGGAGGGAACAGTGGGAGATAGATTGGATTGTCAAACAATTAAAGATTCTTCAAAGATGCATTCATTTCTCAGCTCAGATGCAAGTACATGGACCATTTGGACATGAACGTTGTCTTGTTTTTGTTAGAGTTGTGTTTGGTGTGATTAGGATCAGTGCGAGTCAAGTGAGAGGGTTGATACATGGGTTCCCCACTATCTAACTCCTTTATCTCAAATAATATCCTTGTCAAACGATGACATGGAAAGTTCACTAGAGTATGAGTGTCTATCAGATCTTGTACAACTAGGACATGTTTTTGTAGTTGTCGCACCGCAAGGGAATGAAGAGAGATTAGAATATTGGTTGGCACGATGTGTACAAGGAAAACAAAAGCTAAAACAACCAATGATAGATGATGACAGGTTCACATATCCTACAGGTTCAGTTGTTGTTGTAGGAACTTGGTTGCGAACATACATGATTAGAAAGAATGGCATACCTGCATTTGAAGACAATGAGAGACACAAAACCATTATAATGTATTCACACCTTATTATATCTACAAATGTCAAGTTGTTGAAGCATCAAGCAAAACCGATGACCAAAGAGCTATGGATAGTGACTACTGTTGATCATGAAGCAATACGGGATACTCTTAAGCAAAGAGATGACCCTTCAGGCATACTTGAGTAGTAGGTCTTTAATGGTGCCTTATTTTTTTTATCATGCATTTCATTTCAAACAATGATCATTAAACCTTAATGTTCAATTTTTTTACGTGTATATTAAGGATGTGTTGAAAATCCAAGTCTATTGATGAACGTTTTTTTTTGGCAACATAGTTTTTGCATGCACATAGTGGGTACACTCGATATAATTGGAAGGGACGTATTTTTGCAACACGACTTATTATCATGCATTTGATGAGCTTTACAATTTTTGTTATTAGAGAACACTATTTGACAGTTTTTGATGATATAATTATCGCAAAACCTTTATGCTCATGCAGGTCTTTTTTGATAATATACAACAGTATCACACTATGATTTTTGCATCAACATAGTGGGTTTTGTTGATATAATTTGAAGGGACGTATTTTTGTGGTATATAATCCCACCTTTTCATTTATTATCATGCATTTTAGTTGAAGTGATTATCATAAATCCTTTATGTTCATCCATGCATTTTATGTGTAGACTAACAATTCTTAAAAATACAGGTTCATGCTAGATCATTCATCATTGACAAGATCCTCTCTTGGTGATGGTACATATTCCTTTGTGCATTAATGAGATAAAATTTTGTGCATAAACATTAAGTCAAGTGAATGTATTGCTATTTATAAATGACCATATCTACAATCGTCTTCAACCATGCAGAGAAATGCAGTGAGAAGGGCTTTAATCAACATGCGTCTTTCTTCAAAGTTATGCTTGTATACTTTGCAGAGAAACTGGTAAGTTTCATAATTATACAATCTTGTACGTCTTAAAAATGTTTCAAATGATCTATTTATAATTTGCCAAACTAATTTGTATTAAGTGTTGTAATTTATTTCTTGTAGCACATTCATTCCACATAAAAAGGTTACTTATTTTGGTCTTCATTTATATGCAGGAATTGTTGTATGTAAGCTTTTCTCTTAGGACATGAGGATGTCTGATGCTGATGAAGTGGGATGTTGTATTTGTATATGGATGTGAATTGATGTAACATTTTTATGATGATATACAATGTCCATGAGAAAATTGGTTTAGTTATATTGATGCTATGCAGTGTATCCGTACATGAGTACATTGGTGTAGTTGTATTGATAATGAAAAAAAAAATCATGTTTGCATATCCCTTCATGGATGTCACATGCAAGTGTAATGGTAATTATGTGTATACAATACATGGAAATATTGATGATCATTATGTAACTACAGTGTAATGCTTGTTTATCTATAATTTTAGCACTTAGGGCACTCAAGGGATGATGCCGGTAGGGTATGACCCCGAGCATTCGATCGAGTGGGGGGAAAAAATAGGAGCATGCATAGGGTAATAATACCTAATTGGACATGTTGGAGCTAATGGTTCGTCATTGTGATGAGCAGAATCAGAAATTGGCCACGCGACAACATTGGATTGAGTGAGACTGATGATTTTTTCACCAATTGAACAATTGCTGCCCTAATAAAATCGTAGGGCAACTTGAAAAACCAAGATAGGCTTTTGTAGGGACCCCTCTCATGGCCCCATAGGTTCAAATGGATCATTCGCAGGTGCCACAGATTCCAAGTTAGGGCCCATCAAAGTTTGATAATTTTTAGCACTTAGGGTGCTCAAGGGACGACGTCGGTAAGGTATGACCCTGAGTGTTCAACCGAGTGGGGGGGGGGGGGGGAAATAGGAGCATGCATAGGGTAATAATGCCTAACTAGACATGTCAGAGTTGATGGTTCGTCATTGCGATGAGCTAGACAAGAAATTGGCCACGCGACAACATTCGATTGAATCAGATTGATAATTTTTTCGCCAACGAAAAATTGCTGCCCTAATAAAACCATAGGGAAACTTCAAAAACTGAGATAGGATTTTGTAGGGACCCCTCTCGTGGCCCCATGGGTTCAAACAGATTATTTGCAGGTGCCACAGATTCCAAGTTAGGGCCCATCAAAGTTTGACAATTTTTAGCACTTAGGGCGCTCAAGGGACGACGTCGGTAGGGTATGACCCCGAGTGTTTGACCAAGTGGGGGGAGAAAATAGGAGCATGCATAGGGTAATAATGCCTAACTAGACATGTCAAAGCTGATGGTTCATCATCATGATGAGCTGAACAATAAATTGGCCATGCGACAACATTCGATTGAGTGAGACTGACGATTTTTTTGCCAACCGAAAAATTGTTGCACTAATAAACTCGTAGGGAAACTTGACAAACTGAGATAGGATTTTTTAGGGACCCCTCTCATGGCCCCATAGGTTCAAATGGATCATTTATAGGTGTCATGGATTCCGAGTTAGGGCCCGTCAAAGTTTGACAATTTTTAGCACTTAGGGCACTCAAGGGACGACGCTGGTAGGGTATGACCCCAAGCGTTCGACCGAGTACAGGGGAAAAATAGGAGCATGCATAGGGTAATATTGCCTAACTGGACATGTCAGAGCTGATGGTTCGTCATCGCGATGAGTTGAATGAGAAATTGGCCACGCGACAACACTCGATTGAATGAGACTAACAATTTTTTTACCAACCGAAAAATTGCTTCCCTAATAAAATTGTAGGGCAACTTGAAAAACTGAGATAGGATTTTGTAGGGATCCCTCTCATGGCCTTGTAGGTTCAAACAGATCATTCACAGGTGCCACGGATTCTGAGTTAGGGCCCATCAAAGTTTGATAATTTTTAGCAGTTAGGGCGCTCAAGAGATGACGCTGGTAGGGTATGCCCCCGAGCGTTCGACCGAGTGGGGCGGGGGAAATAGGAGCATGCATAGGGAAATAATGCCTAACTAGACATATCAGAGCTGATGGTTCGTCATCGCGATGAGATGAACGAGAAATTGGCCACGCGACAACATTCGATTGAGTGAGACTAATGATTTTTTCGCCAACTGAAAAATAGCTGCCCTATTAAAACCATACAAAAAATTGAAAAAATGACATAGGCTTTTGTAGGGACCCCTCTCATGGCCCCTTAGGTTCAAACAGATTGTTTGCAGGTGCCACAAATTCTGAGTTAGGGCCCGTCAAAGTTTGATAATTTTTAGCACTTAGGGCACTCAAGAGACGACGCCGATAGGGTATGACCCTGAGCGTTGGACCGAGTGGGGGAGAAAAATAGGAGCATGCATAGGGAAATAATGCATAACTAGACATGTCGGAGCTGACGGTTCATCATCGCGACAAGCTGAATGAGAAATTGGCCACGCGACAACATTCGATTAAGTGAGACTGACGATTTTTTCGCTAACCAAAAAATTGCTGCCCTAATAAAACCGTAGGGAAATTTGAAAAACCGAGAAAGGATTTTGTAGGGACCCCTCTTGTGGCCCCATAGGTTCAAACAGATCATTCATAGGTGCCACGGATTCTGAGTTAGGGCCCGTCAAAGTTTGACAATTTTTAGCACTTAGGGCACTCAAGGGACGACGTCGATAGTGTATGACTTCAAACATTTGACCGAGTGGGGGGGAAAAATAGGAGAATACATAGGGTAATAATGCCTAACTGGACATGTCAGAGCTAACGGTTCGTCATTGCGACGAGTTGAACGATAAATTGGCCACATGACAACATTCGATTGAATGAGATTGACGATTTTTTTGCCAACCAAAAAATTGCTGCCCTAATAAAACTGTAGGGCAACTTGAAAAACCAAGATAGGATTTTGTAGGGACCCCTCTCATGGCCTCATAGGTTCAAACAGATCATTCACAGGTGCCACAGATTCCAAGTTAGGGCCCATCAAATTTTTACAATTTTTAGCACTTAGGGTGCTCAAGGGACGATGTCGGTAGGGTATGACCTCGAGCGTTGAATCGAGTGGGGGGGAAAAATAGGATCATGCATAGGGTAATAATTCCTAACTAGACATGTCGAAGATCATGGTTCATCATCGTGATGAGCTAAACAAGAAATTGGCCACACGACAACATTGGATTAAGTGAGACTGACGATTTTTCGCCAACCAAGCGTTCGACCGAGGTGGGGGGAAAATAGGACCATGCATAGGGTAATAATGAATTGTATCAAGTATTGTTCATTAAATGAATTGTATTGTATTGTTCATTAAATGAATTGTATTGTATTGTTCATTAAATGAATTATATTGTTCATTATACAAACAACACTTACGATGAAATGAAATGAATTTTATTGTTCATTAAATAACCATTATTAACCATTGTTAATTATTGGAATGAAGATTAAAGATTTACATGATAACACCATGCATAGATGAGCAACAATTTATATGATCGAATATCAACTTTTGTATATATAAAAATGTCAAATGATTACAAATGTATGTCCATACACAAATATGGCATAAACACCAACTGAAACAAAATGTATGTCTAAATACGTGAATGTATGTCCATATACAAAATATACATGCCAACTAGACATGTAAGCATCCCAAAACTATCTATAACATCCTAAGCTGCTGATGGATCATCAAAATCGATCCTCTTCGCCGCACTGCTCGGCTCTGAAGGATCCTGCACAAGAAAAACAAACCATGATTAATATTAGTTATATTATATAATTCACATTCAAAAAGTTAACATAAAAATGAACTATTTATGTTTACCTCATCTCCACGTTTTCTCTTCGACTTTGCAGGACTCTTGATGTATGTCTTCGGTAGAGGAGGTATGTTTTGAATATTTTCATACACAACCTACATATGTTCAGAAACATGGCATTGATACAAGTTAGCATATAATTGTCACTGATAATAACAAATTATATCTACTAATCACAAAATAAAATAAACACACATCTACTCAAGGGATCTCTTCTTCTTCTTCATCTTCAGGTATACTAGGTGTAATCATCAAGGATGTGAAGCCAAGAATTCTCTGTATATATACACAACAAGTATATGAAACTATCAATCTATGTCTAGATGTGTATAATCACTATAAGCTATTTAAACTATTCATTTCAATCATATTTGCATTCAATTACTTTTCCCTTGTCTCCAACTGCACTACCAGATCCTAAATCACACTACCCCACACTCGTGTTGCTTATGCCCTACAAGAGTAAAATAAGATATACATGCAAGTTACTACATAATCTAATTAATACCAATATAAATGATGAGCATGTATGTACAATAAAATACAAACAAATAGGTGCAATAATATATGTACCGTCAAGCTATCAAGGTCAA
The DNA here is from genome assembly GCF_030272615.1 of Cryptomeria japonica. Classification (NCBI taxonomy): domain Eukaryota; kingdom Viridiplantae; phylum Streptophyta; class Pinopsida; order Cupressales; family Cupressaceae; genus Cryptomeria; species Cryptomeria japonica. The sequence continues at coordinate 256,879,564 of NC_081405.1, forward strand.
ATGAAATGGCCGACAAGGTGCCCTCCTGAATCTGTCTCAACTCCTCCTTGGTCATCAACTGTTAAATAGACCATGTAAATAAAAATTAGTACTTAATATTATCTAGATTATAAATATTTATTTAAAATATAACATGAACTATGAAAATACAAATCTTACCACTACATCATCAATGTATGATGACAATGCCTCCTTGCCTCTAGCATGTGAGGACTCCCCAGGGTATCCTCCAGTCTATGTCATAACATCTGGTGCATCATGCATCTCATGCACCTCATAATCTGCACTGTCTGCAGGAGGATCAACTGGTTGTCCAACCAGACCCAAGCATACATGCCCACACATGACACAACTATGGGGCACACATATGTGTGGAGCCGAGGATGATGTGTCAGTGCCACCGGATGCACTACTACCATCAAGAGTAGGTTGAGCTACTGACCTAGCCTGAGAAACCAAAAGGCTACTCAAAGAGTGAATAGCCGATATGGTCTGTGAAGCCGGCTCACAAATGGTATTAGGATGCTGCACTGCAGGTGGGGGATCAATAGGAGGAGGGGGGACATATGGGCCCTGGACTACTCTAATTGCCCTAGGTCTATTTTGGGGCATACCTAAACCTACACCCTGGAAAGGTTGGATGTCAAAGTAGTTAACATGTTTGCGTAAAACAAACTTAGCATACAATTTTTTTATGAAATAGAAGGGGACATTAAGATTGTTGTTGGGTGGTTTGTCGAAAACCATCGACCAATGATCCTAAAAGTTTTTCACAATACCATCATTTGTGCACCATTTAATAGAAAGTTTTGTTTTTTTGGGATCTACGAGTTGACCAGTGCAGGGATTCACAAACAATGAGGTGATAGTGGCTTTGGATATCTCAAGATCCTTGATATCCTTATACGACAAGCCATTTGCATATTTTTCCCTCATAGAATCTCACCACAAAAGGGTGGCATTGTGATCCTCAGTCATGGTTTCCATACTCTTTATGATCGACATGAGAGGATCAAACATTGGGTTTAGACGATGGATCCTACGATATACATTTGCAATCCCCCTCAATTCATTCAAATTTTGTGCAATCAAATCCTGAATTGAGGGGGGGTTTGGCAAATGAGGGTTTGGTTGTTGCAGTTGTCGTTGATCAATGTTTTCATTGTTATCCCCAATTTTTAACCTAATTGAATGTAAACAATTGAATTTAGTTAACAAATTTAAACAATTTGGTATTTGATTTTAAAAAACCTAGTTTTCATGAAAAAAACCATATTTTCAATGAAAAATCAAATAAACATTAACAAAAAATACAAAAAATGAATGAAAATGATTGAAAACAATAAAATTTTTACCTTTGAATCTATTTTTTAGCAATTTTTCACCAAAACACCGAATATCAGGTACACTGGATATCACATTTTTATAAAATCGCGCAGCCCGTGAGTTAAAAAAGACTCACGGGCTATCACTGTCGAAATATGTCTCAAAAAATCGGATATCCGATTTCTATACTTAAATTATTTTAAAATAACATATATAATATAGTAATATATTATTATATTATATAATACATATTGTATTATATTATAAAATATAATTATATATTATATAATACATATTATATAATATATAATATTATATTACATTATAAATTATATAATATATATAATATAATATAATATAATATAATATATATAATATAATATAATATAATATATATAATATAATAATATATTATATAATACGTATTATATAATATATATAATATAATATATTATTATATTATATAATTATATAATATATTATTACATTATATGTTATATAATATAATAATATATTATATTACATTATATATTATATAATATATTTTTAATTTAAAATTACAAATAAAAATCAGATATTCAATTTGCACAGGTAATTACCATGCCAAAGTGTACTGACACCCAGGCCAAGCAAAAAGTCAACACGGATTTTTCGTGTTTTTAGGCGAGTGGAGAAGGCTATTTTTTTCACATCACCACTTTTTGGCCCCCATGATCCTGCACTAACCCTATCCTAGTTATAAAAGATTTTTGCAACCTCTGCATATAATATATTATTATATTATATAATATAATTATATATTATTATATTATATAATTATATAATATATTATTACATTATATATATTATATTACATTATATATTATATCATATATTTTTTAATTTAAAATTACAAATAAAAATCGGATATCCCATTTTATCGGATATCCGATTTGCATAGGTAATTAACATGCCAAGGTGTACTGACACCCAGGCCAAGCAAAAAGTCAACACAAATTTTCACATTTTTAGGCGAGTGGAGAAGGGTATTTTTTTCACATCTCCACTTTTTGGCCCCCCATGATCCTGCACTAACCCTATCCTAGTTATAAAAGATTTTTGCAACCTCTGCATATAATATATTATTATATTATATAATACGTATTGTATTATATTATAAAGTATAATTATATATTATATAATACGTATTATATAATATATACAATATAATAATATATTATATAATACGTATTATATAATATATATAATATAATATATTATTATATTATATAATTATATAATATATTATTATATTATATAATTATATAATATAATATATATTATATAATATATATTATATTATATAATTATATAATATATTATTATATTATATAATTATATAATATATTATTACATTATATATATTATATTACATTATATATTATATAATATATTTTTTAATTTAAAATTACAAATAAAAATCGGATATCTGATTTGCATAGGTAATTACCATGCCAAGGTGTACTGACACTCAGGCCAAGCAAAAAGTCAACACGGATTTTCACATTTTTAGGCGAGTGGAGAAGGCTATTTTTTTCACATCGCCACTTTTTGGCTTGATCCTGCACTAACCTTATCCTAGTTATAAAAGATTTTTGCAACCTCTGCATATAATATATTATATAATATATTATTATATTATATAATACATATTGTATTATATTATAAAATATAATTATATATTATATAATACGTATTATATAATATATAATATTATATTATATTATTATATTATATAATTATATAATATAATAATATATTATATAATACGTATTATATAATATATATAATATAATATATTATTATATTATATAATTATATAATATATTTAATATATTATATAATTACTTTGGTGGAACGTGCGGAACCGCATATTGGATTAATTAATTTCTAGATTCCTCCGCAAAGCATGGATCACGAGCAGGTCTTTCTCTATACAGAAAAGTCCTACCTATACCCAGTCCATCACATTATTAGGTGGCCCCCATAGAATTTTAGGGAAATATATTATATAATTATATAATATATTATATAATTATATAATTATATAATATAATATTATATTATTATATTATATAATTATATAATATATTATTACATTATATATTATATAATATATTTTAATTTACAATTACAAATAAAAATCGGATATCTGATTTGCATAGGTAATTACCATGCCAAGCTGTACTGACACCCAGGCCAAGCAAAAAGTCAACACGGATTTTTGCGTTTTTAGGCGAGTGGAGAAAGCTATTTTTTTCACATCGCCACTTTTTGGCCCCCCATGATCCTGCACTAACCCTATCCTAGTTATAAAAGATTTTTGCAACCTCTACATATAACTTCCTTCTCTGCTACATCAGTTCTCTGCTACATCAGTTCAATCCTCTCCTACTCTCATTTATTGTTGCATTTCTGGTAGCCTCTACCAGTTCAACTCTTCTATTCTTATGCTCTATTGGATCTCCTCCTCACTGCTCTGCTCTTTAGTCATCTCAATTGTCTTCCTGTTAGTATAAGCACCTACTAGTTATCTCTTCTGATGCAACCTAGCTGCTATATCGGTTGCTCAAGTCGTACTAGTTAATCCTCATTTAAACCCTAATACCGGTTTAACCTTCACTCACTCAGTCACTATTCTCACTCTGACTAATCTAATTCTCTCATGCAACACTCAATCTCTTCACAACAACTCTATCTCCTTCTATTCAGCAACAATCATCAATGATTTTGGCTTCCTTATTTAAAACTTAGTTTTCCCACCAAAAGCCAATTCAAATCACAGGCGGTTAGGGTTTCCTCATCAACCTCGAGGCAAACCAAATACAATCATATCATATCCGATTTGATCTCCAAGATGGCAATCTGCACATCTCCGCCATTGTCATGCCTTCTTGATCACACCTTGTATCTTTGGCAATCTTCTTTTTACCCTGTCACCAAATTTCTTGGTCGATCTTCATGATTGGTCTTGCGGTTTCCATCATCCTCCTTGATCTCCTCAATCACTCTGAGTTGGATCTCACTTGTCCTCTAGACCTCGAGCCACAAACCTCTGCAATGACTCTGCAACACATACCATGATTTATGGGATCTATCATTAATATCAACCAACTCTTCAGCAACCTCATCGATGCACATTCCATCTACCGCTACATGCAAGTCCATCTCCTTGACTCCACGTGGTATCCATATTGACCAATTGCCATCTTGGATCGGTGCGGTGGTTCAGACAGGATCACCGAGCAAACACTCAATCGATTCTTCTTTTCTGTAGGTTCACTAACCCTGTCGGCATCTAACACTTCATCGATTAACCTTCATGTCTGCCCTTTGTTGAACTGTCAGTGGAACTCCTTAACTGGTCACCAAACATGTCTATTTATATCATGCTCATTCTCATTAGGTGGGAAGTATTATGTTTTTGCACCTTGTCCATATTATCGGTGGACTTACATAGCAGTAAACACTCTTGATGACACCATGTCATCAACCATCAACAGACACCATCTACAATATGGCCATTTTCCTCTATTTGAATCTACTCAGCCTTACCTTCTCCCTGATCATCTTGGATATATCTCAACCGATCTTCCAGAGTGACAAACCCATCACTCTTCATCTACATCGGCATCCCAACATGCCTTCTCTGTCAGTTCAGTGCATAATCCTGATTTCATGCACTTGAGACATTCCTTTGATTCACCGATAGATCTAGTGTGAGCCTTCAAACACCTGTGTTTAGTTATTCTTCCTTATCTCACAGAACTATAATTCACACTATGTATAATAGGAGATAAGTTCTACTTACCGGTGGAGTGACACCTTGTCATCTACATCCTGCAATGCACTCATGTGACTTCCCTATTTGTGCAACACATCTTCACATCTTCAAACAGGCATATGTGATCTGGTGTGGGCACATTCTTTGTCAATCATCTCTTCCCATGGTGACTACATCTCCATCCGGTGGGAGTCCTACTATTCTGCAACCTTATAGAATACCGGTGACCTGCTCATCTTTCTCCTCCAGTGTTCATGTGATTTAGGTAACATTTTGCCTCTTCATCGCAAACAACATCCAAGGATCCTGCTCATTGTCAACACTTCACTTACTAGTTGACATAGTCTCCTTACTGGTGAAACACTATAGCAGTAACCTATATTGGTTGACATCAATGACAACACAATGCTAACACCTTTTTGGGTGCAATGTTTTTTGAAATGGGCTTATTTTTCATGTACTTTCACGTGGGGGTGTTACTTTTTTATTTGGCCAATTTTTGGACAGATTTTTTGCCAATTTGGCACTTGTCTTGCATAGATCTATCTTTCTGGTCTTTTGAATTGTAGTTCTCAGCCTATTGGGGAAGTTGTAAAACAAAATCAGAATTCCACTTTGCCATTGTTTGCAAGTGGCCTATTGTAACACACACTACATATAAAGTGCCAAAATCATCATTTTTTTTGTTTTTTTTGGGGGGAGGTACTTTGATTGAGTGAATTCGGGGGTGTGTCTCTTGCGCTCTTATTCTCTTGTGTTCTTTCATTTTGCTTCTATGGGTTCTCCTAAGTTTCCTCTCTTAACTCCTCATAATTATGCTACTTGGAAAATTGATGCATGGAGTAAACTTATGGAAAAAGGATTAACTCATTACATTGATGGAACTATTATTTCTCCCACTGATCCTAAGGCTAATCTCAATGGTCACTTGGATTGGCATACTAAAAACATCATAGAAATTGGTACCTTAAGAAAGTATGTATGAAAAGATCTCATCTTTATATTGAGAAATGTACCTTAATTAAGGATGCTTGGCAAAAGTTTCAAGACTTGTTTGGTCAAGTTGATGAGATTAGGGGATATCAAATTGATAGTGTTGGCATTCTACACTCATATGGATTGGTTGATGTTGTCATTTATGGCAACCAACCGATATTGGGTTACATAGAATCATCAGCAATGGGTTATTCACCAGCACCGGCACCGACAACGATGCATACCGGCACTCAGGCCGACATGGAATGAACTTTTGTTTATTGTATTATAATGTAATTATCTTTTTTAACCTGACATGGTATATTGAAATGACTCATATAAGTATGAGATCTTATAGGTCATTTTCTAAGGAATCAATGAATGAATGAATAAGAGATAGCGAATATTGTATAAGGCGATTTAGTGACAGCAAGGTTTTTGATTAGGGTATCTAGCTGAGCTTAAACTGGTACTGAACCTGGCATTGGACATGCTATTTTAAGTAGTACATTGTATTGGATTTTATTATCCTTGTTGTAGTCAGTGAGACTCTTCTGAGTAATGAGCTCTAGGCTATTGGCCTTCCTACATGTGCAGGCCCCTATTGTAAGTAGTATTTATTCATAGGCCAGTGAGTAAATATTGTGGGTCACAAATCCCACCAAGGTTTTTCCCACACTAGGTTTCCTCATTAAAAAGCTTGTGTTATGGTGTGTTTCTATGTTGTCTCTGTTATTTGTGTTTACTGCATTAATTATTTTTTACCGGTACACTATTTTGGTTTACAAAGTTATTAATAAGTTTAAATATTCTACAAACCAGTTAGACACTGATTCATTCCCCCTCTCAGTATCTTTGGGACTATCATTGGATCTAACAGATAGTGATCTCGCCATGTTAGATCCCAAGAACTTTGATACAATACAACATTATGTCACTAAGGCAAAATATTTGAGGGCACAACTCAAGGATTGTGGCATTGATAAGAAGGATACTCAATTGATCTTCAATTTGATGGGAAAGCTTCCACAAGAATATGTAACATTTGTTTCTAGTTTCCAAACCCATAGGATGACAATGGGTACACAATGCCTACATTTGATGCTTTGACCAACATTTTGATGATGGAACAAACTAAGTTGATAAGCATGGGCATTCTTAAGGCTTCTAAGTCTCAAGCATTAGTGGCAAATCAAGGGAACAAAGGAAATCAAGGAAATGACAACTTAAACAAGAAGAAAAGGAAATCAAAGTCTAAGGACAAAGCAACACCTTCTCCACAACAACGGGATTCATCCTCTTCCAAGAAGGACAATTCACCAAAGAAGGAGAGACCTACTTGTGCCTATTGTAAAAAGGTTGGTCATGAGGAGCATCTTTGCCATTCTAAGAAGATTTATGAGCTCATACATATCCTCAAAAGCACAACATTGATTTGCCTAATGCCTACAAGGAGGATTCATCACCTTCCACTTCTTCACAATCAAAGGAGAAAGGGCAAGCATTCATGGCCTCTACAAGTGGGAAGACTCACTCTTTTGGGAAAAGAAAAAGAAAAAATCTTTGTGCTACTACAAGTCATGATTCAAGGAGATGGATTCTAGATTCGGGGGCTTCTCATCATATGGCATCTTTGCAGTCTATGTTTTCTACATTTGAGCCTTGCACCATGCCACAGATTTTGATGGGAAATCATACATACATGGATGTGATTGGGAAAGGAAATATTGTCATTGGGGATAACTCCTTCAATTATGTGTTGTGTGTACCCCATTTCACAAACAATATTCTTTCCATCTATGAAATCACACATGGGGCAACAAAGAAAACTATGGAATTCAGACCTGAGCTAGTTTTCATTAGAGACTTGGAGAGTAGAGCTATCATTGCGACTGGGGTGGTGGATCATGCATCTTGGTTATATTCCTTTTCAGATTTTGTTCCTATTGATGAGGATAATTTCACATATGATGATTATTCACATGATGATTCGGATTTTGAGGAGAACTTTGGGTACTTGAACTTGGGGATTCTCACATGTGACCCCATTCTTGAGCCTTGTGTTTCATCTCCTCCTATTGATATCAAATCACCTATTGCACCCGATGATGCAGATAGTGCAACAATTATTCCTTCTTGTGATTCAATGCAGCAGGATATTCCTTGTCTTCCAACTTCAATTGATTGGGATGACTACTTGATAGACATTGCAGGTTTGGGAGACATCATTGATGATATTAATCTTCTATTTGATGAGTATGATCCTTCTTCAATCGTTGCGAGGGAATACTCTGACCCTCTTGATCATTCTCTACATGATCATTCTTTTGAGGTTGACATGATTGTGGATACTTATGTGTTGGCATTTGATCATTTGATCAACCGGTAATACTTATTTGTTTGATGCAGTCGGTACTTGTATGAAGTTAGAATGTTGAATGATGACAATTTTGTATATTGTCATTGATGGCAACTATGTGACTTAAGTCATCTAAGTCCTATAGTGAAACTGGTAAGACTTAACCAGTAAAGCAGAGACAGTTTCATCAGAGCCGGTAATTAGGACTTTAACCGATAAATGGAAATTAGAGTTACAACCTGACAACCGGTATGGGAAATTCATGAAGGATGAAGTGTTTGTTGTAAATTGACACTCATTGGATTCATTTTATTGTCATTGATGACAACAAGATCATATTGAAGTCACATACTGGCACTAGGAGGCATTCACCAACATTGAGCATCCAGGGTTACAACTGGCACCAACACCGACATCCAGCACTTCAAGGAAGTTTTAATTGTAAAATTATTTTGTAATTGTTTTATAAGGCCAAAATTGTGTATCTTTTTGTATTGTAAGCCAACATAAGGCATATTGTTTGTAAAGGGTATATAGGTCATTATAAAGCATGTATAGAATATGTGGATGGGGTTGTGGATTATAACAGAATAAGATTGTGGAATGTGAAGATCATTTGTATGTGAATATTGTATCATGCAATGATCTGTATATGCTTTGTAAGAAATTCTTGGAGGGAAGGAGATACTGGTAGAAGTATTCAGGGTTTATGAACCAGTATAGAGAAGAGCTATAACCGGAACTCTTTTTGGCATAAGAGATGCATTTTATGAGTTCATTTTCATTGTTTTACTTCAGCAGAAGTTTGTAGTCAGTGAGACTATTTAGTGATGAGTAGTGTTCTCTAGGAAGTGTGCCTTCCTTCATGTGTGGGCCCCCTCTTTATGTAATATCTTTCATATGGCCAGTGAATTGATATTGTGGGTCTCAAATCCCATCGTGGTTTTTCCTCTTTGAGGTTTTCCACGTATAAATTTTGTGTGTTATGGTGTTCATTCATGTGGATGGTTTATTTACTTCAAGTTACATGTTTATTAATTTACTAGTTTATATGTGTATGGTATAAAAGCATAAAATCTTATCTTACCAGCTACAGAACACTGATTCACCCCCCCTCTCAGTGTTCTTGGATCCCAACAATTGGTATCAGAGCCTGGTACCTCAAAGGAAGTTTAACAACTTGAGGAAGATGCTAAAACCAAAATCTTGAGGCATGGCTATGGAAAAGCAACTTGAGATGGCTCTTGAGGATTATGATGCTGAAAGGATGAAGAACTTGAAATTGCAAAATGAATTGAATTCTGCAATGAATTCATTCTTGTCCTGCAAGAAAGGTTGTCATCAGCTGAAGCTAGGAGGAAGGAACTTTTGCAAAAACAGGGTGATGATAATGCACTCAAGAAACATTGTAGAAAAATGAGTCAAGAAAACATGCTCATGCAAAATGAAATGCAATACCTGACTATGAGGATGCCAAAGGAGATCGAAGACAGAAAGAAGAAAGAAGAAAATCTTGCTACATCTTTGAAGAACAAATCTGAGGAATGTGACAGATTGGCTCATGAGAATGATATGATGAAAATCAGTTTGGTACAATCCAGGAATAATGAACAAGAACTTGAAAGACAAATAATATTTCTAAGGGATGATTTGACTACTGCGTGTGAGTACAAAGAAAAGTTTAGGATCATTTATGCACAATTGGATGACTTATTGGAAAGACAAAGGCAAAGTGATGATTCTAAAGGACTTGGATTTGTACAAGGTGAAAGCTCCGGTACTACAAATCAGACAACCAGTATGCAGAACTCATCAGAACAAAGAAAATGAGTAAGGCAATCTAATGCTTATAAATTCAATGGTAGATTCTTTGTTTGTAATAAATTTGGGCATATGGCTAAACAATGTAGAAATACAGAAAATCAAAACTACAATTTTGTTCCCGATCAATGTATAAATTGCAAGAAATATGGTCATAAGTCAGAAGACTGTAGAATGAATGTTAAATGTCATGCATGTGGAAAGTTTGGACATTTGGCTAATCATTGTAGGTCAAGGAATGACATCGGATATGCCAAAGCAATTCAAAAGAACAATGTTACATGTTATGCATGCAACAAAATAGGTCATATTGCTAAGTACTGCAGAAGCAAGACTCAAGTAGTTAGCAATAATCAAGAACATAAGAAAGGAAAGCAGAAGGTAGATGAAATACAATAGGATCACACCAAGAGATGGGTTATAAAATCTAAAGGACCAAGTGGAGATGCAACAACACCGGTAACTCCACCGGTAGAACAAAGCATTCCTCCACCGATAGGAAATTTCATGAGTAACTGAGGCATAAGCCTTAGGGGTTGTCAAAATCATTGCAAATCTTTCAAATTCCCCGTAAGAGATCTGGAGAGTTGTGTTCGTCATTGATGAAGGTTTACTCGGCTTAAGACTATGAAACTAGCATCCGGTAGGGTAGATCGTGAAGCATTTATGAAAAAGAAAGATTAGGGTTTATTCACTGATAAAAAGGGAAAGTGGATTCATTTTCACTCACCCAACATTCAATCATTCAAAGCAAAGCAAAGGTGAATTTCAGGCGATCAAGAGCGATAAAAGGCATTCTAAAAGGAATTCTAGCAATTATATAAGAAGCACTCAATCTTCCAACCGATGTTCACTTTCAGGTATTCTTTGAAATGAAATCCGGATTTTCAGCTCCTACTTTCATTTCAAATCCCACCATTGTCAAATTCAAGGATAGTTTGAGACCCGTCTTCAAGGAGGTTTCCCTGATAGCTATGAAGGAAGACTCTGCGGGAGCATTCTCTAGGGTTCCCGATGGTGTGATGTATGTTGAAGATGTAAGGGCATACATTCATTGCACCTTGGAGGATCTAGGCACAAGAGAGATAAAAGGCATGTATCAAACTATGATACTGGGCAACTCTGGAACCATCAAGTTGGAATACAAAGCCATTGAGGATCTAGGGTTAACCGGTATCTTATACATACCGGAATTCAAAGATGAGATCATCAGATACGTTTTGAGTAGGGTTCACAATGAGTTCATCTAGCTAGATCAGCCTTACATGATCACAAAGGAGGATATTCAAGAAGTCACCAGCTTACCCAAGGTCAGACAAGAACCTAGTAAGAAGATCTCTAACACAGAGGTTGACAGGCTTACCAGTGCAACCCATGATAGAAAATCAACAAGGATTGACATAATCAATGACATTGATGTGAAGTTTGCAAGCATGATAATCGGTTATAAGGTAACTCAATCTAGCCAATTGAATTATGTTTCTAATTCTTGCATCCATGCTACATATCAGATGCTAAGGAATGATGGTAAATATGGCTTGTGTGAATGGTTAAGGAGTGAATTGATGTTGAATCTTGGAAAGATCAAGGGTGTTAAGAAAGGAACCTTTAGATTTGGGAATCTCATTATTTGTTTGATGCTTTACTTCATAAATGAGCTAACTCATCTAGGGAAGAAGCATTGAGATCATGACATACTGGTAGGTATGTAAATCAAGGATGCCATCACCAGTCTTGGTACCAGCAGAGATGAGAAACTTTGGGGTTATTTCAAAACATTTCAGGAAAATATGTGGCAGAGGGAGAGAATATCAAGGCACATTGTGGTCCATTGATATTTGTTTTATGGTGAAGACCGATGAAACCCTCATGGAGGCAGTAGAACCAAGGACCGTATGGGTCACTGAGCTTGGATATGAGGTGGATGATAACATTCTAGATCTTTATGCAAAAATGTTGCTAGATGCTCCATTGGATGACAAAAACAAACACTTTGGCACGATGGATGAAAAGGCTTTTGAAGTCAAAAATGGATTCAATGGGAAGAGAAGAGAGAAGAAAATAGATAAGATGTCTGCATTTCTGCACAATGTCATTCATAGCATAGGAATTAAAATGGGGTTCAGGATCCAAACTGGTAGGAGAACCGTCAACGGCTAGTACTCTAGAAGTGAAGAAGCTTGAAACTTACATTTCCACCATCACTTATGATTCTGATCTAGAGGACAATGAACCTCTAGCATTCAGAAGGGTACAAAGGAAGAAATTAAATTAGCCACCAATAGAGGAGAAAAAGGTGGAGCCAAGGAGGAAACTTGTTAGAAAGGTAACAAAACCTATTGCACCCCCACCTCCGGCAAGGAAGCCTACACAAAAGAGAAAACCAGTTACATCCACTCTGGCAACTCCTAGTAAAAACAAGAAGAGTGATGATGCTACTAAGTCTGCTAAGGCTAAAATGACCTATGTTGAATTAATTGATGAAATTACAAAGAATGGAATTTTGAAAAATGTATCTATTTACTATGAGAGTTTAGAGGATAATGAGTAGAATGAGATAGAAGAGGAAATTTTGTTGAACATAGATATTTATAAGAAAGCCTTAGTAGAAATTTTGAAGGAAATTCCTCTATCATTGTACAATAAACTTGATGCTAGAAGACTTGATGCAGTCAAGAGCGATAGAGAGATCAAAGAGGTACAACTTTTGAATTTGTGTGGTGTAATAAGTAATGAAGAAATGAAGAGGTGTATAGATGTTGCTAATAGGACAGTTTTTAGTAGCGAACCCCAACAAATAAGACTAATGATGGGCAGTTAATGAGGTTATAAATGAGACCAACGAGGGTTGGGCCAAATTCTTCCAAAAAACTCTAGACTTTCTTACCTCTCATGATGAATTTATTAAGGAAACAACTTCCATCATTCTAGATAAATCAAAACGGAAAGGTATTTTGGGAAGTTCTGAACCAATTTTGGATATACCGGCAGAAAATAAGGGTGTAGAGACACCATCGATAGCTAAGGTGAGTATACAGTCTATACCAGCAGAAACTATTTTTGAGCAAGGCAATGTACATGATACTGAGAATATTGTGGATAATACTCCACCAGTAGTAACTGTTATTGCACCAAGTGGCAAAGCCACCAATGCAAAGGAGATCAAGGTAAAGGAGTCTACACCGGCAGTAGATATTGATTCCCCAACAAAGATTTTGGCAATTGACACTTCTCAAGTTGAGAAGAAAAAAATAACTGAGATGAGTCCCACTGAATTAATGATGGGAGCTACTCAAAAGCTACAAAAGGAGGGATTTGCAGATAAGAGAATAATAGAACAATTAGTTACAATTTTGCATAGATTAATACCTGATTGTATGATTGAGAATGAAGCAAACCCTTTTGGAAAGCTTAAAACACTAACAAAACACATATCTAACAATTTTCAATCACTACAACAGATTTCAGACTGGCAAGCACTAGAGAGATTCATTGTGGCTAAGAGAGTCGCCTTTGACCAAATCATTGAAACTGAGAAGAAGAAAATTGAAGATAAACTCATTCTTATTGAGAATTATTTAAAATAGTGTACAAATATCTATAGGGTCTGTTGTAACATAGAAATTCTTACAACAAATGTAGATAGTAGATTAAAGGAATTACATGATAAGGTAGCTAACATTGCAAATTCTTTTGATGGATTGACCTCTCTAACAGCATCTGTTGATGGTCAAATTTTGTCTTTGGAGAATCAAATTTTTTCTTTTGAGAAGGAGAGAGAAAATATCATTCGGAGAGCAAGGAGTCTTAGAGGATTGGTGAGTCCAAGACTGGATTCACTGGGTGTGCACAAGAGAGAATGTATGGACATGATTGCAAAACCCATACCGACAGAAGTCTCAGAGAAGGAAACACTTGCACACTTACTAAGTGGAATAGTATCCATATCTAAAACCTTCAAAACTGGTTGGGATACATACCTACAGTTGTTGAACAAGTCTTACCCAAAAAATTTGAAATTAGTCAAGCTCGGGTAGAATAATCAATATTTATTCATTCTTTTGTTCTAAACCAAATTATTTCAATTCTTTCACCGATATTTGGCATTGATGCCAAAGGGGGGGTGTATATATGTGAAAAATATCAGAAAATATCAGACAGAACAATATGGGAATATATCAGAAGGAGTGTATTGCTCAGGGGGAGCATATTTTAGGGAACTGACAGGGAATCCATTTTTCACATGAGTGTTGCCATCAATGCCAAAGGGGGAGATTGTTGGCAATTGACACTCATTGGATTCATTTTGTTTTCATTGATGGTAACACAATCAGATGGAATTCACATACTAGCACTAGGAGGCATTCACCGACAAACATCGGCATTGAGCACTTCAAGGAAGCCAACATCAAGGAGGTTTCATTTGTAAAATTATTTTGTAATTGTTGTATAAGGCCGACATTGTATATCTTTACGTATTGTAAGCCGACATAAGGCATATTGTTTGTAAAGTGTATATAGGTCAATTTGTTAGGTCATTATAAAACATATATAGAACATGTGGATGAGATTATGGATTATAACATAATAGGATTGTGGAATGCGAAGATCATTTGTATGTGAATATTGTATAATGCAATTATCTGTAGATGCTTTGTAAGACATTCTTGGAAGGAAGGAGATACCGATAGAAGTATTCAGGGTTTATGAGCCGGTACAAAGAAGAGCTATAGCCGAAACTCTTTTTGGCATAAAAGATGTATTTTGTGAGTTCATTTTCATTGTTTTACTTCAGCAGAAGCTTGTAGTCAGTGAGACTCTTTAGTGATGAGTAGTGTTCTCTAGGCAATGTGCCTTCCTACATGTGTAGGCCCCCTCTTTATGTAATATCTTTCATATGGCCAATGAATTGATATTGTGGGTCTCAAATCCCACCGTGGTTTTCCCTCTTTGAGGTTTTCCACATATAAATTTTGTGTGTTATGGTGTCCATTCATGTGGATGGTTTATTTGCTTCAAGTTACATGTTTATTCATTTATTGGTTTATATGTGTATGGTATAAAAGCATAAAATTTTATCTTACCAGCAAAATACTGATTCAGCCCCCCTCTTAGTGTTCCTAGATCCCAACAATGTTGTGGTTTTACAAAAGTATTGAAGACTATTAGATGAAGACATGTTCATGACCACACAAGCAGATTTGATCAGGTGAAAGAATTTTGATTAGTAGAATAGAGGAGTTGATAGAAACTTAATCGGTAGTGATGCTAATCACTCAGATCAGTTAACTGGCACAAAATTTGATGTCATAATTCAATGCACGACTTATGTAAGGAGTGTATTGCATGTTTGTCTAGATTCATTGATCCTAGGGAATTGTTCCAAGGTTCTAGCTAACTTAATGATTTTATAATGTGTGATGAGGTATGAAGAATATAAGAGTGTATGAGCTTGAATCCGTAAGAAATTATTATTAGCAATTGTTGTATCTTTGATAGTGAGATAATCTGAGAAGTTCTAAGATGAAGTGTATGTGATGATGTAATGTTCTGAAGTGGATCTTATCAGACACAAAAGGTGTTATAAGAGAATCTTCTCACTATTGTTATCCTAACAATTACAGCAGCTAAATCCCTTAACCGAGTAGGTCCTAACAAGCCTTAAATCTTTAAGTCACCTAATAAGAAAGCTCTCAAAAAGGGTGGTAAATCCTCACATGAGGTTGATCCTAACAGATCATTAGGCTCCTCATAGGGTTGTTAGGTAAATCCCCTAACCAGGTGACTCTTAATCGAGTCTTCTCCTAAGAGGGCATATCATTTTAAGACCTTAACCAGTCAATATTTATATTCTTCATATAGTTATCTTTTGGGTACTAATTCCCATCGTGGTTTTTCCCATTTGGGTTTTCCACGTATAAATTGTTTGTTTTATGTGGTCATTATACTATTGGTTTATTGCATATGTGATTGTGTTTTTCATTTTCTTATCAAGTTTCAATTTGTTAAGGTGCATAATCAGATTTGTGTTATTTTTACTTGCACTAATTCACCCATCCCCCTCTCAGTGACTTATAAGTTCAATATCAATTGGTATCAAAGCCTAACTTCCTTAAGTCTTAACCACTTGGAAGGGATCCCTAATCGTAAGGCAAATATGTGGAAGGAATGATCTGTAGAGAGATGGATAAAGAACTTGCTGAAACCAAGGAAGAACTTGAAACCCTAAGAGGCAAATATAGGACATCACTAGCTAAAAGGAAAGAACTGGTCGAACAATTATTGGAGATCTCTGATAGCAACTCTTCAGATGAGGCGAACATCGATGCACTAGTTGAAGAAGTAGAGAAGCTGAATGGTGAAAATACTAACCTAAGGAGAGAACTTGAAGCATTAATAATCTGAATGAGTGAGGAACTTGATGCTAGAAGAAAGGTTGAGGATCATATCCAAGATAAAGAGCATGGAATCTTCGAGATCAAGTAGGAGAATGCAACTTTGTATGAACATTGGCATGAGGAGAAAGAAGAAAAAGAAGGAATATAGTCAGATCTTGAAATGGAAATGTCTCTTAGAGAGACCCTCATGAAAAGGAATGAAGACTTTACCAAGGAACTTGTTGAGGCCAATGAGAAGCTTGATAAATTCAATAAGAGATCCTCTATGCTGGATGAACAGATTCAATCTTAGAGAATGAATGGAGATACATCTGGACTGGGATACTCTACATTTAAGAAAGGTGAACCTTCCGGCACAAAGAGCAACATGCATGAAGGTAAAAATGATCCTAAAGTTCAAAAATTTATTGGTAAGAAATCTTATAAATCTGTTTTCTTTAAGTGTCATAAGCCAGGACATATTGCTAATGTTTCTAGAAGCAGATCTGATGTAAACACTGGTTATAGACCTAACATTAGATATGTATCTAGAAAACTTGAAGGTTACTATTAAACATGCAACATGTATGGGCATAGATCAATTGAATGCAGATACAAAGCAAACAATCCAGTACCTCACATGAATTCCAGACCTATTGGTGATTGGAGAAGGAATTTCAATGACCGAAGGTACACAAATTGACAAAGACCCTATATTAACTGATCTAGTCCCTATGAGGTGGAGAAGAGATTCAATGTGATTTGTTCAATCTATAACAATTTTGGACATGTGGCAATGAACTGTAGAAGAAGAATAGGTAGAGGCAATGAAGGACCTTGGAGAGCATCTGGAATGACATGTTATCATTGTAATCAACTAGGACACATTGCTAAATTCTACAGAACAGTAAAGAACCAACTGGTACATCAATCCGCAAACCAAAAAGGTATAATGGAAGTCAAAATTGTTGAAGAGACTAGAGACTAAATGAATAAAGTTTGGAAGAAGAAGAGTGTGAATAAATCATCTAAAGATTCCAATTCTTCACTGGAAAACTGAGTTGTTTTCACAACTTGGGGTATGCATATTGTCAAATCCTGAAGAGAACCCCTGGATGATGTAGTGTAAGTTGAATCTGCATATTCTGATACATTTGATGTTTTTGAAAGCTTTTGGAATCTATACTAGTATAGATATTTCAATTTTTTCAACCAGTAATATCTTTTAGAATACTTTAAAGAGTTTTAGGGTTTTATTGGCAAATGCATTTAATGCAGTAGTTAGAAGGCAAATAAATAGAACATTGTGAATTTCATTTGTCACTTTGTGATCTTGAGAACATTTGGCGAGAGAGAAGAGAGAGTTAAGTTTTTGCTAGTAGCATTCAAACCATTTGTCGACAATCTGAGGCGATTGAAGTAAAGTTTGAATGGGTGATCGAGTATTGAAATTTTTTGACGGTTGGAAACCCTAGTACCGAAGCAGAAGAGGTATTTATCTGAGAAATTCTACTCTTTTCTTGGTCATTTGCATATTTGAAATGGATACACCTCATCTTGTCAATGTAACTGAGAGGGCAAGATTAGAATTCAAATGACATCCATACAAGTTGCAGGAAACTGACCCTATTGGTGCCCTATTCGGTGTACCAAATGGTATTTTTCATGAGGAAGATGTAAGATTCTTTTATCATTGCAAACTTGAAGACTTGGTAGTTGCATTTATTCATGAGCAATACAAATCTCTTTGTAATGAATAGGGAATATTGAAAGAACAGTTTAGAAGCATAGCCAATAAAGGTTTTCATCATGCAATCAATTTCATTGATGATTTTGATGATGAGTTGATACAATTTTTTCAGAGTCACATTCATGATTAATTCATGTGGTTGGATAGATGTCACAAAATCACTAAGGAAGTAATCCATGTTGTAACCAGTTTCTGCTCAACCGATGAGATACCATTACTAAGGTTTGTACTGAAGAATGATGTTGATAAATTAACTGGATCAAGGTGGGATGGTAGAGCAATGACTGTTAATAATATTAATGATCCTACTGTTAAATTTGCATCTATGGTGATCGGCTAAAGAATCTTCTATTCAAGCAGAATGAATAGTATACCAACAACAACAATTCACAATGCATACCAGATGATTAAGGAAAATGTGGACTATGACTTGACTGAAGCTCTAAGGAGTCAATTAGCGGCAAATTTGGAAGCAAACAAGAAGGACAAGAAGATTAGATTCAAGTTTGGACGGTTTATCATGGGCTTATTCTTTTATTTCCAAAACATTTTCCCTGGTATTGGTGATGTACAATGGATAACTAGGACACCTTCCCTATTGCAGATGAAGAACAACATTAGGATGTTGAATGACAAGTTTGATGATATTTCATGTGGATATTTTAAGAAGTTTTAGAAGAAAATGTGTTCTAGGGAACACATACCAGCACAGGTAGTCAATCAGTATGAGGATTCCATCTGTTTTATGGTAGACACAGATACATGCTTGATGGAAGGTGTTATTCCCAGGACCACATGGGCAATGCCCATGGGTTATGAAGTAGATAAAGATCCATTTGTTAGCTCAACCGGTCAATACCACTACTGAGAGGTTTGGAATCTAAACGGAGAAACTACTAAAACTGCACTTTGAATTATAACAATCAATGATAGCAAAGAAATTAAGGAAAGAGGTAGAGGCCTTTGTTGAACAAGCTGGATTCGTAAAAGAACATATAGCTATAGAAAGAGCCAAATATGCAGTTGAGCAAGGTGGAACTTCTAGTGTACCAATAGGTACCTCCACTAGTAAGACCAAAGCAACCAAATCAGTTGAAAATAAGAAGGCATAAGAACCTAAGGTGAAGCCTGTTGAATCCCAAAGAGGGAAGCCTACTACAGTTCAATTTTGGAGGAAAGGTAAACTTGTTGAACCTCCTATTATGCCTGCCCAAATCCGAAAAAGAAAGAAGGAGAAAACTCACAAACTTGTGATAGATGTAGAGGCTATAGAATCGAGAAGAAGATAAGAGAGCACTAAGGGCAAGTTCTAAGAAGCAGAAGACTACTCAAAAAGGTAAAGCAAATAAGAAAATATTGACACTTGAAGATTTGTTTACAAGAATGGTTAGAATTATTAAGGATTGTGGTATTTACAAAGGTTTAAACATATTGTTTACTCATTTGTCTGAAAGCCAACAAAGGGAGATTGAGGATGCAATCATCTTCAGTATGTATATGTTTAGCAAAGCCCTCATTGAATTACAAGGACAAATTCTAGATTCCTTCTATAATTTTATTGATGCAAGGTGGCAAGCGACAGTTAGTCTTGATAAAGAATTTGTTGATTATACACTTAAACACTTGCTACTGGAAGCAGCCATAGAGGAAATTGAATAGATAAAGGCTAATACAAAGGTAATTTTCTGATCAAAGAAAAGATTAACAAGAATTCTTATTAGAGAGGCTGAATCAATTCTGAAGGAGACTGAGATTTTGTTGAAAAAGGCTTTAGGCCTCATCCCTGATGAAGAAAAGAGAGAAATATGAAGAAATTGAGGATGATACTTTTTTTAAGAAGGGAGAAGATTTTCCTAAAGGTGTTAAGGATACATATTTTGAACCAGATAACAAGTATATGCAAGATGATCCTATTGATACTGAACTAATAGATATACCTAATGATGATACCAGTGATGCTGATAATATTGATAATATTTCTGACACTATAAAAGTTTTTAAAGTTGATGTACAGATGTTTGAACATTAGCAGGAATAGGTTGAGAACAAAGGAGAAGAGAAACAAGTAGACAAAATCTCAACTGAGCAACCAGTAATTGCACAATCAATGGATACTCAGACTGCACTAGTCAATGTAAGTGAAAATACAAATGTAAATATTGCTACTGAGGATAATCCGAAGGATAAGGAAGAACTGGTAAAAGTACAAATTGTTGAAAATCCACCACTAATCAAGGATACCACTAATGAAGAGAAGATACAAAAAGACAAGGAGGAGAGGAAAGAAGATAAGATGAAAAGAAGGAAGAGAAGAAAACACAGAGAAAGAGAAGAAAACAAAGAAGGTAGAAGAAGAAAAGAAAACATAAGAGAAGAAGAAGAAATCAATAGATGGTGATGATGACTCAATCAGCATAAAAGGTCCAATAGACATGGATACTTTGAGTTCTTCACAGCTTATGGAAATTGCACAGGCTATGCAATCAAGAGCACAAAAGAAAAGGTTAAATGAACAACAAAAGGAAATAGATACCTTGAAGTCTGATATTGAAATTTTGTCAACTCTCTTATTGGAGACTGATTTTGAAAATCTTGTTACACTGATGGATAAGCTTGGACAGTTACTTGTTGATGTCGATGAACAACTTAAAACTTTTGAAGAAGCTACATACATTATTGATGAAAAAATTACAAGAAGAAAAGTGTAGAACATTTAATGGGTGAAATTGATAAAGGTAAAGTTTCCCTAATAGTGAATAGAGACTTGTTGAAGACAGGATTGGAAACTGGCTATAAGATTTTGGCTAATGTTTTCCAGTTTTCACTATTTTGTGCTGACTTGAGAAAGAAGAGAGATGATACTGAGAAGGAGTTACAAAAGTTAAGTGAAACATTCATACCAGTACAGGACTCAATGATCACTTTTGGTAGATAGGTTGTTGATCTACAACACCAGTTAGAACTTTGTGAACATGAACAAGCAAAACGGATCAGATCACTGAAAAACCTCCAAACTCAGCTACTTCCGAAAGTAGATATTCTTAAGAGAGCATTCAAGGAGTCAGAGGCAATTTTGGCTACTCCTGAGATTAGTACAGTTGATGCTATGGAGGAGTTAGCAGCACAGATCTTGACACATGTTGAGATTACTGAGACACTGTTAGAAACATTGGACAATGCTTTTAAACAGTTGAAGTTTCATTACAGTGATGTTTCCTTAAGAGTTACATTGCAAAGACTTTCAAACTTTTTATCTCTATATATACATACAGTTTTGCTGACAATTTTTTATGAAATGTATCATGAACCGTATTTTCAATAATTATGTTATTAGGAAAATAATGTGTGGTTTTCGTATATGAATTAAAATTGTAATGGAGATGAATTTTTATTACGATGATAATGCATACAGTATGCAAATGAAATGATTTATATTGTTTTACTCATACAAATGCAATTACATGGCTAGTGTTATTTTTTATTGGGGATCATCATTACTAATAAGCTATTGAGTGCAAGTGATGTAGGGACAGGCGAACGCAAATGAAGGCGAGAACAAGGCTCAAGTAGAGTTGTCTTAGCTCATGGACTTCGATAGATTAGAGGAATCTCACGCACCATAGTAGATAAGTTATGTTTATGCAATTATCATTTCATCGATGCATGATTTTGAATTAGAAATAAAATTTTATGAGTGATGGCAATTGAGAAATTTATTTCATCTATGAGGGTGAAAATTAGTTTGATATTTTGAAAAGAGTTAGTGATTTAACGATTTAACGTTCCTTATGTAGGATGATTTAATGTCCCTTGTATAAGAGAATGTAAATGTAATTTCATTAATGATTGTTTGTTTACAATTATACGAATTTCATATGCATGTTAGTTATATAACTATGATTCAATCATATATGTGTATATATATATAAACGAAAGTGATTATGTATTATGTGTATTTATTTTAAATTACACTTAAGTGATTATTTTATCATTATATAAACTTGTCAATTCAAAATAATTTATTTATGAACATACATATGCAAAATTTATATTATATATTATTTCTAATAACATTTTAAGTTAGACTTTCTTTAAAATAAACATGTTATATATAAAATAGTCAATTATTATATATATTTATATATATATAATATTATAAAAGGTGGCGGGACGAAATCTCAGGATAATTAGAAGTCGACTAAGAGTGAAATGGCAGAGAAGCCGATTAAGCTGATCGACCTGGCACCACAACTCATGGTAAAATGACAGGTCGATGGACTGGAACTGGGAGACTTGGCAGCGATACTGACAAACCTACACTTGACAAACGCATAAGTGTTTGAGACCAAACCAAACGTTGCATGCTATCAATGGCTAAGAAGAGAATGGTAGTAATGTAACCGCTCCATCGAAACAAGAGTGACCGTGAGATAGGGGATTGGAAATGATATCAAACACTTGTTGTTAGGTAAGCATTAGTATAAGTCCAAGAAGATAGTTCGACATGGAGTAAAGGAGAGCAGTCTATTAATGTTTGAAATGATATAAGCAGAGCTTAGTCGACATGTGGACTATCTGTGATAGGAGTTCTAAACCATTTAGAACTGAAAGTGCTTAATGACTAATAGTTGTGGCATAGAGATGGCTAAGTAAAAGACAAAAGATTAGCAGCCAACGTAGGCTGAGAATAGGATAAATAGCACTGTAGGCTCAATAGAAAAAGATGACAAGAACGACAAGAGAAGAAAGAAAAAAGAAGAAAGAATAGTGAGGATATAGATAATAGTATTGATAGAAGAAGCGACATATAGAGAAGACTAGAGCAATAAGAAGGTTATTAAAGAGTCTAGAAGGAGAGAAGCAGGCAGATTTGGGCAAGGAAAGAAAGTCAATCACCCCAAATCAGTATCAAGAATAAGATGAAAGGATCAGTATAAAGATGAAAGGAGGTAGGCTCTAATTTAATTCATTGGTTGTTATGCATTTATAAATGAAAGTGAGCGTGTCATGAATTAATTCAAAGTTTATGAAGTAGATTAGAATAGAGTTAGATTGATACAATCCATGTTAGAATGAAATTGTTTGAATCTTTCTTCTGAATAGTCATATAGGAAAATGCATATCATGAGATACCATTTGATAAAGAAATTATTAAACATGCATAGTAGATGCTAAGATTTGTAGGAAATGCATGTTAAGTTGCATTGATTTATTTCTAATAACGTGTACTCATTATATTCCAATCATATGTAAGGATTCATACATGTGCTACACCTTCTTTCTTAAAAACTTAGGTTTCATTTACTTTTCATTTTAGTAATGAAAGATTGCTTATTATCAAATAGGTATGGTTGTTTATCCATGAAATATTGTTTATTATCAAATATGTGTGATTGTTTATCCATGAAAGATTGTTTGATCTGATAATTGAAAGTAATAGTAAGGTGATGTTGTTATCTCTATTCAGTAAAAGATTGTCTTCTACATGAATTTGTATTCTTGATTTATATGAACAAAGCTAGATAGGCTTGTGTATGGGGAAAGTTACCTTCTCAGACGGGTGTTGAATATGGAAATCATAGGGAGAATAGTTTGCTTTTCCAAACTATCTTTTTTTCTATGCATGGCATTATACTCGGCTGAGTAATCAATTGAACAACCATTGAAATAGATGGATTCATTTATTTATGCTCTCTACCATATCCTTGATTGATCTTTCTTGTTCCTTAATGGAATTAGAAAAATGAAAATTCATGTATCATATAGGCACGCACTAGATTCCATCTTGTCTTTTTGAATTCCTTTTGCTAAGTAATTCGTGCAGGTTTGGGTATTCTTGATTGAATAAGAATTCCTAGGAAGCGTAAGCTTCAAGGTTGGGCGAAAAAGTGCCTAATTCTTGTTCTCGTCTTCATTCAAAAGAGTGAAATGAAGCAGCTCAGATTGGAGATCAAAGGACACATCTCTCTTTCTTTTATGTTTGAAATTATACATAAGGCAATAGAAAGCCTAAGCATTGTATAAAGATATGTATTGAGATATTTCTACATTTCATATGAAATTTCTTTATCTTTTGTAGAAATATAATGATTGTTATTTTGATTATGAAGCTTCAAATAAATCGATGTTTGAAATAGACTTATTAAATGAATTATGAGTTTATTTAATAATAAAGAGTATGTTATGTCTTATTTGAATATAGAATAATTTACGTCTTTATATTTTGGTATCAAAGCATAGGTTATATAATACTAGGACCTATGAGTCATTTCGCAAGTTGAACATTGAGGATAACAACTTTTTGTTGAAACTTATAGAAATGGTGCGAACGAAGCAAACAACTCACAAATCTGTAGCAGGGTATGCTCAATACCTAAGGGTCCAAAAGGATCCCATATCTCCTACCAGGCCTGTTGATGATAATCACTCGAGTGGAGGATGGTTAAGTGAGGAATAAGTTGTCCCTTCTATGGAGAAACAAGTTCCTAACCTTCTAGGAGAAGGGAAAAAGGAATTAGCTTTTGAACCAAAAGAGAAAGGAATTACTGATCATGTTGAGCTAGCAATAGCACCTTCTAAGTCTCTTAGGGATAAGACTAGTATGGCTGTCCCTATAGAGGAGGAAGATCATGAGTTAGAGTAGTCTCCTATTAGGCCAATTGTAGTTAGTTCTGAGGAGTCAGAGGAATATACCCCATTTAGTGTTGATGAGTCAGAGGGATATACCCCACTTAGTTCTAATGAGTCAGAAGGATATACCCCACTTAGTGTTGATGAGTCAAAGGGATATATCCCACTTAGTTCTAATGAGTCAGAAGGATATACTCCCTTGACTCCACCTGAAGAGTGATATAGTTATGTAATGTCGCTTATTTCTATCAATAAATAAAGATTCTATTTTATAATAAGTTTGAGTTGAATACCTTTTGGCATGTTTCCTCTGATAGAAAAGAATATGTAGTTTGGACCTTAGTTGATTTAACAATGTTGGATATCATAAAAACTTAGATGCAATAGATGTGCAAACTATCTAACTATGTCCTATATTAGTATTATATTGGTGTCTTCCTTGTAATAAATATAAATATTATTCTCTATGACTATATTGTAACAGTAGATTTATAAGGAACTTTGTTTAAGTAGAAGCTATGGATATAGTAACCCTTGCCGATATTTCTTTCTTTTGCTAAGAAATAATAACATTCCTTGGTGTAGGAATTTTTGAATTGCAATGGGTTCAAGAACTACAAGAGCTGGCTCAAGTAACGAGAATGAAAGACTAGATCAAATCCTTGATCTATTGAATCAACAGAATGCAAGGACAGATGGACTCAAACAACAAGTTCGAAGGGTTGGTGAGGTACGGAACGAAATTCCTAGGGTTGAGGAACAACCGAATAACTGAGCTAGGATTGAAGGTGAATTAGCTAAAGATATGAAAAAGAATAGCCCCACCTAAGTTCGATGGAAAGACTATTGGTGATGGTGCAGAAGCATGGGTGATAGAGATGGAGAAGTACTTTGAGCTCCCTAACATGTCTAACGAAACTAAAGTAGTATGGGCTGCTTATCAACTTACTAGAGAAGTTGTGACATGGTGGGATAATGAAAAATTTGAAAAGAAGTTACAACCTGGAGATGTTACTTGGGAGCTATTTTTGCAATCCTTCAGGAAGAGGTGGCTTCCTCAGTTATTCTTCGCTAAGAAGATGACTGAATTTTGGAATCTAACACAAGGTGGCATGTCAGTGACTCAATACTGGGAGAAGTTTACCAACCTTCTTAAGTATGTTCCATAGTATCAGATGGACAAATGATTTCACATCCAAAAGTTCATCTTGGGTTTAAGAACTCATAATGGAGCAGAAGTGGATATACATAAACCATTGACTATGGAGGAAGTCTTTGAGAAAGCAACTAAGAAAGAACATAAGTTGTAGCAGTTGGCAAATTTTCATAGAAACGTGAATACCAAACCAAGTTTTGGAAATAGGAATTTCAAGAAGAGAAACAACAACAACCGATAGATAAGGAATCTAAAAGGAGGACCCAACACTCAAGAGAAAGGAAGAGTGAATCAAGATGGTAATAAGAAAGTAAATAGTAACACTAACTATACCAACCACAATGCCCGACGAAACATTGATAGGAGTAGGTTAGGTGGTTACTCAGGACCTAAGGATGGGTGTTACAACTATGGAGGGAATCATTATGCTTAGAATTTTCCACGTCGTACCCCTACACAAAGAGGAGGAAATCATAAAGGAGTTTCACAACATCAGATTCACGCAACGGTTGACAACCATCAGGTTGATTTTCAAGCTTCACCTATCCAGATGATGGGTAAGTTTTTTGGGCAGTCAGTTTCTATTTTAATAGATACATGAGCTACTGAATATTTTATTGATCCTAAAGTAGTTTCTAGATTATCTGTTAGACCTGGTTATATGTCAAATGCATGGATGGTTCAATATGGGAATTGAGCAGAACAGAGGGTAGATTCTTGTCTATTTTGCAGTGATCTAGAGCTTTCTAATTTCCAAACTCAGGTTAACCTTTATGTGGCACCATTAGGATCGTATGATGTGATCTTAGGTATCAATTGGCTAATTGAGCACAAAGCTGTAGTAAACTGTGAGGATAAGGTTGTTAGTTGTATAGATTATTTTGGGAATCTAGTTGTAATTCTTGGGTCTCAAAAGCCTCTTGAATTGAGATGCATTTTCAAAAATGCAACTCAAGAAAGCCTAAAGAAAAGGATGTTCTATAATTTCTATCATGGTAATCGATCTAGATAATGTTGAGAAAAGCCCTAAGGATTATCCAGTTCTTGGAGAGTTCTTGGACATTTTTCCATAAGACCTTACTAAGTTAACACCAAAAAGGGAGTTTGATCTTTCTATAGAACTCATACCTAGAATAGAGCCACAATCTAAGGCTCCATATAGAATGACAACCACAAAATTCTATGAGCTTAAGGCTCAATTGCTTAGGCAAGGTTTCATTAGACCTAGTGTATCCCCGTGGGGTGCAACAATGATCTTCGTAAAGAAGGATGGTACTTTAAGGTTATTTATTGATTACAAGATGTTAATCAAAGTAACTATCCAGAATAGATATCCTTTGTCAAGGATAGATGAATTATTTGATCAAATGAAAGGTACAACAATATTTTCTAAGATTGATCTTCGATCAGGATACCGTCAACTAAGGATTAAGGATGAGGATATTCCTACTACTACATTTTGAACATGGTACAGACACTATGAATTCACAATCATACCTTTTGGTTTAACCAGTGCTCCAACAGCATTCATGAACCTCGTGAACAACATTTTTAGAGAATACCTAGATGATTTTGTTCTTATATTCATTAATGAAATTTTGATCTATTCTAAGAATGAAGAAGAACATAAGAAGAACTTAAGGATAGTCCTGTAGTGGTTAAGAGATCACAAGCTTTATGAGAATTTTTCTAAGTGTGCTTTCTTTCAAGAAAAGGTGCATTACTTAGGCTATGTTATAACTGCTAAAGGAATTTTAGCTAATCCTGCAAAGATAGAGGCAATTGTAGATTAGGCAACACCTCAGAATTTTTTAGAGATCCAAAGTTTTATGGGTCTTGCAGGATATTATAGGAAGTATGTGGAAAGATTTTATAGGATAGAAGCACCTATTACTTCACTTTAGAAGAAGGAAAAATGATTTGAGTGGACTGAGAAGTATGAAGATTCATTTCAACTCTTGAAGCAAAGATTAACAACCGCACTAGTCTTGACTATACCAGATCCCAATGGACACTTTATAGTGATTACAGATGCCTCAAGTGAAGGTGTGGGAGAAGTGTTAATGCAGGAAGGAAAGGTGGTTGCTTTTGAGTCTAGAAAACTGAAGCAATATGAATTGAATTATGCACCACATGACTTAGAGCTTCTAGCTATTGTCCATGCATTACAAATATGGAGGCATTACCTTTTAGGGGAGCCATTTGAGCTAAAAAAAGATCACTTAGGACTGAAATATATTTTTACACAACCTAACCTTAATGCAAGATAGAGAACGTGGCTTGAATTCCTAAGTGAGTATGATTTTGGTATTGAATATATCAAACGGAAGGAAAATGGGGTAGCCGATGCTCTCAGTCAAAGAAGACATCTATCTGCTATGTTTGATACAAGGACAAACTTGAAGCAACAAGTGTTGTAGAATCTTTCTGAAGATGAGCATTACCTAAGGGTTAAGAAAGCCTTGGGAGAAGATCCTTCAAATCATTGTTATGATGGATATGAGTTGGAACCTGATGGTATTTTAAGATACCAAGGAAGAATGTACATTCCTGAAGGAGGAGAATTAAGGAAGTTAATAATGCATGAGGTGCACAACACACCTTATTCGGGACACCTTGGAGTAACAAAGATGGTAGCTGACTTGAGATCTTTGTATTTCTGGCCTAAGCTCAGAAAAGAGGTAATTGAGTATGTGGCACAATGTTCGGAATGTCAGCAAGTGAAAGCTAAGCATGTTCATCTAACATGAATTTTATTTCAACATGTTATACTAGAGTATAAGTGGCAAGTAATCAGTATGGATTTTATCCAAGGATTACCTATGAGCAAAAATAAGCATGACACTATCTTAGTAGTTGTGCATAAGTTGACAAAAGTTGCACATTTCATACCTGGAAATCTCAAGGATGGATCATTTTTTCTTGCAAAGAAATTTCTGCAAGAAATATTTTGGTTGCATGGTGTACCAGAAACCATAATTTCAGATAGGGATACCAAAATGACATCTAGATTTTGGACAACATTAAATGCAACTTTGGGAACTAGACTAAATTTTAGTTCAGCATATCATCCTCAGACTAATGGCCAAATGGAAAGGGTTAATTAGGTTGTGGAAGATCTCTATGAATGTATTGCATGGATCAGCAATACAAGTGGGAGGAGTATTTTCTTTTGGTTGAATTTGCATATAACAACTCTTTTCACGCATCTTTAGGGATGGCACCTTTTGAAGCACTCTATGGGAGAAAGTGTCGCACACCTATTAGTTGGGATATAATGGAAGATAGGATCATAATTGGTCTTGATCTACTCAAGGAAATGGATGAGCAAATGACATTGATCAAGAGTAGGTTGAAGGAGGTAGCTGATAGACAAAAGAGTTGTGCTGATAGAAACAGGACTTAGAGACAATTTGTTGTAGGAGATAAAGTCTTTTTGAGAGTCAAACCTCATAAGAGCTCTATCTCATTTGGAGAATCATCAAAGTTGGCACCAAGATATGTGCGACCCTTTGATGTGCTGGAAGTTATTAATCCAGTTGCTTATAGATTAGCTTTACCACTTGCTCTAGCTCGAATCCATAATGTGTTCCATGTTTCTTTGTTGAAACCTTATCATGCTGATGTATCTCATATATCTTGATTGGCGATTTTTACATGTACAAGATCCAGGGGTGGTGCTAGTGGAGACCATCTACGATTGACCATCATTTTCCTCATTTGCTTTCTTAGAAAAGTAGTTGCTTATTACATGAGATACCTTGGAACAATGATTTTGATTTTCATGATGTGAAGTTGGATAGCATGTATGCTATTTTTATTATTTATATTTAAGACTTTGATGTATGGTTAACATTATATGAGGTAGAATTACTATGTGCTTATTGATGGATAATAAGACATCAGGACGATGTCTCTTCCAAGTGGGGAAGGATGTCACGAACCATATTTTCAATAATTATGTTATTAGGAAAATAATGTGTGCTTTTCGTTTATGAATTAAAATTGTAATGCAGAAGAATTTTTATTACGATGATATTGCAGACAGTATGCAAATGAAATGATTTATATTCCTTTACTCATACGAATGCAATTACATGGCTAGTGTTATTTTTTATTGGGGATTGTCATTACTGATAAGCTATTGAGTGCAAGTGATGCAAGGACAAACGAACGCAAATGAAGGTGAGAATAGGCCTCAGGTAGAGTTGTCTTAGCTCATGGACTTCGATAGATTAGAGGAATCTCACACACCACCATAGAAAATTTATGTTTATGCAATTATGATTTTGAATTGGAAATAAATTTTTATGAGTAATAGCAATTGTTAAATTTATTTCATCTATGAGGGTGAAAATTAGTTTGATATTTTGAAAAGAGTTAGTGATTTAATGATTTAACGTTCATTATGTAGGATGATTTAATGTCCCTTGTATAAGAGAATGTAAATGTAATTTCAGTAATGATTGTTTTGTTTACAATTATACGAATTTCATATGCATGTTAGTTAGATAACTGCGATTCAGTCGTATATATATATGTGTGTGTGTGTGTGTGTGTGTGTGTGTGTGTGTGTGTGTGTGTGTGTGTACATATATGTACATATATGTACGTATGTACGTATATACATATATGTATATATGTACATATATATATATATATATTATATATGTATATATATATACATATATGTATATACGTACATATATGTATATACGTACATATATACATATATGTATATACGTACATATATATATATGTATATATGTACGTATATACATATATGTATATATATGTATATATATATATATATATATATATATGTGTGTGTGTGTGTGTGTGTATATAAACGAAGGTGATTATGTATTATGTGTATTTATTTTAAATTACGCTTAAATGATTATTTTATCATTATATAAACTTGTCAATTCAAAATAATGTATTTATGAACATACATATACAAAATTTAGATTATATATATTATTTATAATAACTTTTTACATTAGACTTTATTTAAAATAAACATGTTATATATAAAATAGTCAATTATTATATATATTTATATATATAATATTCTGAAAGGTGGTGGATCTAAATCTCAGGATAATTAGAAGCCAACTAATAGTGAAATGGCAGAGTGTTGGGTTGATGATGATTGTAATGTATTCATCATTTGTTGTCATTGATGAAACACTCACACACACATTTGACAATATTGACCACTAATTTAACTTCAATTGTTTACACTAACAATCAGTATACTTAGTGGTTTATCTCTAACCGGTACTCTGTGTTAATCGGTATATGCATAAGGGACAACCTATGGTTATACCTAGTCGGCATCATGATGAAGATCAAGATGAAGATCAAGCGAAAGGACAATGGTTTAGATGTTTTATTCAAACCGGTACAAAATGGTCCAACCGGTACTTGTAAATTTTTGTGATGAATTACCAGCATCGACTACTTGACGGCAATTTTTATGATGAGTTATGGTTGCTTGTCTAGATACACTATACCTAGGAAATTATGTTATGATTTCCTTAAGCCGACATCAAATCGGAATGTCTATATATATCGACATCTAAGTAAAACTTTAACAACTGATGGTATGCTTGAAGAGAAAAAGTTTTTGTTGAAAAGCGATAAGTGTTAAGATGAAGAGTTTGTCAAAAAGCAGTGTTGAATGTACTTAGAAGGATCTGATCAAGCAAGTACTGTGCTACTCAAAACAGATCAAACCATTCTTTTTGTTCTATAACTATTACAACAGTATCAGATCCCTTAACCGGGTAAGCTCTAACAAGATTCAATGTATAAATCCTCTAACAAGGTGATCCATTAGTTTGGATTCTTAAATCCTCCAGCGAGGTTACTCCTAATAGGGTACTACTCTTAATAGGGTATAAGCTTCAAATCAAGCTTTGGGATCTCTAACAAGATTTGCTCCTAGAAGAGCACTTTGTAGACTTTAACCGGTCAGTTATCTATTATTGTAGATAGTTAACTTGTGAGTTCATCTCACTGTGGCTTTTACCTATTTGGGTTTTCAACATACAAACACTTGTGTTATGGTGGATGCTTTACTTTTTGTGAGTGTTGTTATATCATTTTGGATTATATGCATTGTGTTTGTAAGCTATGTTAAGATCATCTACTGGTTGGTGTTTGAAGTAGTTAAGTTTTTGGTGACACTGATTCACCCCACCCTCTTAGTTCTTTTCAATTCCATCAATTGGTATTAGAGCCTAACTTCTTTGAAGCCTAATCACTTAGAAGGGAGCCTTGAAACCACCATGGGGGATAGGATGTTAGGACCTGGAGGCAACTAAGAGGGGGGCTGAATTAGTTGTCAATTAATTTCAACCAAATATAACTTAATCAAACTTGATACTTAATACCGGTAAACCAAACTTAATGTCGGTTGACAAATTAGCAGTTAATATTAATACTGGTGAAACTCAATGCATATAACAGAAAGAGAAACAACATCCACAACACATAACACAGAGATTTGTACATGGAAACCCTGTAAGGGGAAAAACCATAGTGGGAAACCTTACCCATAATTAGATGATACTAATGTAGATAGTATGTGTATACAAATGGGATTTGTACATGCAGAAAGGCCAACCACCTAGAGCTCACTGCTCAATCACAAAATAGGAGTCACACTAACTAAAATTGGATGATTAAATCCAATGCTAATGTACTGCTCAAAGTAGCATCTCCAATGCTAGATTCAGTATTGGTTAAGCTCTGATAATCACCTTCAAACCTTCCTTGAACCTTCTCTATGGTCTGCTGATATGATCTTCAATATTCACACATACCATGTTACAATACCATAACCATATACTGTCTCTCTATTCTATTTCTTCCTTGCATCATCTCACAAATGACATCTTACATATATACCAAAACCTAAGACCAAATGTGTAGGTTGGCTAATAAAGAATATTATAATTAAATCGATTGCAGATAAGTCAAGATGTGATGCATCATGTCGGCTCAATACATTTACAACAATATCCAATTGATCAAATCATCTCCATAACGTGTCGTGCTGATCTGGAATAGATAATGCATGTCGGTTGATAACTGAGACCAATTTGTCGGTAACAGCAAATATGTCAACCCAATTAGACCAATAACCAAAATACCAAAACCAAGTGTCCAAACCATGTCTTTGACATAACCAAGTGATCTCTAGATGATAACAAGTCATCCTCAATGCCGGTGAACAATATAACCTGCCGGTGAGTGATATACTGGTGACTGTGCATAAGTCACTGAACTTGCTGGTGAACATAATGTGCTGGTTCAACATAACCAAAGATCTCCAGAAGGATAAATGTTGATAAATGTTGACATCAATGATAAAACCAATGCAACACATCCATAATACCAACAATCTCCCCCTTTGACATTGATGGCAACACAAGATGGAAAAACATCCAAGTGCCAAAACAGAATGCCAAAAACCAAAAACCAATAATCTCCAGAATAGCTCAATACCAAAAATCAAAATACAAATGCAAAGAGTATATATCACTCCCCCAATAAGTAATCTCTCCCCAAAGGATAATGTATGTTTTTCCATAGATATCTCTCCCCCTTTGACATAAAATGCCAAAGCAATACAAATACCAGATGCAACCAATTCATAGAACCAATTAGAATAACCAACTTCTCCCCCTGAGAAGTAGCTCTCCTCCATCAAAGCCAGAAAAAAATGGTTTCTCTGTAAATTATGCTAGTTTGATGCCAATCGTCATCTATCTAAGTCTCTATCGGTGAGGGTATGACCCCAAGCTGCTCTCTGAGATATTCAAAAGTTTCCTTAGGCAAAGGCTTAGTAAAGATATCTGCAATCTGCTCTTTAGTATTCACATAAACCAATCTCACTTTTTTTGCTTCAACATTCTCTTTCAAAAAATTATATTTGATAGAAACGTGTTTAGTCTTAGAGTAAAATACGGATTCTTAGATATATCAATTGTTGTTGAATTATCACAGTAAATGATTATAGGTTCTTTTCATTTTACCTTTATGTCCTTCAACATTTTCTTAATCCATAATACTTGAGTACAATTAGTTGTTGCTGCAACATATTCTGATTCTACTGTTTATAATGATGTACAACTCTGTTTCTTGCTCAACCATGAAATCAATCTGCTACCAAGAAAGAATGCCCCGCCGGTGGTTCTCTTTCTATCATCTACATCTCCTACCCAATTTGCATCAATGTATGTACATAAATCAAAATTTTCATCTTTAGGATACCATAAACCAAGATTTGTTGTGCCTTGTAGATACCAGAAAATCCTTTTTACTATTGATTCATGATTTTCTCTAGGATTACTCTGAAATCTTGAAACAATACATACTGCATTCATTATATCAAGTCTTGCTTGTGTTAAATACAGTAAACCTCCAATCATAGATTTGTATCTTGTCAGATTAACAGAAGCTGAATCATCTTTCAATGTCAATTTATCAATTGTAGTCATAGGAGTACTTACCAGTTTAGAGTTTTCCATACCAAATTTTTTCAGTAGTTCCTTCAAGTACTTTGTTTGACATATGAATATACCTTTATCAGTCTATGAAATCTACGATCCTAAAAAGAATTTTATCTCCTCAATCATAGACATTTCAAACTCTTCCTGCATCTTATTAGCAAAGTCTTTACACAATCCATCTTCTCCTCCAAAAATGATGTCATCAACAAAAAATTCAATAACCAAGATGTCTTTATTAGTCACTTTGAAATATAAGTTATTGTCAGCATTACCTTTAGTGTAACCAAGCTTCAAAAGATATTTGTCCAATCTATCATACCAAGCTCTAGGAGCTTGCTTCAATCCATATAAAGCTTTCCTTAATCTGCAAACCATATCTTTATCATTTGTCAATGAAAATCCATCAGGTTGTTCAATGTAAACTTCCTCTTCAACATCACCATTCAGAAATGCACATTTTACATCCATTTGATATACTTTATAGTTCTTGTGTGTTGCAAATGCAAGAAATAATCTGGCTGCCTCAATTCTAGCTACTGTTCAAAGGTTTCATTATAATCAATTCCCTCTTTCAGTGAATATCCTTTACACACTCATTGAGTTTATTTCTGAATACCCATTTAGTTCCAATTACATTTTTGTCTATAGGTCGGGGAACCAATGTCCATGTATTGTTCTTTTCAATTTATTCTAATTCATCTTCCATAGCTTTAATCCAATGTTTATCTTCACATGCCTCAATAATAGATGTTGGTTCAATTTGAGAAATTAAACATACCTCTTCAGTTTATAGTCTTCCTCTTGTCATAACACCTTGATACTTATTCCCAATTATATAACTTTTAGAGTGATTCAGTCTTACATACCTGGGTGTGTTCACTTGTTGTTGTTCTCTAGTCACTATGGAATTCTCTGATGATGCTAGTGTGACTGGAACCACATTTTGTACTGGTGCACTCTGTATAGGTTCATTTGTGATAATCTCAACTGTCAATTTAGAATCCATACTGAATTTCCTCTAAATTGTTCATCTATCTTCACATTTGCACTCTCAATGATTTTTTGCAATCTTTTATTAAAACATCTATATGCTTTTCTCTTAGATGAATAACCAAGAAATATTCCTTCATCACTTCTAGGACCAAATTTTCCAATGTACTCATCTCTCCTAATGTAGCATTTTCTTCCAAATATTCTGAAGTATTTAAGAGTAGGAGTATTACCAAACCATAATTCATAAGGTGTCTTACCGGTTTCACCTTTGATGTGAACTCTATTGTAAGTGTAAACCATTGTATTCACTGCTTCTCTCCTGTACACATGAGGTAGATTTTCTTCTGATATCATGCTTCTAGTTGCATCCAAAATAGTTATTTTCTTCCTTTCCACAACTCCATTTTGCTAAGGTGTCTGGGGTGCTGATAGTTGTCTTCTAATTCCATTCACTTCACAAAATGTATTAAACTCCTTAGATGTGAATTCACCTCCTTGATCTAATCTTAAACATTTGATTTTCTTACTGCTTTCATTCTCTACCATTGCCTTGAATAATTTGAATTTCCCAAAAGCTTTTGATTTCTCCTTGAGAAAAGTAACCCAACACATTGTAGAATAGTCATCAATGATTAGCATAAAGTATCTATCTCCCTATAGACTTCTTGTTCTAGTCGGACCACACAAGTTAGTATGAATTAAATCAAGAACATTATTGGATTTCTCAGAAATACTCTTAAAAGTTGTTCTAACTTTCTCTCCCATTTGACATTCCTTACATACTGGATTATGAGGTTTTACAATCTTAGGTAAATCCCTTACTGCCTTAGATGAACTAATCTTTATAATGCAATCAAAATTCATATGACAGAGTCTTTTATGCCATAACCAACTTTCATCAATATGTGCAATCAAGCATGTCTTTTCACTGTTATTCAAATTTAACATATTACCTCTAGTCTGATTATCGATTGCAATCTCCAAACCAGTTCTATTCATGATTTTGCATTTGCCATTCTTGAATTGTAACTGAAATCCCTTTTCAACTAATTGACCAACACTCAAAA
Source organism: Cryptomeria japonica (assembly GCF_030272615.1). NCBI lineage: Eukaryota > Viridiplantae > Streptophyta > Pinopsida > Cupressales > Cupressaceae > Cryptomeria > Cryptomeria japonica. Next base: position 256,916,366 of record NC_081405.1, read on the forward strand.
GATTATACTTCAAACCTTCAACAGAATAAACGTTGTCAATATTATGCTTACCATCAAAAGATATAGTGCCTTTTCCTCTACTGAAACAAGCTTTGTCATCCCTAAATATTACTAGACTTCCATTGTATTCCTGAAAAGATAAGAATTTACTTTTATCACCAGTCATATGATGTGAACATCTGGAATCTATAATCCATTCATCCTTTTCTTCAATGCTAGTTGACAGGGCCTTCTCTACCGGTGGAACAGTAGGTGCCGGTTGATCTTCTTTTATTGCAACAAAAGCCCATCCATTATCTATTGGTTCTTCATTAGAATCATCAGTAACACCTTCATCAGCATAGTAACATGATTTGTCTCTATTCTTCTTAAATTTGTATCTCTGATATTCAGGGTTAGGCTTATATGTCCTTTTAGCTTCTTCTCTTAATCTTGCATGTCTATCAGGACATCTAGATGCCATATGACCAACTTTATTGCAGTTAAAACATTTAAATGGTGCTTTACCTTCATACATACTTCCAATAGGACCTTTAGGCATTTCCCTTGATAATAGTGCTTCAAGTTCTTCCAGTTCTTCATTTTCCTTTCTGATATCTTCAAATTCTCTTGCATAAAGTGCTTTCTAATCAGATTTGTCAGATGATGATGCTTTGAAGGCTAAATCTATCTTAATTGTAGCAACAGGACCAAATTCCTCAAGCTTTGCTGAAAGTTTTCCAACCATAGTATCTCTAGATACTAATGTATTAGGCATTGTTCTCAACTCATTAATAACAATTACTTTCATTGTGTATGCCTATGGCAATTCTCTCAAAACTTTAGAAACAATTTCATCTTCACTTAAGGAACCTCCACGGCATTGTATTCCCAAAACAATTTCATTAACCCTTTCCATAAAAGCAAAAATTCTTTCATCTTCTTCCATTTTTAGATTTTCATACCTGACCAGGAAGCATTCCATTTTTGCAATTTTGACAGTGGTATCTCCTTCATTCAATGTCTCTAATTTAACCCAAATAGCTTTAGCAGTAGATTGGTCTGATAATCCCATGATTTGCTAATATGACAAGGCCCTCAATAGTGCTTCTTTTGCTTTGCAATCATTCTCTTGATCCTTACCCAATGTTGGTGGATTAGGTTGATTTGGTGTAGGACCAACATAGCCATTCTTTGTAACATCCCATATGTATTGTCTAATGCAATTCAGATGTGTCTCCATTCTGATCTTCCATATACCATAGTTAGTTCCATCAAGTTTCGGACTATCCTTCCTGAAAAAGTTAGTTGCCATAGAATCTCCTCAAGTTGTTAAAATTCTGCAAAAAGAGGACTTGGCTCTAATACCAATTGTTAGGACTCGAAGACAACTGAGAGGGGGGGGGGTGAATCAGTTGTCAATTAATTTCAACCAAATATAACTTAATCAAACTTGATACTTAATACCATTAAACCAAACTTAATGTTGGTTGACGGATTAGTAGTTAATATTAATACCGGTGAAACTCAATGCATATAACAGAAAGAGAAACAACATCCACAACACATAACACAAAGATTTGTACATGGAAACCCTATAAGGGGAAAAACCATGGTGGGAAACCTTATCCATAATCAGATGATACTACTGTAGATAGTATGTGTATACAAATGGGGTCTGGACATGCAGAAACGCTAACCGCCTAGAGCTCACTACTCAATCACAAAATAGGAGTCACACTGACTACAATTGGATGATTAAATCCAATGATAATGTACTATTCAAAGTAGCATCTCCAATGTTGGATTCGGTACCTGTTAAGCTCTAATAATCACCCTCAAACCCTCCTTGAACCTTCTCTATGGTCTGCTCATATGATCTTCAATATCGCACATACCATGTTACAATACCATAACGATATACTGTCTCTCTATTCTATTTCTTCCTTACATCATCTCACAAATGAGATCTTACATATATACCAAAACCTAAGACCAAATATGTAGGTCGGCTAATAAATAATATTACAATTAAATCAATTAAAAATAAGTCAAGATGCGATGCATCATGTGAGCTCAAAACATTTACAACCATATACAATTGATTAAGTCATCTCCATAATGTGTCGTGCTGATCTAGAATAGATAATGCATGCCAGTCCATAACCTAGACCAATTTACTGGTAACAGCAAATATGTCAACCCGATTAGACCCATAACCAAAATACCAAAACCAAGTGATCTCCAGATGATAACAAGTCATCCTCAGTGTTGACAAACAATATAACTTGTCGGTGAGTGATATATTGGTTACTATGCATAAGTCACTGAACTTGTTGGTTAACATAATGTGTCGGTTCAACATAACCAAATATCTTGAGAAGGATAAGTGTTGATAAATGTTGACATCACTGACAAAACCAATGCAACACATCTATAATACCAACACAGGAGCTACTTCGAGATGGCTAGAGAGCTAGAAGCTAGCAAAAATGAACTTGAATCCCTTAGGGTCAAACTGAAAGCTTCTCAAGTCAAAAGGAGAGAGCTAATTGATCAACTATTAGAGATATCTGATAATAGTTCTTCAGATGAAGCCAATATTGATGCGTTAGCAGAGGAAGTTCAAAAGTTGAATGGTGAGAAATTGAATCTAAGGAGAGAGCTAGAAGGTCTCACTATTCGCATGAGTCAGGAACTAGAAGCTAGAAGAGCTGATGAAGATCTTATCAAGAAAAGAGATCAAGAGATTACAAATATCAAACGGGAAAAGGACACTATGCATGAGAATTTGATTGTTGAAAGAGAAGAAAAGGAGAACCTATAGTTAGATCTTGAGCTTGCATCATCTTTGAAAGAGAACCTGCCTAAACATAATGAAGATCTCATCAAACAATTTACTGAAGCCAATGAAAAATTGGAGAAGTTCAACAGAAGTTCCAACATGTTGGAAGAACAAATTCAATCACAAAGAATGAAAGGTGATATCTCTAGACTTGGTTTTTTACACAATTGAAAAAGGTGAATCCTCTGGTACAAAGAGTAACAATCCTGAAAACAAATCTGCTCCTAAGATCAATTAGACTACCTATAAGAAGGTCTTTAAACCTGTCTGCTTTGTTTTCCATAAACCTGGTCACACTACAAATGTTTGTAGAGACAAACCTAACATAAATGCAAGTTACAATACTAATACTAGGTATGTGTCCAACAAATTTGAAGGTCATTGCTACACATGTGGAATGTATGGACATAGATATGTTGAATGCAGATATGGAGCAAACAACCTTGTGCCACACATGCATCCAAGACCAAATGTGACCGGATGAGGAACTTTGATAACCGGATAAACTTGAACTGGAAAAGATCGTATGACAACCAGTTTAGTCCATTTAAGATGGAAAAGGTAACAAATGTTATTTGTATCTTCTATAATAACTTTGGTCATGTGGCTATGAACTACAAAAGAAGAACAAGAAGAGGAAATGTAGGACCTTGGAGATCATCTGGTATGGCCTTTTATCACTGTAACAAACCAGGGCACCTAGCAAAATTCTGTAGATATAGAAACAGCAAACCAGTCAACTCTTCTAAAGATCAAAAAGGAAAGCAGATAGTTGACATTGAAGAAACCAGAGAGGAAATCAATCGGATGTGGAAGAAGAAAAGTGATGACTCATCTAGAGAAGAACCTATTCCTTTACCCAATGAAGAGAACCCTGCACCAGTGACTTAAGCCTTTTAAATATGGCTAAGGGGAGCTTAATGGTTAAATTACCTCCAGACCCCTTGTGAAAAGTAAGCGGAAAAAGAATTTTGAAAAATGAAAGTTTGGTAACTTTTTGTCGATATGTTATCAACTGGTTTTTTACTTGAGCGGTAAAATTAGGGTCTGTAACCCTAAACAAGTGAGCATTTATTGCAATAGGTAAAAAGGATAAAAGCAAGTTTTACTTTGTCATTTTTACCCTAACTCATTCGAGAAAAAAATTTGAAGCAATTGCAGAGCTAAGTAAGATTGTCTTGTTGTTAATTTTGGAATTGTTTCGTGATTTGAGAAATTAAGTTGAATTGAAGGTTGTAGAAGATCAAACTGGTGTGAACTTGGGCATTTCAACTGGAAAAAGGAGCGACGTATGCGAAACAAGGTATTTCTTTGAACATACTATTTCCAATCTTGTATGTCTAGAATGGCATCTACTTCAAATTCTGTAGAGAGGTTGATGATCACTTCAGAGCCTATGGAAGCTCTAAAGGCAGATGAAATTGTGTCATATAATGCATTATCGCAAGTTCCAAGTGGAGTTGTGGTAAATGGTGATCTGTCCAATTATATTGACTGCAAGTTAGAGGACTTAGGGTCACTATACATCTACACATAAATGAAATCACTTTGCGATGAGAATGGCAAGATTAAGACATAGTATGCTTGAAAAGGGTTTTCATAATGCCTCTTATTTTCTTGAAGATTTTGAGGAAGCACATATCAGAATCATATTGAGTCGGGCTAATGGAGAGAACGTGTACTTAGAAAGGACTCACACAATTACCAAGGAAGCCATTCAGGCTATGGCTGGCTACTTTGCAATTGGTGAAGTACTTGAGCTAAGGAAAATTTCTAAGGACACTGTCTTTGACTTAACCGGTTCTACATCTGACAGGCATTCTTTTCCTGTCAACAACCTCAAGGACCCTGTAGTGAAATTAGTAGCAATGGTGATAGGCTACCATGTATTTTACTCCAGTAGACTTAACAGTGTTCCATCTGCAACAATCCACATAGCTCACAGAATGATTATGGATAATGCAAACTATGATATCTCTGAAGCTATCAGAAGACAACTATTTTTGAATTTAAAATCTATCAAGAAGGATAGTAGTCAAAAATTCAAGTTTGGTCAACTTTTAGTCTGTCTATTCTTTTACTTTCAGAATTTTCTACCAGGGATAGAGACATTGAGTGGTCAAAGGACTCACTGGTCTTGGCACAAATCAAGAACAACATCAAGGCAGTAAAGAATACTTTCCATGCTGCCCTGAACAAGTATTTCAACGAGTTCCAAAAGAAAATGAGTATGAGAACAAGAATACCAGAAGAGGTGGTAAAGAACTTTGAGAAGGATACAATCTTCACTGTTACCACTAATTTTTGTTTGATGCAAGCTATTGAGCCAAGAGAGGAAGAAATGGAAAACATGAGTTATGAAGTAAACTATGATCTTCTGGTTGGCTATGCTAACACCTTATTGGCATCACTAATAGACAAAGAGAAAAGAAAATTGGACATTGTGCCAGTCCAAAATGAAGCTGCACAAACTGATACTGCACCTGTGAAAAGTACAAAAGCAAAGAGTAAAAAGTCTGGTGAAGCATCTCTAGCAACAAAGAGTACTAGGGTTACCAAGAGTGTCCTAACCAAAAAGGAATCAGAACCCAAAGTATCTATTAAGAAAGAGATGAAGAAGAGAGGCAAAAAATTAATTTTGCAACAAGAATCTGAGGGAACGGATTTTGATGAAGAACCAAAGAAAGCAAAAACAACCGATAGAATATCCAAGAAGGTTAAGGAAGTGCCAAAGTCAACTATGCCTATTGATATAGCATCCTTCAAACCTGAAACCCATTTTGAGAGAACAATGAAGACACTAGGGGGAAATGGATTTGAAAATGTCAAAGAACATTTTGATTCTTTCACTGAAGATGAGCAGAAGAAAGTCATTCAGGAGGTAATCACTCATTTGGGGCATTACAATAAATTTTTGCATGATTTGGAAAAGGTTATTTCAATTTCTCTATATAATATTCTTTTAGAAAAATGGGAGGAAGCTATTCAATTGGAAAAAGAAATATTAATAAAATATTTTTACAATATTTTCCCAATTTATCTACAGATGGAATTAGTGCTTTAATTGATCGGTACAAAGAACAATTTGCTTTCAAAGCAAGAAGATTGAAACTTATTAATGGAAAAAGGGGAATTATCAAATCTGAGACACATCAGATAGCCTGTAGAATCAAAAATATGGAAGAAATCATCCATTCTTCTAAAGAGACTGATGCTACTGATGATATTACTCTACTAGAAATGGATGAAGAGGAGATTATTCAACCTGATGAGGTATATCCCCTCAAGAAAAATGATGATTCCATTATTTTTGTTGTTGATAATGATGTTCAGAACACAGTGGACCTATCTGGAGATAATATTGTACCAAATATGGAGCCCCCAGTAGCCAATGATGTACAGGTTACACTAGTTGAGCAACCGGCAACTCAACTAAAAGTAAACATTCCACCAGCAACAAAACAACTAGAGAAACCCCAATCTCCACCGGTCATTCAAGAAATTTAGAAGGAGACTATAGAAAATATTGCGACATAGTCACCTTAAAAGACAACAGAGCAGAATACAGAGAAATCTATCATTAAGGTTGTATCCCTTGAACCGGAAAAGCATAAACAACTTAAAGATGATGATGATGATGATGATTCTTTAAGTATTTCAGGACCTATTGATATGAACACTTTGAGCGCATTAGAAATGATGAAGATTGCTAATGTCATGGAATCTAGAGAGCATAAGAAGAGACTGAGAGAAGAAAAGATTGCAACAGAGACAATTCAGACAACAGTAGAAATTTTGTCTCGTCTACTACTAGAAATATCTATAGCACATCTTTCTGCACCCATGAGAAAACTTGGTCAGTTAGTTGTAGATGCATCTGATCAAATCAAGTCATTAGAAGATGTTGCTCAGCTGTATGCTAAAACGACCCACAAGAAGAAATATGGAGAACAACTGACAAGGGATATCGATAATGGCAAAATGGCTTTATGTCATAATAAAGGTCTGTTGAGAAAAGCTATTGAAACAGGAGGAAAGTATCTTGCTTCTACCTCCAATATTACTTTCTTTTATTCTGACCTTTCAAAAAGTCAAATTGAAACAAAGCAAGAATGGGAACGGATATGCAAGGCATATGTCCCACTTCATAATTCCATACATGCCTTTAACAAGTCTGTAGACGATTTGCATAACAAAGTGGATAGCTATAATAATGAGAAGGCAAAGAGACTTCGATCTCTCAAAGAACTCAAAAGTCTGCTCACATCACAAGTAGACATTCTTTACAGAGCCTACTCCAATGCTAAAGTTGTTCTTGCAACCCCTGAAACTTGCACATTGGACTCAATGGAAGAATTCCATTCACAACTGACGTCTACATTTGACTATTCTACAAACATTTTGGAATCATGGGAAAACACCTTGTCACAAATGAAGAAGAACTTGACTAACATTTTTCTGAGATTAGATAATGCATGAACTTTTTTTAAGTTATTGTTATATATGCTGAAAACTTTGATACAAATTTTCTATATATATGTATATATTTTACCTTTTCAATTGGCATTGTTGTCAAAGGGGGAGAAGAAATATGTATGTGTGTTTTTGAAAATTTTGTATTTTATGCATGCATTAAGGGGGAGTACGTGCATATGTGTAAATTTGTTGTGTATGCACACTTAGTGGTATTACTATAAAATTTTCTAAGTGTTGCCATCAATGCTAAAGGGGGAGATTGTTGGCTTCATGATGATTGTAATGTATTCATCATTTGTTGTCATTGATGAAACACTCACACACACATTTGACTATATTGACCACTAGTGTAACTTCAATTATTTACACCGACAATCAGTATACTTAGTGGTTTATCTCTAATCGATACTCTGTGTTAACCGGTATATGCATAAGGGACAACCTTTGGTTATACCTAGTCGGCATTATGATGAAGATCAAGCCAAAGGACAATGGTTCATATGTTTTATTCAAACTAGTACAAAATGTTCTAACCAACACTTGTTAATTTTTGTGATGAGTTACCAGCACTAACTACTTGAAGGCAATTTTGTGATGAGTTATGGTTGCTTGTCCAGATACACTATACCTAGGAAATTGTGTTATGATTTCCTCAAGCCGACATGAAATTTGAATGTCTATATATATCAACATCTCAGTAAAACTTTAACAACTGATGGTATGCATGAAGAGAAAAAAATTCTGTTGAAAATCGATAAGTGTTAAGATGAAGAGTTTGTCAAAAAGCAGTATTGAATGTACTTAGAAGGATCTGATCAAGCAAGTACTATGCTACTCAAAACATATCAAACCATTCTTGTTGTTCTCTAACCATTACAACATAATCAAATCCCTTAACTGGGTAAGATCTAACAAGCTTCAATGTATAAATCCTCTAGCAAGGTGATCCATTAGTTTGGATTCTTAAATCCTCCAGCAAGGTTACTCCTAACAGGCTACTACTCTTAACAGGGTATATGCTTCTAATCAAGCTTTGGGATCTCTAACAAGATTCGCTCCTAGCAGAGCACTTTGTAGACCTTAACTGGTCAGTTATCTATTACTGCAGATATTTAACTTGTGAGTTCCATCACACCATGGTTTTTACCTATTTGGGTTTTCCACGTACAAACACTTGTGTTATGGTGGATGCTTTACTTTTTGTGAATGTCGTTATATCATTTTGGATTATATGCATTGTGTTTGTAAGCTATGTTAAGATCATCTACCGGTTAGTGTTTGAAGTAGTTAAGTTTTCGGTGGCATTGATTCACCCCCTCCCCCCTCTCTCAGTGCTTTTCAAGTCCATCACAAAGAAGTCGATTAATCTGATCGACCTGGCACCACAACTCACGGTAAAATGATAGGTTGATGGATTGGGAGACTTGGCAGCGATACCGACAAACCTGCACTTGAAAAACATGTAAGTTTTTGAGACCAAACCAAATATTGCATGTTACCGATGGGTGAGAAGAGATCGGTAGTAATGTAACTGCTCCATCGAAACAACAGTGACCGCGAGATAGGGGATTTGCAATGATATCAAACACTTGTTTTCAAGTAAGCATTAGCATAAGTCAAAGAAGATAATTCAACATGGAGTAAAGGACAGTAGTCTATTAATGTTTGAAACGATATAAACAGAGCTTATTCAATATGTGGACTATTTGTGATAGGAGTTCTAAACCATTTAGAACTGAAAGTACTTAATGACTAACAGTTGTGGCCTAGAGATGGCTAAGTAAAAGTAAAAAGATTAGCAACCAACGTAGGATGAGAATAGGATAAATAGCAGTGTAGGCTCAATAGAAAAAGATGACAAGAACGATAAGAGAAGAAAGAAAAAAGAAGAAAGAATAGTGAGGATATAGAGAATAGTATGGATAGAAGAAGAAATAGATAGAGAAGAGTAGAGCAATAAGAAGGTTATTGAAGAGTCTAGAAGGAGAGAAGCAAGTAGATTTGGGCAAGGAAAGGGAGTCAATCACCCCAAATCAGTATCAAGATAAAAGGAGGTAAGCTCTAATTTAATTCATTGGTTGTTATACATTTATAAATGAAAGTAAGTGTGTCATGAATTAATTCAAAGTTTATGAAGTAGATTAGAATAGAGTTAGATTGATACAATCCATGTTAGAATGAAATTGTTTGAATCTTTATTTTGAATAGCCATATAGGAAAATGCATCATGAGATACCATTTGAAAAAGTAATTATTAAACATGCATGGTAGATGTTAAGATTTGTAGGAAATGCATGTTAAGTTGCATTGATTTATTTCTAATAACGTGTACTCATTATATTCCAATCATATGTAAGGATTCATACATGCGCTACACCACCTTTCTTAAAAACTTAGGTTTCATTTACTTTTCAATTTAGTAATGAAAGATTGCTTATTATCAAATATGTATGGTTGTTTATCCATGAAAGATTGTTTATTATCAAATATGTGTGATTGTCTATCCATGAAAGATTGTTTGATCTAATAATCGAAAGTATTAGTAAGGTGATGTTGTTATCTGTATTCAATAAAAAGATTGTCTTCCACATGAATTTGTATTCTTGATTTATATGAACAAAGATAGATAGGCTTGTGTATGGGGAAAGTTACCTTCCAGGATGGGTGCCGAATATGGAAATCATAGGGAGAATAGTTTGTTTTTCCAAACTATTTTTTTTTGCTATGCATGGCATTATATTTGGCTGAGTAATCAATTGAATAACCATTGAAATAGATGGATTCATTTATTTATTCTCTCTACCATATCCTTCATTGATCTTGCTTGTTTCTTATTGGAATTAAAAAAATGAAAATGCATGTATCATCTAGGCACGCACCAAATTCCATCTTGTCTTTTCGAATTCTTTTTGCTAAGCAATCCGTGCAGGGCCGGGTATTCTTGATTAAATAAGAATTCTGGGGAAGTGTAAGCTTCTAGGTTGGGTGGAAAAAGCACTTGATTCTTGTTCTCATGTTCACTCAAAAGACTAAAATGAAGCAGCTCATATTGGAGATCAAAGGATGCATCTCTCTTTCTTTTATGTTTGAAATTATACATATGGCAATAGAAAGCCTAAGCATTGTATAAAGATATGTATTGAGATATTTCTACATTTCATATGAATTTATTTATCTTCTGTAGAAATCTAATGATTGTTATTTCGATTATCAAGCTTGGGATAAATCGATGTTTGAAATAGACTTATTAAATGTATTATGAGTTTATTTAAGAATAAAGAGTATGTTATGTCTTATTTGAATATAGAATAATTTACGTCTTTACAAAATGTATGTATTTTACTTATGTATTTGGCATTGTTGTCAAAGGGGGGATAGAATTAGTTTATGAGTCAAAATTTTGTATGTACTGTTAAGGGGGAGTATGAGTCGGTATGATTCTATGTATTTAGGAAATAGAAAGTCGTCACTTTTTGTTTTGCACACATAGTCGACAAAATTTTTCCTCAGTGTTGCCATCAATGCCAAAGGGGGAGAATGTTGGCATTTCATCAATTAGTAATACTTGTTTTCTTGATGGCTATTTTGTATGTTGGCATTTGAATGATGACTATTTTGTATGTTGTCATTGATGGCAACTATGTGTCTTAAGACATCTAAGTCCTACAATGCAACTGGTAAGACTTAACTGGTAAAGTCGAGATAGTTTTATCAGAACCGATAATTAGGACTTCAACCAGTAAATGGCAGACAGTTACGATCCCACAACTGGTACGGGAAATTCATGAAGGGTGAAATGTTGTGATTTTGAAGAAGCATTGAAGACTATTAGACGAAAAACATGTTCATGACCTCACAAGCAAATTTGATCAGGTGAAAGAATTTTGATTAGGAGAATAGAGGAGTTGATAGAAACTTAACCGGTAGTGATGATAATCACTCAGATAAGTTAACTAGCACAAAATGTGATGTGTTAAGTTGGTCCATGACTTATGTAAGGAGTGTATTGCATGTTTGTCTAGATTCATTGAACCTAGGGAATTGTTCCAAGGTTCTAGTTGACTTAATGATGTTTTTATAATGTGCGATGAGGTATGAAGAATATAAGAGTGTATGAGCTTGAATCCATAAGAAATTATTATTTGTGATTGTTATATCTCTGATAGTGCAGTAATTAGATAATTTCTGAGATGAAGTGTATGTGTTAATGTAATATTCTGAAGCGGATCTTATCAAACATAGAAGGCGTTATAAGAGGATCTTTTCATTGTTGTTATCCTAATAGTTACAACAGCTAAATCTCTTAACTAGGTAAGTCCTAATAGGCCTTAAATCTTTAAGTCCCCTAACAGGTCAGCTCTCAAAAAGGGTGGTAAATCCTCACATGAGGTTGATCCTAATAGATCATTAGGCTCCGTAGAGGGTTGATAAGTAAATCCCCTAACCGGGTGACTCTTAACTGGGTCTACTCCTAACAGGGCATGTCATTCTAAGACCTTAACCGGTCAAGCTTTCTATTCTACAGATAGTTATCTTATGGGTACTAATTCCCACTATGGTTTTTCCCGTTTGGGTTTTCCACGCATAAATTTGTGAGATTTTGCCAAGATAAAGAGCTCAATGAAAAGAACAAGAGAGACAAAATAGATGATAGGAATAAACTGTATTCTATCAAGATGAAAATATTGATCAACTGGATCATCAAGCATAACATATAATGAATATGAGCTTTCTTATATAGGCAAGCCTATATGGATAAGTGAGCACACAAACATGACATGTGGCTCAATAAGAAACAAGGGTAGGTAGGAGAAACAATATAATATTTCACATGAGGTGGATCACCCACCGAAGGTGGAATGTAACAACAAGATAAGTCCACAAAAGGTGGAAATTTTCCTACACACACTATCCCAATGTGGCACAAACACCCAAGTGTCTCATACTCAAACTACTATGAAATGCATTATCCTAAGTAAACTTAAGTATAGTGTAATAATATCCATGATGAATAATTATTTACACCAACACCCCCCCTTAAATGCAACTTAGGGGATTTCACTTAAGTCTACAATGCAACTAAGCAATGCAAGATGAGTCCCAATTACGAGGACATGTTAGGTAGCCATGTACAAATGCAAATGCATGCAAACCAATGCAATGAAATCTCTCACAAAGCGGGGAAGACAGAAAAACCCAATAGGAAAAAACCCTCCCCCAAAAGAGAGATGAAAACTAAATACAAGTGAACTCTCATAGAAGCATGTGAGGAACAAAACCCCATGTGAGGAAAAAGTCCCCCCAATGTGAGAGAAGAAGAAGAGAGACTAGGAAGCCCCCCCTCAATGTAGAATCTATACCAATGATAGAAGCTCGATGATGTATGAAGAAAATGGTCCACAAATGTCGAACAAAATTCCTCCCCTTAGGAAGAAACAAAACCAAAGGTTTGTCCATGAAGTCTCCCCAATCATGAAGGGAAGATGTATGAAAAAAAACTCATGATGAATGAAGTCTCTAAAAACTGCTCAAGTGTCCCCATGTAAATGTTGAAAGATACCCCCTCCAAAGGTGGTAAACTGTGCCACAATACTAAACAAGGCACTCCAAGATCTAGTGGAGATGAATGTAGAACAATATCCAAAGACTCACATGCCTCCTCAAAAGATAAAGAGACTTCCTTCAACAGCTGGACAAAAGTATCCACAATCATGTCAACCTCTAAAGATTGATCATGTAGAGAATGCACAAGAGAGTTAGAGTGATCCCTCGCAACAAACGAAAAAGGATCATCTTCATCAAAGAGAAGATGAATGTCATCAATGATGTCTCCCAAATCTGCAATGTAGGACTCCACAAACAAACCTTCAATGTCTGTCAAGTAGGCATCCCATGAAACTGAAGTTGGAAGACATGAAATATTCTGCTGCAGTGAATCACAAGAAGGCAAAACTGTCGTACTAGCTGCATCATTAGGTGCAATAGGTGGTATGATATCAAGAGAAGAAGATGAAATGCAAGGTTCAAGAATGGGGTCACATGTGAGAATCCTCAAGTTCAAGTGCCCAAAGTTCTCCTCAAAATCTAAATCATCAACATAGGAAGAATCAACCTCATCAATAGGAACAAAATGTAGAAAAGAGTACAACTGAGATGCATGATCAACCACCCCAGTCGTAATGATAGCTCCACTCTCCAAGTCTCTAATGATAATTGAATCAGGTGTGAACTCCACAGTTTTCCTAGTTGCCCCATGTGTGATTTGATAGATGGAAAGAAGATTGTTTGTCAAATGGGGTACACACAACACATCATTGAAGGAGTTATCCCCAATGGCAATAGATCCTTTCCCAATCACATCCATGTATGTATGATTGCCGATCAAAATCTGTGGCATGTGGCAAGGCTCAAATGTAGAAAACATAGACTGCGAAGATGCCATATGATGAGAAGCCCCTAAATCTAGAAGCCATCTCCCTGAATCATGACTTGTAGTAGCACAAAGAGCTTGTCCCTTTCCTTTATTTGTCCCGAAAGAGTGATCCTTTCCTTTATCCTTATCCTTGGAAGAAGAAGCCGATGTAGACATTCTGGAAGGTAGGTTGATTTTATTCTTCTCAAGAAGATTCTTCAACTCATCAGTATCCTTCTTATAACAATGATGTTCATCATGTCCTGACTTCTTGCAATATCCACAAAAAAGATTGTCCTTATATGATTTCCTCTTAGGTGAGAATGGTGAATCACCTTGTTGTGGAGAGGAAGAATGTGCTCCATCTTGTTGTGATTTTGACTTAGGTTGCTTTTTATTCTTTCCTTTTCCTTGATTACTTTGATTCCCTTTGTTAGCCACCAAAGCTTGTGACTTTGAAGATTTGAGAATCCCCATCTTGGTCAACATAGATTGCTCAAGTATCAACATCTCCATGAATGAATCAAATGAGGGAGAAGTGTATGAGGAACCTTGAGCTAACCTATGGGTGTGAAAGCTAGATACAAAGGCTGCATACTCTAAAGGAAGCTTGTCCAACAAGTTATAAACCAATTGAGCATCCTTTTGGTCAATTCCATAATCCTTTAGCTTTGCTCTTAACTCAATTGCTTTTGTGACATAATCCTAGATTGTATCAAAATCCTTGGGATCTAAAGTTGTGAGTTCACTATCAAGCTTGTAGCCCTTAATCTCATCAACTTGACCATACAATTTCTCAAAAATATCCCAAGCCTCTTTAATTGTTGTACACTTCTCAATGTGAAAAATGAGGTCATCTGATACATATTTTCTAAGAGTTCCAAGTGCCATAGAATTCTTAGTGAGCCATTCAAGTTGAGCATTAGGATCAACCTTAGGATCAAGTGGTGTTGTAATAGTTCCAGTTACATAATGAATGAGTCATTTTTTCATTAGTTTACTCCAAGAATTAATCTTCCACGAAGCATAATTACGAGGAGTTAAAAGTGAAAATTTAGGAGAACCTATAGCACCAAAATGAAAAAACACAAGATAGAGAGAGGCACAATCACACAAGACACCCCCCCAAAATACTCAATCAAGAAACCCCCCCCCCTCCTTGCCTTAAAAAAAAAAAATTGGTGATTTGGCACTTTATACTTAGTGCATATACAATGGGCCACTTGCAAAACAAGGCAAAGTGGACTTTTGATTTCAATTTACGACTTCTCAAAATGAGATATAAGAGACTTCAACAAATACTTCTACTGATCTAAACTGAGATCCAAGTGAAATACAAGTACCAAATATGCCAAGAATGGCCAAATACTGAAAATACAATTTCTACTTAAAATCACTGCAAACAAATGGTAGATTATGAAAGTAGACAAAAAATTATGCACTTTCAAAAAAATGGCAACCGAAAAGGAGGTCGTATGACCCCAAACAAAGCCTTTGAAGTTGCAAAATCAGGGATTAGACAAGTACAGTCATGAAGATCTGCAATGTCTGAAAAATCAGAACATTCTTCCACCACTGCGAAGTGCACGAAATTATAGCCCATTTCAAAAAACATTCCACCAAAAAAGGAGCAAATGAGCAAGATATGGCCTTCCAAAGATGAACTACAAAACCGAAAAGCTCAATGAGAAGGGGTTAAAAACATTTCAAAATACTGCTGACATGGCGCTGATGTTAGCAAATGATGGGCTTAAATTTGACGCCCGTATGGCCATCACAGACCGTCATTCCCCCTGCCTGTTGTACAGATGATGACATCATCTGTTGATGTGGCAATGTTGACTGAGCAGGTTATGTGGCAGTACAATAGGCAAAGGTGTCTAATGATGTAGCGGAGGCTGATTGGACTGGCGGTGTGCCATGTGGCAGTATGGAAATGTTGTTGAGGTGGCAGAGATCTCTGTGTGGCTCAGAGTCTGTGTGGGGCCCGACAAGTAGAGGTGTCGGCGGGAAGGCTGGGTCTGACCGAAAGGAAAGGGAGCTGCCAGTGGTGGGGCCGAGTTGGCAAGCGGACTGCTGGAGGGCCGGCGGATGGTGGTTGTTGTCTACCGGAAGGCAGTGCCGGGGTCGGCTCGGAGCAGCAACGCCGGAACAAAGAGCCACCGAGGAAGACAAGGTCGGGAAGCCGCTAGTCGTCGGTCAGGGAGTCGTTGGTCGTCGGTCGAGGGATGGCATGCCGAAATCGAAGGGGTCTAGTAGTCTACGAGGCCCGAAGAGAAAGTACGGGCGACAGCAGTGACACAAAGCTGTAGTCAACGAGTACTTCGGCGTCGGGAGGTACATAAACCTGTAGAAATACAATCCCTGCCACACGCAAGGTACGATCAAGGTGGGGGGTGGGGTAATGTCCCCCTGGATTTAAAAAAGATTTTTTTTTTTCACTAACGTTTTTTTTTTTGAAAATTTTTTTCAGAAAATATTTTTTTAAAAAAAAATTTTGAAATCTGTACGACTATAGCCAAAATAGGGGAAAAAAATTCTCACCAAATATAGGCTGACTTTATAGTCAAAATTCATGGAAACGGCCTCCCGGACTCAACTGTGATGTCCAAATTGTTGTACGATGCCCACAAAAATAGCACCTCCCTGGATCTAAAAATTGGAGCCTCCAAAATGTCTCCAAAAGACTAATCAATGAAGCCCTATAGGCTCTGATACCATGTGGGATTTTGCCAAGATCAAGATCTCAATGAAAAGTACAAGAGAGACAAAATAAATGATAGGAATAAATTGTATTTTATCAAGATGAAAATACTGATCAACTGGATCATCAAGCATTACATACAATGAATATGAGTCTGCTTATATAGGCAAGGCTATATGGATAAGTGAGCACACAAACATGACATGTGGCTCAATAAGAAACAAGGGTAGGTAGTAAATAGGTGTGGGTAGGTAGGAGAAACAATATAATATTCCACATGAGGTGGATCACCCACCAAAGGTGGAATGTAACAACAAGATAAGTCCACAAAAGGTGGAAATTCTCCTACACACACTATCCCAATGTGGTACAAACACCCAAGTGTCTCATACCCAAACTACTATGAAATGCATTATCCTAAGTAAACTTAAGTATAGTGTAATAATATCCATGATGAATAATTATTTACATCAACAAAATTGTTTGTGCTATGTGGTCATTATACTATTGGTTGATTGCATATGTGATTGTGTTTCTCATTTGCTTATCAAGTTTCAAGTTGTTAAGGTGCATAATCATATTTGTGTTATTTTTACTTACACTAATTCACACCCCCCCCACCCCCACTGTCAGTGCCTTATAAGTTCAACATTATGTACAACAGTTGGAGGAGGTCTCTTTATGCTTAGAGGAGACATGTGAGTCTTTGGGACTTGTTCTACATTCATCTCCACTAGATCTTGAAGTACCTTTTTTAGCAGTGTGGAGCAGTTCACCACCTTTGGAGGGGGTATCTTTCAGCATCGACGTGGGGACACTTGAGTAGTTTTTCAGAGATTCCATTCATCGCGAGTTTTTTTCCTACGTCTTCCCTTCATGATTGGGGATACTTCATGGATACACCTTTGGTTTTGTTTCTTCCCAAACGGTGGAATGTTATTCAACATTCATGGAGCAGTTTCTTCATTCATCTTCGAGCTTCTACCATTGGTGTAGATTCTACATTGAGGGGGGGCTACTTGGTCTCTCTTCTTCTCTCATATGGGGGGGACTTTTTCTTCACATGGGGTTTTGTCCTTCACATACTTCTATGAGATTTCTTTGTATAGTTTTCATCTCTCTTTTTGGGGGAGGGTTTTTTCCCATTGGGTTTTTCTCTCTTTCCCTGCTTTATGGGAGATTGTCTTTGCATTTGTACATGGGTACCTAACATGGCCTTGTAGCTGGGATCCATCTTGCATTGCTTAGTTGCATTGTAGACTTAAGTGCATTCCCCTAAGTTGCACTTAAGGGGGGTATTGGTACATAATTATTTATTCATCTTGGATATAATTACACTTTATTTAAGTTTACTTAGGTACATGCATAACATTGTAGTTTGCATATGAGACACTTAGGGAGATGTGCATACATTGGGAGTGTGTATGTAGGATAATTTTCACCTTTTAAGGTGTTATCTTGTTATTACTCTATCATATCCACTTATTGTGGAGTGATAATTCCACTTTCGGTGGGTGATCCACCTCATGTGGGATATTCTACTATTTCTCCTGCATACCCTTGCATCTCATTGAGCCACGTGTCATCATTGTGTGCTCTCTTGTCTCTTAGCCTTGCATTTATAAGCAGGCTCATCTACATTGTATATAATGATTGATGATCCAGTTGATCTCTTTTGCATCTTGATAGGAATACAGTTTATTCTTGTCACATTTTATCTATCTTGTCATTGTGCTATCTATTGGTCTCTTTGATCTTAGTTGCTTCAAGCATAATCTCACATGCTATGACGTGTTTTCCTCATGATGCACAGGAACGGGTAGTTACAACTAAACATGGAAAAATTATACGGATTTACTTCACAAAAAGTCTTATACTCCTCGCAAGAAATCAAAAAATAGGACAATCTTAATGATACTTGTACTTTGATGTCAGAATGCGATCGTGACGTGTTTTCCACGTTTGCTTCTATTGGAGTTTGAAGTTTAACTCAACTTTTGCTTATTATGCGAGTTGCGAGATAATTTAATTTAATTTTACCATTAACTCCTTGCGCTATAATTTTACCAAAATTGCCACATATTTGCTAAAGGCATTCTCACTAAAGATTACATTAAAATTGGCTATCCTCCTGATTTAGTTTTGAGACTATTCACCAAATATGGGTCTTTTGCAAAATCGAGAAAGCTATTCACCTTGACACCGAAAGTTTTATAAGAATATTACTTACATTTTCTTCGCTCTCCACTTCCCGATAGTCTTTCCTTTGATTCATACTCAAGCAGCATGTGGGAGATATTACACTTTCATCTTATTTCAATTTCTTCATTTATTTGTTTTCCCAACCTCCCCTCATTTTGCTCAATACACTTTACTGCTCATCATTAATCTCATAACCATATCAAATGATAATATTTTTATTTTTTACAATAGGATAATTTTAAAGGGGATGAACCATCAACCATAATGCCTCATTCTTTAGATTCTTATAGACACTATTAATGTTTTTTGCTTTGAAATAAAACATCTAAAGATGTATCATTGATATATGTTGCATATTGCACATGAATTTTCTATCAAAAATGTAAATTTTTATTTAAGTTTAGTTATGAATATTTTTAATCATATTTTTAATTTGAATCTACATTGGAAATCTAATACCCTTTGGAAGTTTATTTTTCTCAAAAAATAATTATTTCATTTCACATGTACCATTTTTCTCTCACAACTTAACCAACATTATTACCATTTGTATAAATGATTATCATAAATAATAAGCATTTAAAGGACCTCATCAATGATGTACCAATAAGAATGATTAATGCAGCTTAACATTTTCTAATATCTTGTTAGAATTGGAAGAAATGAAGATTCAACGCATACTATATATACATATATATGAAAAATCCCTTCTAGATAAAAGAACCCCTTAAAAAACATCATTCTATTATAAAACAATAGTAGAATTGACTAGGTAGAACAATTCACAATGTATCTCCAAATTCCATTTTTCTCTTAATGAATGAGAACCTCCTTTTCTATTAAAATAAAAAAGTAAAAATATACTAAAGAAATATTAATCACACTTATTTAAAACTAGACAATTTTTTATGAAATTTCGTAGAATAATTATTTATTAAAATACTCAGCAACTCTTGCAACTCATACTCACCAACTTTAAGAGTATTCATTCACAATTTTTTTTAACTAATGATATTGCATGATAATTCATTCATCATCTTGCTTATTGTCACTTTTCCGACATTATGTAATATCCCAATACCATTATTGTTATTATTTGTATCCCTTTCGCTCTAGAGATTTGTGAGTTCCCTATATTTATTGTCTTGACATATTACTTGTTGGAATCTTTATACTCCATCCTCCGTTTTTTTCCATACACAAACAAGGGTTATACAAATCTTCAACATAAAATCCAACGGTGCATAACTTCATGAGGAAAGAAAGGAATTAGTAGGCCATTCGAGTTGAGCATAGTTTCAAAAGTTCTCGACTCGGGACGGTCATAGCCTCTTGATAATACTGGAACAAGAATATCACTGCTATCAATTGCCCAGCTAATGTCTCTACTTTGGTCATCCTCCCAGCCCCTGCATATACGGAGTGACTCGGTGCAAAGACTTTGGTCATCCTTTCTGCCCCTGCATATTCGAACAGATTTCTGAAGATGGCCCATCAATGTTTCTCCTTCCTGCTCTGCGCCTACATTAAAACCAACGTAGACATGAAACTTCTTCTGCACCAAGCTTCCCAATCCGGCGCTTCTGCAAAAATTTAAGATCCTGATACTCATTACTTTACCATGAGACAAAATTTCAAACTATTCAATAGGAAGATATCTTCTTTCAAAGTTCTTATATAGAGTCTCTACATCAAATTACTTGCACCTACAAATGACCTTTTACCTGTTTGACTCCCTCAGCTGGGCTAACTTGACAACGATATGATGAAAGCTTCCCAGGCCTGAGCACCCATGAAGGTTTAAGAATGTAAGGTTTGATAACATACCCCCCCGTGTAAGGAAGTTTTTGCAAATCTGAGCATTCAAACAAATTCAACCACTTGAGTTGTGCCAGGTCGCCAATTGTGTTGGGAAGTCTTTGTAAACCTGAACAACCTCGTAAGTTCAACCACTTGAGTTGTGCCAGGTCGCCAATTGTGTTCGGAAGACTCCTTAAACCTGTACATCTCACCAAGTTCAACGATTGTAGTTGAGCCAGATTACCTAAAGTGCTGGGAAGGCTTTTTAGATCTGCACAGTCGCCCAAACACAACACTTCTAGCCGCACCAAGTTGCCCACAGTATCAGGAAGGCGTTTTAAACTTTTACAGCCGCACAATTTGAGCTCCTTGAGTTGTAACAAGTTACCGACTGTGCTTGGAAGTGTTGTGAGATCCTTACAATGCTGTATATACAAGCGTTGAAGGTTCACCAAGCTGTCTAGCGTGTTTGGGATTTTCGTGGGAAATGCACACTGCTCTAGACTTAAGATCCTTACTTGGGACCAACTGCTGTCAAACTGGAGTTGGGTTCTTGACATCATCCATGTATGCCTATCACTTACAACCTCACAATCCCTAATTTTTATCCATATCAAATTCGGAGCTAGCTTTACAACGTTGACCGCTACCTTTGTATTTTGCAAAAATAGGTAGCGCAAAGAAGGCATGTTATGCAAGCTAACAGGGTCTCTTTTATTCTCTACTCTGTAAACAAGCATCTTCACTTCCTTTGCTCTGTCCTTGTTAAAAGATTTCTGTCCAACCATAGATGGCCAGAGTCTGCTATTATTATCAGCCTGCTCTTGAATTCCTCTTCCCATTTCCTGCAGAAGGTCATGCATATGGAGGAAATCATGATCTCTGATGTCTATAAGCATTTTCAGCGAGAGATTCTTGATAGCCGTTTGAACTTTATTTGGGTATAAAACTTCCCACATAATATAAGCGTCTCTTTTACTCTCACCAACAAAGTAGCAAGCTGTATCCAGAAAAATTTCCTTCTCGACATGGGTAAGTCCATCATAACTCGTTTGAAGAATTCTAGATATGCTTGGATTTTCTCCAATGTTATGGACAGCTTCTTCCCAACATCGGATGTCGTTTGACTTTCTCTTATCAAACAAATGTGATCCAATGACCTCTAATGCAAGAGGATGCCCTCGGCAGGCACTCACAATTTTTATAGAAAGCTCTTGGTAAGGTGTCTCTGGGAGTGCGCCAGAGAAAGCATGCCAACTGAATAATTCGAGACCTTCATCTATCCCTAGTCCACTCATTTCAAGAACTGAATCAAGCTTGGCAAGGTTTAGTATGTGTTGGTCTCGGGAAGTAATGATGACTCTGCTACCATGCCCAAACCAATCCCCATACACCGCATGCAGCTGCTCTCCATCATTCACATCGTCCAAAATCAAAAGAGCCCGAACTCCACGCAATCGATCTCTCATCAGAGATCTTCCTTCATCAACACTTGGTACTTCTCCATGGAAAATATAGGAATAAGAATATCACTTGTTTGAATGGCTGTTTGCAAGCTGGAATCGATGCCTTTGCCCTTCTCAAGTTCTTCGCTGTCCAAGAAAACCCTAAGCCCTGCTGCAGAGAGAGCTGCGTAAAGATGGTCCACAAAAGTATTTCTGAGATCGAAGGAGATAATGGAGGTAGAAGGCTCACACTCCATCACTTGTTCTGTAAAACTTCGAAAAGCTCAAGTACGCCTTCTCTAAAGCTCAGGGGGTTACCTAAATAAACTTGAACGCGGTCAAACACCGTGTGGAATTGGTGTGGAATTTTCTTATGAAATTGTTATATATTTTCCTAGAAACTCCCTTTTGGTGGGAATTTAATCATAGTTCTCCACTCCTTCACGTTTGCTGACATATTTCCATCGAAAGATATATATATTTAAATATATATTCTATTTGCATTGACTAGCATAAAAACATTTAAATGAATGGGGAAGGTTCCAGTACATTTTGTAAAAATATTTTATAATTGTATAATATATTTTTGTGGAGGTTGTATGCATAGGTAAATTTAAAAGTATTTAATATATGTTTTATTTTAGGAAGTCATAATCTTGCTGAGTTCATTTGACATATACAATTAATATTTTTAAATTTTTGAAAATGTATTCAATACTATCTCTCACACACATACATGAAAAATCCACCAAATATAATTAATAAATTTTGAACCTATAGATTATGAACTCAAATGTAATTTAATTTATTGATAGATTGCTTACTTTTGCATATGCCTTAGCTTAGTGTACTTATATCATCTATAGAGGTACTATTTAAGAATTGTTAGGCAGTAATTTATTTTCATAAATTCTAAAAGACCCCATTCAACTACTTTAAAACATAGAAAAATACATAAAAATATATATGTTAGTATATACTTTATGTAATTTAAATTTAAATATATTTCAATTTAGTACTATTTTAACCCTTACATATATTCTTAACTTGTATTATATATTAATTTTTTAAAATTTATATTTAAATTTTTTTATTTTTTTTTTTATAAAAGTGGATGAAACCACTAAAATTTTATTAAATATTGTTTTTTTTACAGGTGTCTGGTTCAAAGAGCACTAAAGGGAAAGAACCAGTAAGAAAACCCTTAACTATTGCTCAAGAAGACATAAGCCTATATACCCATTACAAAAGCCCATAGGCACCCCAAAAAAAAAAACCCAGATACATAGCCATCCACATTAGATATAAAGGAAGCTGTAATATCCAGCATAGAAGAGAACATCTCAAAATAGAGCCAGTTTTATCCAACATAACCAGTGCCTTCAACCCTTAGCCATCCTATCTACACAACACATGAGTCCAGGGCTCTAAATAGAATAAAACTCAGAACCAGAAAAGATCCTAGAATAAGTGACCCTGCCAACACAAAAATGGTGAGCAAACATATGACAATCCAGATAAGAAGCGGAGAGGGATGATGAAGACCCTGAGGAAGCAGGATAAGACCGATCCATAAGATAATCCAAAGCAACAGCCAAAGAAATAACAATAGAATAAGAAACCATCTGCAACACCATGCTAACTACAATTTCCAGTTTCTCAAAAATAGCCACCAACCACCAATTTTGACAAGAACTCTCCACAACAAATAGAGCATTTTGTGTTAAAAAATCAAATGCAAGGAAAGAATGGATACCATGACTGCAAGCCACCGTGAATATAAAAGAGGAAGAGATAACCAAAACATGATTAGTCCTCCAATGCAAGAAAAGGCAGTGCGCGAGAAACTGCTCAACAAATGATGAAACATACTCTTGCAACAAAACACAACCTCCTGGCACAACACCCCCAATCATGAAACATGCAACTCCCCAAAGATAAGAACAAATACAATGCCAGATGATTAGAGAATGAAGGGGCCAATGCAGCTAATCATGACACAAACCCCGCCAGATAGCCACCAACAGATCACAAAGGATAATTATTACCAAATGATGCAGAAGATCGAACAGAAATATCTATGCCAAATATATATGATTTCTAACATACAATGAATACTTTATGACTAGATTATTACCCGACACCATTCCGCACAAGAAACAAAGTCATGTCATCAAAAGAGTTTGAGACACCCACCAACAAGATATCCACAAGTGAAAAACAAACAGCCAATCACAACATGCCTTTGACATACAAAGGCCCCCCAAACACCAATCAATGAAAAAAGCTCGAAGAACACAAAGAAATGAAAAAGGTACCAGCCAACCCAAAGTTGTCCTGTCACCCTTCGTACTCAGTGAGGAGATACTGTCGGATATAGCTACAACAAAGATGTTGCCATAAGGCAGGACAACATCCTCCCTATAGCCATATAGGGAAGAAAAACCACACCCAGCAAGGAGAAGGGAGAAGACAACACCAGAAAGAAAAAGATAGCACCCCGGAAGGAGAAGCCACAACAACCTCCAGGCTCCATGAGGAAATTCTAACTGGAAATATCAACAACAAAGATATTGTCAAGAAGAGCAACACCCTCACTACAAATACTTATGGAAGAAAACCACATCCAACATGGAAAATAAGGGAGGCTTTTAAATAGAAATCCTGCTAAGAAAGAAGCTTAATGCAAGAGGCTTGTATGTCCGAAGGAAGAACCTATAAGAAATCAGCACCCTCAGCAATAGCCTTATTAGCCAAAAAATCCACAATGACATTGATCTCCCTGAAACAATGAGAGATGGAGAAAGTGGAAAAACACTTCAATTGCACAAGAATGTGATCTAATAAATACTGTAAATGCCAAGAGAGACATTTTTTGGCATCAACCACCTGAAAAACTAACATTGAGTCACCTTCAATAACAATGTCTTTAATATTCAAAGAGATAGCAAGATCAAGCCCAAAGGATAAAGCCTGGAACTCAGCTACATTATTAGTGCCCTGACCAATATATTTTCCCACAACTTTGATGATCTTAGAAGAATGATAAAAAATGACCATTCCAATACCAGACCTTCTTGGATTTCCCCTAGAAGCCCCATCAAATTGTAGCTTGAAAGTAGACTGGGGGGGGGCTCCATTTGGCCATCTTACGTTTAACAAGAGAAGATAGACCAGCTAATATAGCCCCATGAGAAGGCATCAGACGAAGAGAACCCCATTTCCAAGTGACCCAATTATCCCAATGAGAAAAAGACCTGAGGTGATCTAAATTTTTATGGATGTAAGAAAGCACCACCTCACAGATGGAGGATTGAATTTTGCCAATCACATCAACCAGAGTAGCAGATTTATGTTTAAAGATCCTAGAATTCCTTTCAAGCCAGAGATTCTAGATCACCAGTGACGGAGCCACAACCCAAAGATATGAATAACGTATTTCATAAATTTATATTATTTTCTTGAATACGAAACTAAAGGAAATAGAAAAAGAATCTATTTAAATTATTTATACAATTATTCAATATAAAAAAGCTATATAATTTTCAAATAACATTTTTCATTTCTTTTTTGAAAAGGAACTTCTTTAATATTTATAAACTAAAATGGTGAACTCCACCATAATTTTATTACAAACTAATAATCCTTTATAAATTAAAATGACACTTAACTAGAATTTATTGACAATAAATTAATTATCAAATGTGCATCCCCAACATCTATCTATAAATCTACAAAATATAATTGACAAAATAGTTAACATATATATAGATTATGAACTCAAATGTAATTTAAATGTTTTACAAATTGTTGGCATTTACATGTGTCTTGGCTCATTGTAACTATATGATTTATAGAGGTGGTAGATAAGAAATTTTAGGCAAGAATTTATTTTCCATGAGTTCTTGTAGAACCCATTCAAATACCTTAAAACATAGAAAAATACCTAATAATTGTTAGAGCATATTTAACTATTAGTTGTTTTTTTCAACTAGTTTTTATTTTTTGATTAAGTTCACTCAAGAGTGCTTGCTTCTAATTTAGCTTTTGTATATCTATCTTTATTTAGAGTTGATCTTTATTTAACTTCTCATGCTTGCAATTTAGTTCTCCTAAATTTAGCTTTGTGCATTCTTTACAAGCATCTCATTGTACATTTGTAATTCATTTTGTATTCTTTGGTTTTGAGTAATATAGCATTTATTTGTGTAGCTATCAATTGTGAAATTTTGTTTGTCATTTGATCTTGTAGATGTTTGTGTTGTAAAATTCAACATGGTATCAAAGTGTGGATGCAACAAGCCCCTTTTCAAATTTGGAGGGTTTTTCATTGCTCAAAAGCATTCCAGGGTCACAATTTTTTTTTTAGTGGATCTAGAAGTGGAATATATTTTTATCACTTTTGGAGCAAAATAAGCATCACCATCACATTCACGACATCAAAAACCTTAAGATTGATTGTTTCATTGTGTCGAAATTTGAGCAGTTGAGTTTTAGGGTCAATCTGACTAAGGGCATAAAAATTGAGGCAACTTCTAGAGGCAGCTAAAAATATATAGGCATTATGGAGCGAAAAGGAGCTCATCATTGCATTTAGAGGGCCCAAAAACCCTAAGATTTCCTATCAAATCATTGAAATCAAAGATTGGCAAAAAAATTGGTGATTTTTTCAGGCATTTTTTTCCATGCAAGTACAACTTTATATATTTGTACCACTATACCATCATTTACATCAATGTTTTGTCAATTTAATTTTGGGCAATATATTTTATATGCAATCATCAACCATAACAACCACAACCATATCAACTACAACACCAAGGACCAATGTCCACAAAGCATAAAAATTAAATATCCAATTCTGCAACACCATATCAATAGATACAAAGGAACACACAACATTCTTCAAAACACACATCAATACATATTGTCGCATGTAAAAGAATTCATCTTAAAGCATCAATTAGAATTCAAAGGGAAATCACGAATCCCTATCTAATCAAATAATTCAAACAAACAGACAATGAAATAACACAATCAAATCAAAATAGGAATTATAAAGTAATTCAATCAAAACTCCCTATTTCGTGATTGCGTATAACTTCCATTGTTCTTCTCGTCTGTGTGGTATGGTGGCTCTCAGATATTGCGCTGGCAACTTGCTATTGACACAAAGATTCAAAGTTCATGATTGTTGAAAATGGAGATTGAATGCTCAATTTATAGATTACTGGAGAAGATTGATTGAAAGGTGGAACATTTTGATCAAGAGGTGGAACTCAGGTGAGCTCACATGAAAATTGATAGTTGAACTGCTGATTTGGAGGTGAAACTGAATAGATTGAATAGATTAATTGAGTTAACTGATTAAGAAAAAGCTAACTGAAGGAAGAAAAAGAATGATTGGAGGAAATTAAGAAGATGACAAAGCTAACTAGAAGATGAAAATAGAGATTGGAGAAATAAAAGATTTAATTAATTAATTGACTGAATTAATTAATTTAGCATGTGCTTGCACTTTAACTTAGATTTTCAATTTAATCTTTGCATGAAATTTAATTCAAATAATTAAATTTATTTTAAATTCAATTTATTATTTGAATATATTTAGAACTTGACATTGATTTTCAATTTGATTTTTGAAAGTGTGCACATGTATTTGAATTTAGAAGAATTTAGAAGAATTTGAAATTGAATGAAATTAGAATTTGGGGATTTGGAATTGGAATTAGAAAGATTTAATTACTTAATTAAATAATTTAAAGAAACTATTTAATTATTTTAGAAATGAAATTTAATTAAATAATAAAGATTATTTAAATTAAAGGATTAAATCACAATTAATTAAATAATTAATATTTAGAAAAGGGTAAATATTTAACTAATATTTAGAAAAGGGTTGAATGATTAATTGATTAGAGATAGAAATTGAAAATAGAATTTATTTAAATAATGAAGATTATTTAAATTGGGGAATTAATCAGAATTAATTAAATAATAAATATTTAATTAACATTAAAAAATGGTTTAAATGATTAAATGATGAAAGAATAAGAAATAGAATAATTAGTAAGATTATGAGGAAATATGAAATTAGAAGAATAAGATTAATTAACTTAATTAAAGAATTATTTAATCAATTAGAGGAATAATTAGTACATGATCAATGAGACATTTTTAGGTGTCTACACCAACTTTCTTTCTCAAACTTTCAAGGACCAAAGAGTCCTAGAAACATAACCTTCTCACTCAATACAATATCTTCGTTCTTTTGGCATGCATCTAATCATCACCTTAATGTCTCAAGTTATCTAAACTAAATCATGCTATCATTACCATTAGCCACATTTTGAACATCATCAACTGTATCAACATAGCATACTAATTGTAGACTCAAACATCAAGAAGGTGGACATCCACAAATCATCTACAACCAATATCCCTCTTTTTTTAACAACAATCTCTTCATATTAGTCATACAAAACACAACAATAATCAAGAACATCATATATTGTCAACATCAGGTTGACATCAATGACAACAAATATTGCCAACAATCATAACCATAACCATAACCAAATTAAACCCCAAGATTTTAACTCTTACTAAACTCTAATTCAAATTGAAATCTAACCTTTAATATAACTTTAACTAAACCCTAACAAACAAAATAACCAAACATTAATAAAATAATAAAAAATGTGAAAATAAAGTTAATGGCAACTTGAAAAAAAAAAAGAACACTACTTTATAGATTTCAATTCTTCATTTGACTACACAAAAGATGAAAATAGAAAAATGTTGGCAGCTAATTCACATCACCTTAGAAAACAACCAAATTAATTCCACCAATATGTTTAACATTATCTCTCTAATTACGCTACTAACTCAAACAATAAAAATTTTGAATTACAATAATAATGGCCAACAATTAAAGCATAACTGAAATCATGCCTACCAATTTTATTCTTAAAAACAATAGACTATCATTCATGCAACCGTTAATTTTATAAAGAAATTTATTTTAGTTTTATAATCAAATTAAGAATAAATAAATAAATATTTCTTATATAAAATAGGCTAGAAAGAGAAAATATAGAAGTTAAAGGAGTTGATAATGTTGGATGGTTTATTTAGTTTTTGCTTCGCAAGATTGTAAATATTTTGATTTTAAATATTAAGAAAAAAAATTATATTATTTAGTTTGGTAATTTTATTTTTTTAGGAAGAAAAAAGAGTTGATTTTAATCATAAATCTATTTAATTTAGATTAGGGGACATTTTCTAGAATGAGCTGCAATTTTATGAATATACAAGAATTTATCAATCAATTATATTAAAATTTTAAAAGTAGAATCTTTAACAATTTTATTTGAGTGATAAATAGAAAAAACAATATATTACTTGATAAAAATTCATAATAGAAGAACCATGATCAACAAAGAAATAGGAGAGAGTAAAAAATAAGAATTTTGGTTTGTTGCTTGAAAATTTAGCTAGTTTGTACAATATTCAATTCTTAGATCCAATAATTACTTTAACTCATAAACATCATTGAAAAAAATCATTTCATACCACTTACATAACCTCGTCCCACAAAAATTGCTGCCAAAAACATTTATTGCAATCATATTCATATATGTGCACATGCATGTGCTTGTGCATGTGTATGTGGTTGTGGTTGTGTATGTGGATGTGTATGTGTATGTGTATGTGTATGTGCATGTTTATGTGCATGTGCATGTGCATGTGCATGTGTATGTGTATGTGTATGTGTATGTGTATGTATGTGTATGTATGCATGCATGTATGTATGTATGTATATGTTACCTTTGCCAACTTCACAAATGAAAATCTTCCCAACAAATGATACTTCAATTCTTAGATCCAATAATTACTTTAACTCATAAACATCATTGAAAAAAATCATTTCATACCACTTACATAACCTCGTCCCACAAAAATTGCTGCCAAAAACATTTATTGCAATCATATTCATATATGTGCATGTGCATGTGCATGTGGTTGTGTATGTGTATGTGTATGTGTATGTGTTTGTGCATGTGCATGTGCATGTGCATGTGTATGTGTATGTGTATGTGTATGTATGTATGTATATGTTACCTTTGCCAACTTCACAAATGAAAATCTTCCCAACAAATGATACTTCATTGACTACTTGTAAATTGATATAAGCTTCTAAATTCAGCTGTGTAGGAATTTTTTTGCATCAACGTTTCAAATCATACTCCCTGATTCATCATCAGGATGAGAGTTGCAGTAGAAAAACTCATCATTGTGATTCACTATTTTTTCTCCTCCAGCTCTCATCTTGATGATGAATCATGGAGTGTGATTCAAAACATTGATGCAAAACAAATTCCTACATAGCTGAATCCAAAAGTGATAACTCAATGATGAACCACTAGTACCAAACTAGTACTGAGAGGGGGGGTGAATCAGTACAAACACAAATACAGTCCAAAACCGGTTTGACAGCAAATACTCCAAATGACTGACAAACAGGGATACTGGTAAAACAGAGTGCAACCGGTAACATCCAGTACAACTAAATCAGTCATGAACCGATCACTCAATAAGCTTCCCTCTTATCTCAATACTACAATATCATTATATTCTCATGCATAAACAGGTAAACTTGATCATCAAATCTTCACAACAGTGAGTTCAATATGTTTTATAGACAGGCATAAAACATAGAACCTTCATATGCTTAACAGGTAAAACAAAGCATCACAAGAAAAAAGCATTTCACATGACACACATATTTTTCACGTGGAAACCCAACTGGGAAAAACCACGGTGGGGATGAATACCCACAAGTTGCTTTTTGAACTCTTTAGAAGTCCTCTTTGTTAGGAGCCTTGTCCGGTTAAAGACATTACAATAGGTTTTGCTAGGAACCGATCCTGTTAGGGATCACCCGATTAAGGGATACCCAGTTAAGGGTTAAAATCGATAAGGTCACCTTGTTAGAGGATTTCAAGAACTCAATAGCTGAAAGGATCTCCTAAGCTCTATAGCTTCTCAGAACTCATTAACCTCGAGTTACTCGGTTAAGGGATTTGAATCAAGCCTGTTAAGACCACCCTGTTAAGGGATTTTGCAACAAGCCAATTAAGGCTACCCTGTTAGGGGATTTTACAATTGTTGAAGTGGTTAGAGATCAACAAGAATTACAATGATCTATTAACAGCACTTAATGCTAATGCAGATTCGTTTTGGCTCCTCTTCACCTTCTGCACATTCACTTTGCAGGTATCTCTTCTCTCCTTTGGTCTGGAAAGAATTACGTATCACTTCCCTAGGATACACACACACAACTTTTGCCAACAACCTTAGAAAGAAACACAACATCGACCTTATAAGAAACATACAGGTCGGTAGCAAAAACCCTAAACCCTAAACCTGTTAGGTTAAGCAATTCAAGCGGTTCGATCCTGACCGTTGAATCATACTGCATTAAATGCAACAATCTTGAATCGATCTCAAGACATTCTCCATCATCCATTATCCACCAATTTCATGGCGGCTGATAACCCATCATGCGTTATCATCGTTTGACAGACTTCGCACATTCCCGAGGTAGATAGGAATAGTCTTCTTCATGCAAGATCCTTCATGCGCACAGAGCTTACGTGGCAACACAATCTAATTTCCATTATACTGCTAACTCATCACACGAAGATCACCGATTGAGTCACTTGAGGTGCTCCAACTGGAAACCTTGAAGTGGAAGCTACCTACCAACCGGTAGTCATACAATGCTTCCATGTATCGGTTCCCATAACTACATGCCGGTTCATCTTGAACAAATATGCCGCTTCACTTTGGCATATAAACCGGTTCATACATATGTCAGTTCCTCTCTCTTTTCACCTATCACATATGTCGGTTCTCTTCATAACACATATTGACATCAATGACAACATATAATGTCATTATGTCTTCATGCCGGTTCACATAATGCCAACAATCTCCCCCTTTGGCATTGTTGGCAATATACAAAGATATCTCTCCACTTCACTCCTTCTCCCCTATTTGTTGCAGATATATTTTCTTCTTCACCCTTCTCCCCCTTTGACAACAATGCCAAAGTGGAGGTACAAACATCTCTGTTCCATCATGTTGCTCCCCCTAAGGAGTAGCATCCTTCAACACATCAATCAACCAAAAATTTGTTTGTCCAATAACTGACTGATGTGGAACACTTACTTTTAGTTCACCTCCTAAAGGGGCAATACCCCTAATTCACCTCTCAAATGCACAAATGTTGTCTTTGGGAGAGGCTTGGTGAATATGTCTACTAACTGCTCCTTACTAAACACATGCTCCAGTGCAATCTCTTTATTCTGAACCTTTTCCCTCAAGAAATGATACTTAAGCTCAAAATGCTTGGTTCTAGAATGTAAAACCGGATTCTTTGATATATTGATAGCACTTGTGTTATCACATAATATGCTTACCAGTTCAGCTACAGGGATCTTGAAGCCTTCCAGTACATGCTTCATCCAGATTGTCTAAGTGTAGTTCATGAAAGCTGCAACATACTCTGCTTCTACTATAGACTAAGAGATACAACTCTACTTTTTACTCATCCATGAGACCAGTCTACCACCGAGAAAGAATGCACCATCGGTTGTGCTTTTCTGATCATCCACATTACCTGCCCAATCAGCATCTGTGAACACTTTCAGATTGAAATTATTGATGTATGGGTACCACAATCCATAGTCAATTGTTCCCTTCAGATACCTAAGAATCCACTTGACTGCAATCAAGTGAGATTCTCTTGGACTCTTTTGTAACCTTGCATTAATGCCAACTGCATGTGCAATATCCGATCTGCTATGTACTACATAATGCAACTTACCAATCATTGATCGGTATTCCTTCTCATCAACCAGTGCAGAATCATCCTCTTTTGTCAATTTGCAACTGGTCACCATCGGTGTACCAACCGGTTTTCTATCTTCCATGCCAAAGGTCTTCAGTACCTCTTTGACATATTTGGACTGAGTGATAAAGATTCCATCTTCCATCTACTGGATCTGTAGTCCAATGAAGAACTTAATCTCCCCAATGAGTGACATCTCAAACTCTTTCTTCATCTCATCAGCAAACTCATGACTCATCTTGTCATCTCCTCCAAAGATGATGTCATCAACAAAAACTTCACAGATCAGGATCTGATCTCCTTCAGACTTCAAGTAGATATTGCTATCTTCACTTGTTCTCTCAAATCCAATCTTCACAAGATGGGAATGTAGGCGCTCATACCATGCCCCAGGTGCTTGCTTTAGACCATATAATACTTTATGTAGCCTACATACTATGTCACTGTCATCAGATAGGGCAAACCCATCTGGTTGCTCAATATACACCTCCTCTTCAAGTACACCATTTAGGAATGCAGATTTTACATCCATTCGATTTACTTTGAACCTCTTAAAAGCTGCATATGCAAGAAGCATACGAACTCCTTCCAATCTGGCTACAGGAGCAAAGGTTTCCCCATAGTCTTCTCCTTCTTCTTGAGCATATCCTTTGCATACCAATCTGGCTTTATTCCTAGTCACTATGCCATCCCCATTCAACTTATTTCTAAACACCCATTTGGTGCCAATGACATTTTTATGCTCAAGTCTGGGTACCAAGGACCATGTACCATTTTTCTCTATCTGATCAAGTTCCTCTTCCATTGCCTTGATCCAATCTTCATCTTTATGAGCCTCTTTGAATGATTTAGGCTCAAATTCAAAGATCATACATGAGTTTTCTCTGATCATTCTTCTTGTAAGGATTCCTACATCCTTATCACCTATGATCTGCTTAGGATCATGATTCAACTTGACAAACCGAGGAATGGTCTTAACTGGTTCTTCTTGCTTTTCTTCTTCATCCTCATCTTCATCAGTATCAACATTCACCGGTTCAGGGACACTGTTACTGGTACTTGGTTGGCTAACAACCGGTTCCTAGAAGGTTGCAACTGGTTCATTTACAGCTTGCTCACTGTCGGTTTCCTCAGTCTTCTCAGAGGATTCATCATCTCTTACATTGATGCTTTCCATAATTCTTAGAGTCCTATTGTTGTAGCACTTGAAAGCTTTAATCTTGGTGGAATATCCTAGAAATATTCCCTCATCACATTTAGCTTCAAATTTGCCCTGATGTTCACTCCTCTTGATGTAACATTTGCTACCAAATACCTTAAAGTAGCTAACCATAGGTGTCTTACCGATCCAATACTCATAAGGAGTTTTGTCCTTACCCTTTTTTATGAGTACCCGGTTCATAGTGTAGATTGCAGTGCTCACCACTTCTCTCCAAAAGGTGTGAGCTACCTTTCCTTGAATCAACATGGTTCTAGCTGCTTCAACCACAGTTCGGTTATTCCTCTCTGCTAGGCCATTCTGTTGTGGAGTCTGGGGGGTAGACAGCTATCTCCTGATGCCAAATTCTTCACAATACTTGTTGAATTCACTGGAAGTGAATTCCCCTCCTTGATCAGTTCTGAGACATTTGATCCTTTTACCGTTTTCCTTCTCCACTAATGCTCTAAAAGCTTTGAATCTCCCAAAAGCTTCAGACTTTTCTTTCAAGAATGTGACCCACATCATTCTTGAGTAGTCATCAGTGAGGATCATGAAGTGCCTATCACCCTGCACACTTCTAGTTTTCATAGGACCACACAAATCAGTATGTACAAGATCAAGCAAGTTGTCAGGAGTGAAAGATTTACCTTTAAAAGTTGAGGAAGACATTTTCCCCAGTTGACATTCTCTACACAAGGTATTATCCGGTTTCTCAGCACCGGCAACCCTCTAATTGCCTTGATCTTACTAGCCTTCACAATGTTATCAAAGTTCACATGGCAGAGTCTCCTATGCCATATCCAGCTGTCATCAAGCTTGGCCATAAGACATGTACTTATATTTGCATTCAGATGAAATAGGTTACCTTTAGTTTGCATGCCGGTGGCCATTAATTTACCATCTTTTCCTTTGATTCTACAAACTCCATTCTTGAATTGCAGAGTGAGGCCACTGTCATTTAGCTGGGCAACACTTAGAAGGTTGTGTCTAAGACCATCAACCCAGTACACATTGTCAGCACTACTCTTTCCATTCAAAGAGATGGACCCTCTACCTTTGACCATGCATGGTGCATCATTGCCAAAGTGAACCACACCACCATCATACTCCTCTAAGGATACAAACTTGCTCTGGTCACCAGTCATATGGTGAAAAAAGCCACTGTCAATGATCCACTCATTGGAATCATCAAACCGGGAGACAAGAGCCTTCTTGTCTGCCACATCTTCCTTTATAGCAACAAACACAATGTCTTCATTCTCTTCATCTTCTGATTCCTCATCTGTGACACCTTCATCAACTGCCACAAAACAATTTCTCCGGTTTCTTCCTTTGAATTTCTTGAACCTTTCTGATTTATCCTTGTTGTCACTATTAGGACAGATCATAGCAATATGTCCTATCTGGTTATAGGAGAAACATTTCAAAGGGAGCTTACCTTTGTATTTACCAGTTCCTTTTGGAAATCTCCTGGCAAGAAGAGCTTCAAATTCCATCAAAAACTCTTCATCATTCATTTCTCTGTTCTGACTAGGTTCCCCACTAGTGCTAGCCTCTTTTCCTTTTCTAGATGGTATAGCAGAGGCTCTAAAAGCTGATTCTATCTTTTGAACACTACCATCAAAACTATTCAGCTCATAGGCTGTCAACTTGGCTATGATGGAGTCCAGGGACACCTTAGACTTGTCTATTGATCTCAGCTCCTGAATAGCAGCGACCCTTATTGCATAGACCGGCAACAGGGATGTCAGGACTTTACTTACCATAGTGGAATCTTCTATTTTGCCACCTGCACTCTTTATTTCTCCAACAACTATTTTGATTCTTATTCCATACTGCTAAATGGTCTCTCCTTCAACCATCCGCATGTCTTCAAACTTCCCTCTCAGGCTTTCTTCCTTAGCCTATTTTACATGCTCATCACCACCATAGATATTTTCAAGAGCATCCCATACCTCCTTGGGATTTACCTTATCCTGAACATCGATAAATTCAATGTCAGATAAACTACTGATGAGGGCTTCCATGACTTGCCCATTTTCTTGTATCTCTCTCTTTTGGTCATCGGTGAGAGTACCGGTAAGAACAACATATACATTTTCAACATAACTCCAGTGTTGAACACCCATGCTTTTGATGAATATCTTCATCCTGTCTTTCCATATACCGAAGTTTTCCCTGTTAAACTTTGGACCTTCCCTCTTCATCATTTGACTAGGATCTTTTCCTCAAGCAGTTAAGCTTACAACATAGAGGACCTGGAGGGCTCTGATACCAATTGATAACTCAATGATGAACCACTAGTACCAAAGTGGTACTGAGAGGGGGGGTGAATCAGTACAATCACAGATACAGTCCAAAATCGATTTGACAGCAAATACTCAAAATGACTGACAAACAGGGATACTGGTAAAACAGAGTGCAACCGGTAACATCCAGTACAGCTCAGTCAGTCATGAACCGGTCACTCAATAAGCTTCCCTCTTAGCTCAATACTACAGTATCATTATATTCTCATGCATAAACAGGTAAACTTGATCATCAGATCTTCACAATAGTGAGTTCAATATGTTTTATAGATAGGCATAAAACATAGAACCTTCATATGCTTAACAGGTAAAACAAAGCATCACAAGACAAAAGCATTTCACATGACACACATATTTTTCACGTGGAAACCCAACTGGGAAAAACCATGGTGGGGATGAATACCCACAAGCTGCTTTTTGAACTCTTTAGAAGTCCGCTCTGTTAGGAGCCCTGTCTGGTTAAAGACATTACAATAGGTTTTGCTAGGAACCGATCCTGTTAGGGATCACCCGGTTAAGGGATACCCGGTTAAAGGTTAAACTTGGTAGGGTCACCTTGTTAGAGGATTTCAAGAACTCAATAGCTGAAAGGATCTCCTTAAGCTCTATAGCTTCTCAGAACTCATTAACCTCGAGTTACCTGGTTAAGGGATTTGAATCAAGCCTATTAAGACCACCCTGTTAGGGGATTTTGCAACAAGCCAGTTAAGGCTACCCTTTTAGGGGATTTTACAACTGTTGAAGTGGTTAGAGATCAATAGGAATTACAATGATCTGTTAACAGCACTCAATGCTAATGCAGATTCATTTTGGCTCCTCTTCACCTTCTGCACATTCACTTTGCAGGTATATCTTCTCTCCTTTGGTCTAGAAAGAATTACGTATCACTTCCCTAGGATAAACACACACAA
Source organism: Cryptomeria japonica (assembly GCF_030272615.1). NCBI lineage: Eukaryota > Viridiplantae > Streptophyta > Pinopsida > Cupressales > Cupressaceae > Cryptomeria > Cryptomeria japonica. The sequence continues at coordinate 256,953,568 of NC_081405.1, forward strand.
CTTTTGCCAACAACCTTAGAAAGAAACACAACATCGACCTTATAGGAAACATACAGGTCAGTAGCAAAAACCCCAAACCCTAAACCTGTTAAGTTAAGCAATTCAAGCGGTTCGATCCTGACCGTTGAATCATACTGCATTAAATGCAACAATCTTGAATCGATCTCAAGACATTCTCCATCATCCATTATCCACCGATTTCATGGCAGCTAATAACCCATCATGCATTATCACCGTTTGACAGACTTCGCACATTCCCGAGGTAGATAGGAATAGTCTTCTTCATGCAAGATCCTTCATGCGCACAGAGCTTACGTGGCGACACAATCTGATTTCCATTATACTTCTAACTCATCACACAAAGATCACCAATTGAGTCACTTGAGGTGCTCCAACCGGAAACCCCGAAGTGGAAGCTACCTACCAACCAGTAGTCATACAATGCTTCCATGTGTCGGTTCCCATAACTACATGTTGATTCATCTTGAACAAATATGCTGCTTCACTTTGGCATATAAACCGGTTCATACATATGTCGGTTCCTCTCTCTTTTCACCTATCACATATGCTAGTTCTCTTCATAACACATATTGACATCAATGACAACATATAATGTCATTATGTCTTCATGCCGGTTCACATAATGCCAACAAAAAGCTTATATCAATTTACCATGGACTGTGGAAATCTCATCTCTCTACTTGTAAATTATTACCCTAAATAAAAAAGAAAAATAAGTTGATGTTTACAAATATAAATACTTGGAAACAAGTTAGATGAGGTCATACTACACCAAAAAAGGAAACTTATCCATTTGACAAGAGCATTCAATGGTGTTACAAGTTGCAAGGCCTAATCTTAGTTCAAAATGTAATGAAAATAGAATGCATGTTTTAAAATTTGTATTTAATAGGGTATTTATAGCATTTTTATGCTTGAATATTTATCTACTCTTCATATTTAGGCTTGAACAAAAGCTATTTCTAGATGCGGTACCATATAAACAAGCCCAACACAATTATCATTTTCATCTAGTGAATAAAAATTGCATATCTAGTTTAAATGTTTAATATCTTTCTTTTCCTTTCCTTTGTAGCACTAATGGTTTCCCAACATTCCTAGTTTGAGAAGGGGTTAATGGATATAGGCGAAAGAAGGTTGGTGTTGTAGGAGCAGGACTAACTAGGATTCTTGCAACTAAATTCTTACTCGGTATGTGTAGAGAAGTGTGAATGTCAAATAATCAAAATGTTAGTGACACACCAATGAAACTTTATATAAAAGGATTTGATTGACAAAAAAAATTAAGTAAACCATCCTTCCAAGATGTTCCTTTGTCCTCTATCTCCAAGAATTCCTCTAGTCATGGTTTTGCTCTCAGATCATTGAGGAATAAACCTTTAGAATGACAAGTCAATGAACAAGTGCTATGATGAAATCATCTATATGCTTATGCAACTAAGATATATGAGATTATAACAAAGCTTTCTATAATGAAGATTTTATGCTATGATAATGAAACTAACATGCTATGATAATGATATTGTAATCTAAATGCTTCCAAAATGCACTAGTGAGAGATACTTGTGTAGCACAATGTATATAAATTCATAATGAAATAACCTCGATCATGTGTAGCCTTGATAATGAGAGCACAATGTATGTAGTACCTTGATAATGAAAGGATGGGTCCTATTTATAGAAGAAATGGGCAAATTGGATGGCTAAGATTGAATTGATTTAGCAAGGGCCAAGATTGCATGAGGAAGTCTTGATCCTCAATCCATGTTTACAACTTCCACCAATGTCATGGTGACAAGTGGCATCATGAGAAGGCTTGAGAGGAGAGGGAAGAGGCATTAAATGCCTGAAGAGACATGATGGTTACCCTAAGGGGTTTGGTTAGGGTTAGGTTAGTGGATATATCTTTTATCCAAGGGATAAAGGAATGTGCAAGGGTTAAATGGTTACCTTAGTCAAAGTATTAAATGCTTGAGGAGACTTAAAGGTTACTTTGTGGAAGAAAAAGGCTTTTAATGTTATGTAAGAGCCTTAATTGTTTTTGAGAAGTGACTCCTTCCTAATCCTTAGTTTAGGAATGTGCAAGTGTTTAGAAAGGGGTTAAGGCTAAATTAGAAGGGGTTATAAGGATTTAGAAGAAGGGTTAGTATGCAAGTGGGTATTGTGGGAGAAGTAAGTGGGATGGATAAATAGGATTTTAATTGAAATAAAATTCATTTATTTCAATCAATTTTACAACTTGCATTGGATGAACTTTTAAATAAATATTGATTTATTTAAATGTGAGATGGATTAAATTAAATGTGAAAGGGGAATTTAATCATACAAATATGATTTATTTAATTAAAATGGCTAGGTGAATTAAATTAAATAAATTGAATAATTTATTTAACTAATAGAAGAAGGGAATTGGGATGAATTAATTAAATATTAATTTTTAATTAATAGTTGACAAGGGGGAAAGGATTAAAATTAAATGTGAATTTAATTAATAGCTAGCTGAATGATAATTAAATAAATATAAAATTTATTTAATCAAGTGGGCAGAAATAGGTGTCTACATTTCTCCCCTCTTTGAAGTGATGTGTGGCGACAAGTTGATTCAAAGAAAAATTTGCTTGATGATGCTGACAAAATTTTTGGTTTGCCCCATACGTTGATTGTCAGATAATAGTGCAAGTATGCCCCTTCGAGAGATGAATCAGATAGATTTTTGGATTTTTTAAGACTTTTTGACGATTTTTTTAATTTTATGATTTTTGAAGAATTTTTGAATTTTGAACCGATTCATTTCTTGACAAACAAATGAGAGTGATGGTGCGTAGATAAATAAGTAGATAAGTGGAAATTTAATGCCACTTAAATACCCCCCTTTTATCCCTTTTAAAAAAGTAAAAAGTGAAAATCATTTACCATTTCATTTCATTTGCACATAGTGATTGGAGAAGAGAGCTTTGAGCAAAATGTCGATCCCATACCACACCCACTGATTTGAGCAAGTTAGGCGATTCCAGTGACACGATGCCTATGGACCTCTAGTGAGTGCTCCAAAAATGCACCCTTTTGTGATGATTTTGATTTTTTATCTTATGTTTTTCATGTTTTTACATGGATTTTCCTATGTTTTAGAGTATGCGAAAATTATTTTAGTGCATGGCTATCTAGGGAAGAGGTTTAGTGCATAGGGTTGATTGGCTAGTGCTTTGATAAGGATATTTAGCACATGCAATGAAATAGCGCATATGATGAATTTTATTGTGCATTGATAAGATATTGTAGTGCATTAATCAATTTAGTACATAGGGGAAACTCCACAATGCATTGGTAGACTATTTTAGCGCATTGGGGGTTTTAGTGCTTTAGAGTGATCTGATAGCACATATACTGATTTTGTTAGCGCATAAAGCATTTGGGCACATTAAAACACTGTTTTAGTACATCTACGCTAGAATGTTGAAAAAGTTGATTTTTCTCTTTGATTTCGATAGGTTTGATCATAATAGTTTTTTGTCATGTTGATGTGTGATAGACTAGATGATGATTGACCTCATGATAAATGAGAATCAATGATAGGTGCTCACTGAGATTGATTGAAATCTCATTTGAGCTGATTAAATTGATAGATTGATTGATAATTAACCCCATGATAGATGAGAATCAATTATATGTGCTCACCAAGATTTGATTGAAATCTCTTATGACCCAATTAGATTGATAGATTGATTTGATTGATCAAAAGATAATTTGTGATTTGCTATGATTTGTAGAACTTATAAGTTCTACAGTTATAGGAGCGATTTCCAAAGTCATGGTGATTAATCCCCCATATGGTGTAGGTTGATTTGGATATCATTTACATATACAGATTATCATCTTTTCTTGACATGCCCCTATATACGATTAATCGAGGTTTATTGTCAACTTTAGCAGAGCGGTGGCAAAGTGATGCAGAGCATCTTCTACGTGGAGGAGAAATTTTTTTTATTATGTTTTCTCTATAGTATACGTTAGTCTCTGTCAGCTCATTATGACTAGTCTTTTTTGGGGAGGATATGCCTTACATCTTCTAAATTGTGTAGACCCAGTAGAGTTAAATTAGGAATTTTGTTTAAATCTACTACTTCAAACATAAAAGAGTGGGGGAGAGAGTGGATTTTTAATTGAAAAGTTTTTTTTTGTTGTTTTCAGGGAGAGGTTGTCATAGCTTTCATGGTAGAAAATTTTGGGATTTTTAGGAGTGTGGGTTACTGGGTTTTGGGTGTGAGATTCCAGTTGAAGAATAGAGGGTTGCAATTATTGTTCTGGGTGAGAAGTTGAATTTTTGGACTATAGGAGTAGCTTAAGTGTGGGATTTGAAGGAAGGCTTTTGAGCAGCCATTATATGTTGGTAAAATACCATTTTTGCATGTCTGTGAGAGACCAAATTAGATGGAGAATTTATAAAGTGAAGCCAATAGGTTCACTATTTTTTAATGCAGATTTTCTTGAGTTTCAATAAGAATTTATGGAGTATATGCATTAGTTTACTATCCATGTTTAGTTATTTTCCTATTATACATTCCATATTTGCATGTGTGTTTGAGTGTTGATTGTGGCAGGTTTGTGTGGGTTGCCAATCTCACTATGCATCAGTGGTATTAGAGCCAAAAGATCTTGAGTGTGCAAGAAGATTCGTTGGAGGGAGGCATCTTGCACTAGGGTTTACTTTATGTGTGTTGATAAAATGCATGCAAGAGGATTCCCATGTGGTTGGGGTATATTTGGAGTTAGAAATAGGGGAAGAGGTGATAATTTTGTTTGTGACGATGATTTTAGAGCCTTGAGAAGGTAGGTTGAAACCTTACAAGATTAGATAAGAAGAGGGTTTGCAAGGATAAGAGTCCTAGTAGTGATGAAGATGAAAGCACTAAAAATGCAAGTCAAGCTGGGAGTCAAGGAAGTGCTGGAGCAACAGCAATATCCCATGATCCTTTGGTAATTGCATTATCAAAGATTGAGAAAAGGCCCAAAATGGATGTACCTACTTTCAATGGAAGCTTAAACCCATAAGAGTTGATTGATTGGTTGAATGAAATGGATGAGTATTTTGAATTTGAGTAGATAGAAGACCCTAACAAAGTGAAGTTTGCTAAGACAATATGCTGGAAAGAGGTGCAACTAGAAAGAAAACGAAGAGGAAAAGATAAAATCACTAAATGGGATAAAATGGTGGAGAAATTAAAAAGAAAATTTATTCCTGTAGATTATGAACTGGACTTGCTCAAAAAGATGCAAGGATTGAAACAAGGGAGTAGGAGTGTGAAAGAGTACACTGAGGAATTCCACAAAATTCTTATAAGGACTGGACATTTAGAAGTGACAAAAGAGAAGATTGAAAGGTACATTAATGGACTAAGGTCAAGTATTCAAGAGGAAATGGCAATGGTTAGAGTTGTGATAATGGAGGATGCCTATTAAACAACATTAAAGGTTGAAGAAAGATTAAACGAGAGGTTTGAAAATAAGAAAAAAGGAAGAGGACATGGAGGTAAGCTAGGAGGAAGAACCTACAAGATTTATAAATAATATTTTCAACTAGGGAAATAAATTTATTTCCTTGGCTGGTAAAATACAAGTTGCCAATAAAATATTTCTTGCAACTCATGTCTATTACTCTTCGTGTTGGATGCCTTCAAAAAAGGGGTATGACAATCTAATTAAGGTCATTCACCAATTTATTTGGGCAAAATGGGATGGTAATAGGGGCTTTATTTCCACTTCTTGAAACCATTGTATTCAACTCAAAAGTAAAGGTGGCCTTGGGTTAATTGACCCCAGAACACAAGGAATCTATTTGGCTGCTAAGTGGATCATTAGAGATACTCATGGTGATGAACCGTGGAAGATTCTTATATGGAAACGTATTTATTTTGCCTCAGTCAAAGGTAAATGGTAGCAAGTTGGGTGGCTAGATAAAATTTTGTTTGCATTCTGGTGCATTTTGTATGACCAGTGAATGATATGGTTGTCATTGTTGGCAACATCATCTCCCAAGTCTTCATAGTCTATTGACAGTAAGTTGACCGGTATACAGAGGTTAATCGGCTAAGCAATGTGTAGATAGGTTAAGCAGTGAGTAGACCGGCACATAAGAGATCAACCAGCAAGCAGTGAGTAGATCGGCACAAAAGAGGTCAACCGGAAAGAAATGAGTAGGTCAGCACAGAAGAGGTCAACAGGCTAAGTAGTGAATAGGTCGGTATACAGAAGGTAATTGACTAGGTAGAATTTGATCGGTACACCGGTAGAGTTTGTAACCAACAAACGGGTAACGTTCAGTTAACATCCAGTTAAACCAACATTCTTCTCTAGTCAACCAACGAAGTTATCGACATGAACGACTGTCTTGATAGATATTCCTGCAATGATTTCAGGAGAGTGATTTATGGTGTTGTAACAGAGTTTTGAATCCAATGTTTTGGAGGGAAAGTTTGCGATAGACAGAAAGGGTAATAAATTCACATAACTCATTCTAATAATGTTGTTCATGCAAAAAGTGATAATGTGAAAATGAACATAGGGGGGGTAGAACAGAGTGCAGAGCCAAGTAACAGAGGACCAACAGAGTGTAGAGCTGAGGATCAGTAAATCGGCAGAGTGCAGAGACGAAGGCATAATCAGGAAACCGGTGTTGTGTAGAGTAGACATAATCGATGCAGATATAATATGTTTTTCAGTGTGATCTGATCAAGCTATCAGTAGCCACTTCAACAGATCATCTTTATGTTTCTTTCTAATCATTGCAACTAAAATCCCTGAATAGGGTGGACTTTAACAGGTCCCATTGTAAAAATCCCTTAACTGGGTATCATCTTAATTGATGATCTTAAGACCTTTAACAAGGCTACCTTTAATAGGGTAAACGCTCTAACAATCCTGAATCAAAATCCCTTAACCGGGTGGCACCTAATAGTGTCCTTGTAATCTCCTAACAGGTATTGCTCCTCACTGGGAGTACTCCAGAAGAGTATAAATTTTGTGAGTTTCTACTCACACCGTTTTTTTCTCCCATTTGGGTTTCCACAAGATAAATCTTGGTGTCACTGTCTATCCTTTCATGCATGCTTATTCTACTGCAGTAGTTATTTATATTGATGAATGTTAAGTTAGTGAAAACTTAAGTTAAAAGTTTTAATTGGGTAAAATTGGTAAATTTTTTATTCACCCCTCCCCTCTCAGCACCGGTTGGGACTAACAATTGGTATCAGAGCCATATTCCTCTGAAGTGAACCTTGATAGCTTGAGGATAAAGATCATGGAATAATATTGGTATCAGAAGCCGATTGATGAAGAAAATGAAATTATTGCTCAGCTGAAAGAGAGACTGAGAAAATTTATTGCAAAAAGAAAGGAATTAGCTCAACAGCTAAATGAGAGTCTAGACATCATATATCAACTCTCTGAACAAAGTGGTCTGAAGAAGTTGAAGGAGTAGTCTCAGAAAAGAACAAGAAGTTGACCAAAGAAGTCACACATCTCAAAAGAGAACATGAAGGTCAGGCCCTAAGAATGACTGAGATACTGGAAGCCAACATAAGTACCGATGAAAGAAAAAGGGAGGCATAAGAAGATCTGTCAAAAGTTGAAAGAGCCACGAGGCTTGTTGAAGATGCCTTGAGAGAAAATGATGCAACCTTGATTGAGAAAGATGAATAAATCTGAATTCTCACTCAAGAGAATGAATATATACATAATCATATGCATGACAACACAGAAGAAAAGGAGAAGATGATGAAAGAGATTGAACAAATCAAGAGTGAGTTAAAAACTAAAAAATGAAAGAAATGAGAAGCTGGGGAAATTCAATGAAAGCTCTGAGAAGGTAGATAAATAGTTGAAGGCTCGAAGAAGAATAAAGGAAACAACTGGTCTTGGTTACCCCGGTACAGATCCTATGGAAACTAGAGAATCATCTAAATCCAAAAAGATGAAGGTTGATAAAAGGAACCATTAAGAAGTGAAAGGTATGAATTTTTCCAGATCCTCTTGTAATCATTATGGTAAATCGGTTCATAAGACTAACGTTTGTAGAAATAAACCGATTAGTCAAAAGAAGATGTTCGCCTTTGATGGTTACTGTCATAATTGTCATAAGTATGGCCACACTGCTTATGAGTGTAGATCTCAATCTAGCAGTATGTCAAATAGAAAAAGATTTAATTCACATGCAATAAGTTTGGACACAAATATGAAGAATGCAGGTTCAAGTCAAATGTATCAAGATCACTATTCAAATCGGTCAGTCCTAATAAAAGGAGTAATCAGTTCAAAGCCACATGTTCCATGTGTGGTAATTCTGGTCATGTTGCAAAAAATTACAAAATGAGAATGGGCTAGAGAATTAATTCAGGACCATGGAGGACAAATGGTATGGCAAGTTTCAATTGCCATAAGATCAGTCACTTAGCCAGAGAGTGCAGGAACTAATACTATAACCTGTTTGAAGACAAGAACCGGTTTAATAAGAAGAAAGAGCAAAATGACCTAAAAGGAAAGAAGACAATTGAAGAAGAGAGAAATGAAATGAAAAAAACATGGATCAAGAAGGAAGAAAGAAAAGAAGGAGAAGGTCATTCTGAAACCAAGTCATCATCCATCGGTGATGACAGTTCCTCTTCTAACTAGGCATATTGATGCCCAGGGGGAGCACATATGGTAAGATTATCTTTATATCCCCTTTACCAGTTTAAAGTTATGTTTATCTACATAGTTGAGATGCATAAAAGTTAGACAAAAGTTCTTGTTTGATAAATGCCTTGTGAGTTAATTGTTTGTGTATCGGTATCTATAACAAACAACCGGTAAAAGGCAAGTTGTTGTACCTTAGGTTGTAAGTTTCAAAACTAACCACGTTGTATCATTACACCAATAAATTTCAACGAATAAATAAGGAAATGTCAACACATTTTCATTTACACTGATTTCTTGTGAGCTTTCTTGAGCTCTTGTGCAAACAAAGGCGATTGAGATCTTGTTAGTAATTTTTGTGCGGAAAGTTCAAGCAGAGTGATAGTGGTGGTTGGTATTTCTGAGAAAAAAATTTCAAACCCCATTTGAGAAAAGTTTGTTTGAAGGTCATCATGGCAGCATTGATATCGACTCCTGTGTTGGTTGAAACTATCAAAGAACCCCCAACCCGAGTTCAAGCTGCATCCGATGAAAGCTGGTGAGATTGACATGACCGGTGCCTTATCATTTGTGCTCTGTGGTTTATTAATGGTTGAAGACATTCATTCCTACATTCACTGCAAACTTGAAGAACTTGGAGACAAGTTCATTCAGAATGAGTTTAAAGGGTTATGTGTTAATGATCAATTGAAGGCAGAATATCTACCTTTGAAGACCAAGGGTTTGTCTAATGTTGTTGATTTTCCTGATTAGTTTCATGACGATTGGGTTAGGTATGTACTAAGCATGGTTCATGATCAATTTTTATGGCTGGAAGCTCAAGCACCGATCAAGATTACAAAGGAGGTGATTCGAAGAGTCACAGGGTTTAGTGCAACTGGTGAAGCATTAACCCTAAGAAGGATTTCATCATCTGAAGTCATCTGGTTAACCAAATCCCGATGTGATAGTAGAGCAATGACAATCACCCATATTGAGGATGCTGAAGTAAGATTTGCTTCTATTGTGTTGGGTTACAATGTTTATCAATCAAGTCAGATGAATAGTGTGTCAAGTGGTGCCATACATGCTGGCTATTGAATTATCAAGGAGGATGCAACCTATGATAGTTGTGAGATAATAAAAATCTAATTTATGGTGAACATTGAAAGAATTAAGAAGGACAAGAAGCAATCTTTCAAATATGGCTCACTACTGGTATGTATATTTTTCTATGTGCAAATAAATTTCCTCAGTAAGGGTAATGTAGTATGGTCTGAAGAGAAACCTATCATGGTTCAGATAGGTGAAATGATTAGGGATCCAGGATATAGGTTTGGTGAAACAATGTGGGGATACTTTAAGGAATTCATAATTAGGATGCACAAGAGGGAAAGAGTTCCAATTGGTATAGTGTAGAAATACAAAGACAACATTTGCTTTCTTGTAGACACGGATTGTTGTATCATTCACACGGTTCAACCCGAAAATTTTTGAGTTCCACCTATGGGCTATGAGGTTGCAACAGATATTGTTAAAATGCATGTCAATATGCTACTGTCCAAACTGGTAGACTCGAAGGCAAAGAGATTTGGAACTTGTGAGGAGGCAAGCTCCAAAATAAAATAGGAACTTCAGATGCCAATCATGAAAAGAAAAGTAAGAAGAATGATTGATACTATTGACAAGAAATATGGAGGTGAAGCATTTGGTGCCACTACCTCCACTGGTGTTAGTGAGAAAACATGGGTCAAACCTAATAAAGATGAAGGATTAATAGGAGAAAAGAAGAAAGTGTCAAAGACAAAACCAAAGGGGACTGCAACAACCAAGCCTACAACATATACAAAAGAAAAGGATTCACGTACTCCTGTATCATCCCCAAGTAAAGGTAGGCCAGGAGGAGTGACTTATACTAGATAGAAGAAGAGTGATACAAAGCTTAAAAAGGATGAGAAAGTGGGTGATATCACTGACACCCAATCAGATGTAGAAATTAAACAAGTTAGAAGGAGTGGAAGAAACAAAGCTCCAACAGTTGATGAACTGGTCCATGGGATCAAAGAATTTGGAGGTTTGTCTAGCGTTGGGAGGATATATTCCCTCGGTAATGAAGAAGACAAAAGAAAAATTGAAGAAGCCTTGATCTTGAACTTACATAAGTTTTGTAGGACTCCCAACGAATTATATGGATTAATCCCATCAGATTTGCTAGATCAAATTGAAGGGAGATGGAAAACAACTCTGGTTGTTGAGAAAGAACACAGAATAAAAGCACTCATGGAAGTGCAACATGATTTAGACCTTGATCAAGCTTCACTAATGGTTGAAGCATGTATTTAACACTTTAAGATAATAAATAGAATAGGGAGAGTGACAGTAGGTGAAGTTGAAGCAGTGCACGAAGAAGGTGTTGCCTTGTGGAAGAAAATCATGAATCAACAAAAGGAAGTTGAAGAAGAAATAGAAAAGGAAACAAAACAGGACCAAGGTGTAGTTGTTCTTGACAATGAAAAAGGTAAGGGAAAAGACTCTACTAAAGGTTTTGATGTCTTCTCAATTAGTGAGATTATAGGAAATGTTGTGTCAGACATTCCCAATCTAACAAAGGATGTTGAACAATCGGTTCACACTACACTGGTGAAGGAAGTTGATCAAACTAAGCTTCCCGATCAAGATGAAGTGATAGTTGAAGATATTCCTTATGAGGATACACCTCACAAAATCTCATTGACACCAAATCCTATTCTATCAGAAGAATGCAAAGAGGAAGAGAAGAAAGTAGAGGATAAGAAAGCAATGATGGATACTCCTCTGGCAAAGAGGAAGTTAGGCTTAGAAAATGAAAGTGAAAAGAAGAAGGTAAAAATCATCACAACAGCTAGTTCAAAAGTTGAAACTGCAGAAAAGGAAGATGAAACCAAGGAGGAAAGGAGAATCGGTCATTGATATAAAGAAGATGACTCCCAAGCAGCTAATGAAGGTTTCAAAAAAACTAAAAATTCAAGCTAAAAAGGCTAATTTAAGAGCAAAGAAAAACAAGGCAAGAATTCTCAATTATGCCAAGACAATTCTCTCTAACCTAATTCTTGACATTGTTGTTGATAATATTGCCCCCATCATTGATCAGTTAAGTACTCTTGTTACAACAATCGGTTTAGAGGCAACCGATCTAGAGAAGGTTGCAGTAAGGCAATATGAATCAAAGAGAGGAGATAATTTAATGGAACAAATATCAATTGGAAGAGTTGCCCTTTGGAAGAGTTGTCCTCTCCATCCTAACAGAAGAAGTCAAAAATATACTTCAGGAATTTGGTCAATTACTGATCAAATCTTCAATTTTTACCAATTTCATTAGAGATCTAGAAGAAAAAAGAAATTGGACTCAAAAAGAAAATCAAGATTTGATAAGTTATTTTGATCCTCTCACTAGTTCAGCATCAACTTTCATTGGCAAGGTCAAACAACTCAATCATGAAATCAAAAGGTTGAAAGAAGAAGAGGACAAACAAGGTCTTAGCATGTTAGAGCTATAGTGCTATCCGGCACCAATTATTAACTTCATGCAAATGAACATTAAAGAAGAAAACCACCTCATAAGTAAACCTAACTGCAAGATAGTTGATGATATGGAGGTTTTTATTGTAGTTATGCATGGACACTTCACTACTATGAAACGGGTAAAATCTTCATGGGAATCCTCATTGAAGGTAGATCAAGAAAATTTGAACGACCTTTTTTTCTTTAATTTGAAAAATTCTTTTGTATAGTCTTTGCCATTGATGGCAAAAGGGGGAATTTTGAAGACTGGTACATTGTGAGTTACAAGGGTCAAAAACAAGGGCCAAAATTGACATAGTTTTGTATTGTTTTGTAGTATTTGCCACCATTGCCAAAGGGGGAGTTTGTTGGCATTTTGGTGCATTTTGTATGACCGGTGAATGATATGGTTGTCATTGTTGGTGACATCATCTCCCAAGTCTTCACAGTCTATTGGCAGTAAGTTGACCGGTATACAGAAGTTAGTCGGCTAAGCAGTGTGTAGACAGGCTAAGCAGTGAGTAGACTGACACAGAAGAGGTCAACCGGCAAGCAGTGAGTAGACCAGCACAAAAGAGGTCAACCGGAAAGTAGTGAGTAGACCGGCACAGAAGAGGTCAACTGGAAAGCAGTGAGTAGACTGGCACAAAAGAGGTCAATTGGCTAAGCAGTGAACAAATTGGTATATAGAAGGTAATCAGATAGGTAGATTTTGATCGGTACACCAGTAGAGTCTGTAACCGACAGACTAGTAACGTTTAGTTAACATCTAGTTAAATTGGAAGTCTTCTTCAATATACCGATAAAATTATCGGCATGAACGACTATATTGACAGAGATTCCTGCAATGATTTCAAGAGAGTGATTTATGGTGTGGTAACAAAGTTTTGAATCCGATGTTTTGGAGGGAAAGTTTGCGACAGATAGAAAGGGTAATAAATTCACATAACTCATTCTAATGATGTTGTTGATCATGCAAAAAGTGATAATGTGAAAGTGAACATAGGGGGAGTAGAACAAAGTGCAGATCCGAGTAACAGAGGACCGATAGAGTGCAAAGTCGAGGATCAATAAATCGGCAGAGTTCAGAGTTGAAGGTATATTCATGAAAATGGTGTTGTGTAGAGAAGACACAACCGATGCAGATATAATATGTTTTTCAGTGTGATCTGATGAAGCTATCAGTAGCCACTTCAACAAATCATCTTTATGTTGCTTTCTAATCATTACAACTAAAATCCCTTAATAGGGTGGAAATTAGCAGGTCCCATTGTAAACATCCCTTAACCGGGTGTCATCTTAATTGATGATCTTAAGACCTTTAACAAGGCTACCTTTAACAAGGTAAAGGCTCTAATAGGCCTGAATCAAAATCCCTTAACCGGGTGGCACTTAATAGTGTCCTTGTAATCTCCTAACAGGGATGGCTCCTCACCGAGCCTACTCCAGAAGAGTACAAATTTTATGAGTTCCTACTCACACCGTGGTTTTCTCCCATTTGGGTTTCCACGAGATAAATCTTGGTGTCACTGTGTATCTTTTCATGCATTATTATTCTACTACAGTAGTTATTTATATTGATGAATGTTAAGTTAGTGAAAACTTAAGTTAAAATTTTTAATTGGGTAAAACCGGTAAAGTGTTGATTCACCTGTCCCCTCTCAGCACCGGTTGGGACTAACAAATTCTTTATGCTCATTTTTTCTCAATCAAGGCACCCTTTCCTCTTCAGTCAATATGGAAGGCTTGGTAACATATTTTTCATCTTCTTAGTTGGAGAGAAAATTTTCTTCAAAGTGGATTTAGTTTCTCCACCTCTTCTATATGGTGGAATAGACATATTCTTTATCATAACCAACCACTTGCCTTAGTGTTTCCCACTCCTTCTCTTCACTTGTTCAAAAAAGGGGTTTACAAAGTTGGGGATCTCTGGGACTTCTCTTCAATAAGTTGGTTACCTTGGCATATTGTTAAAGTTCAATTTAGCCTAAGCAACAAATATAAAGTGTTTTTGAATTTTGTGCAATCTTTAGTGCCTTTGGATTTATCTATGAAATTTTGCACTCCCATCCACTGTAGTTTCTTCAAGGACTGGTTATGGATGTCTTCTTATCCTTTTCTATTTTTTCCTATTAAAAAGTCTACTTATAGTTGCTTCCTCATATTCTATTCAAGTCTCAATTGAACTCCAAAATAAATGTAGATTCAGTGAGAATTTTTGGTCAAAACTCTCTACTCAGATTTAGAAATCAAAAGCTGGTACACATGCTCAATTAACCGCCTAGAAGATTCTACATTGCAAATTGCCTATTGGTGGCAGGTTGAAATGTATGATGGTCAAGTTGTTTAATTGCCCTTTTTGTCACAAGCAAGAAAATTTAAGACATGTTTTTTGCGGGTGCCAGTTTGTTAAAAAACTGTGGGATATTGTCTTTTTAATGATTTGCCTAATATTTTTTAACACAAATTAAGTTGGAAAGAGGCTCTTCTTGGAGTCGGCCTTCATGCTAACATTATCGCTGATGGTGTTAGACATGTTATTTTGTTGCATATTTGGAAAGAAAGGTGTAAGGCAATCTTTAATAACCAAAATAATCACCAGGAATTTGTATATTTAAGGCTTTACTCTGACATTTTCTATTTCCTTGCCTCTCTTTTTTCACAATTACAGGTTGAAGTTGAAAATAATTTAAAGGTCGACTTTCAAATACAAAGAATCAAATCTCAAGCCTCACAACTGGCTAGTATTGGGCAAAGGTTAAAGTTTCTATTGCAAGACTGATTGGAGTTGTTGGTCCTCTTTGGGTTGTTGTTACAACATGTTGTATTTTATTTTTTAGATCTATTGTAGCATTGTAATGTCTCTTTCTCATGTTGTTGGTCGTTATAATAACATATATACTTTGTAAAGTCTCTTCTTTTTGGCCATGTCTTCAGTTCTTGTACTCTTCTTGCCATGATGTTGGTTGCTATTGCAACATGTATATTGTTGTAACTTCTTTTCTTGTTGGTCATGTCTTGAGTTTTTATTATTGTAGTTTTCAGCTACAATTTTTTTTGTAATCTTGCATTCTTTAAATAAATAAATAAATAAATAACACAATAGAGATCATATTTTAGTTCTCATTTAAACACGAGACAAAATTTTGGTATGAGAATGTTGCTTTTCAAGAATTTGAATGCAAGAAGATTACAACTTCACAGATAAAATATATAATTATTCAAACTTAATTGTATATTTAGATTGAATTCTTATTGTTAGGTCAACGAGAAGATCTTGAATATTTACACAAAACTGCTATCTATTAAATTTTACAAATATATATTGATCAATAATTAGACTATCTCATTAGATACAATAATATCACATTGGATTATTTCATTAGAAAAAAAAAATTATAAATTTGTGCTAACATTTCATTACATGACAACATCACAAGCACTTTCATTACTTGCTTGAGATTTCTTCAATCCTTTTCAATGAGTAAAATGGTTTGATTTGTTATCAACAAAATCAGAAAATCATCCCTTTGAACCCTTTGAACACATCATACCCTAAGGTACTTTTCAACACCATCCTTGTTTTAGACACAATTTAAATTAAAATATAAGTAGAGGACTTAACAAGTAAAAAATGGGGCTACACTACAAATACAACCTAGTCTAGAGTAAGCCCAATTTTGAAATACAAGTTTGTTAAAGTTTAAAACTTATAAATCAAGTTTCAAAATTTTAATTTTGATTGCCAATGTAATGTGGCATAATGTTCCTCATTAATGATGAAAAATTTATAAAAGAGGTAACCCCTTCTACACTCCTTTACTTCATTTGCATTCATTAGTTTCAACTCAATTGATTTATGTCCAATTGTACTTGATGTATCTATAAATTAGAAATATTTGAATTAATAATAGGTTGTAGAAGTAATTACTTATAATAAGATAGCGCACTAAGTTAATGAAATAAAAAGTTCGATATTAAATATCACACCAATTTCTATAAACTAAATGATTTATACAAAAGATATTATATTAAAAAATACTATATAATACTAAATCATCCTAAGATCAATCTAACAAGATGCCATTAATTCAACATGAAAACAAGATAAGATAGATAGGATTTAAAAATTTGTACTCAAGAGTTTTGTTTATGGAAATAAAATAACAATAATTTATATAATACTATCTCCCCACCACTTTTGATGATATGATGGTGATAAACTAGGGTTTGCCAAATGCTTATGCTAGGTTTGATGACTCCAAAAGATTGGCAAGGAGAAACACCAAGTGGAAACCACCAATCCCAAGCTAGTATAAACTTAATTTTGGTGGTGCTGCTAGAAGGGATAAGGTTGTTGAGGGTGTGGTCATTAGATCCAACAATGGGGATTTGGTGGTTACCTTCACTAGGAACCCGAATGGTTATACTAACAACTAGCCCGAGGGGATGGCCCTACTGTGGATAATTAAATTTTCTCTTTCTATTGGTGTTAAGGCTTTAGGTATTGAAGAGGGCTCAAAACTAATCATTGAAGTGGTGAAAGGCCAAACCAAAACTAGTTGGTCTATTGAATGAATTATTGGGGATGTGAGGAAACTCCTCCTAGGGTTGGATTTGTTTGTCATTGAACATTCTTTCAGGGAGGGGAATAGGGTTGTTGGTGCTTTAGTAGCTATGGGAATTGAAATTGATGGTATAAGGTGATAGAGAAATATCAATTGTATCCCACCACATGTTAGAACTCTCCTAGAGGGAGAGATAAAATTCAACCATAATTGAAATGGGGTTTAAGAATTTATCGATACGAATTACCGTGTTCTATATAATACTATTGTTGAACATTGATTATATTGTCAACACCCCAAAATGACAAAGGTGGGAGAAATTATGGTGATGTGAGGAATTTGAAATGGCTTAGAAGGAAGCAAGGGTTAGAGGGAAGGGGCACTTACATGGAGGGTTCCTCTTGTAATATGCTAAGGTGGCACACATGGAAATGCAAGGACCCTGTGAGTATTTCAAAGGAGGCCCTAATAATGAGATGGCATCATGATGGGATGAAAAAGGTAAAATTTTGAATCATTTTAAATTTGAGAAAGCAAAAGAAAGAATTGGTGATCTGGGCCATATTCATTACTCATCAAGGAAGGTGTTGTCTGCACAAGTGTGAATTTATGAGATGGACAAGGAGTAGGAAGGATAGTGTTGGCATACAATTTATTAATTACAACCTTTTATATCTATTTATGCCCTCTTTTTCTATGCAATTTAGGATAATTCTAAAATCTGTGTGGGTCTTTCTAATTCAATGGTTGAGTTTGATAGAATGGGTGAGGATAAGGTTCGAATTAAGCCAAGCAAGCATGATGAATTAAAAAATGATGCCACAATCTGGCACATTTGCTATGAGGATGGTGTGTCTTAGTTCATTGAGAGCATCAATGGCTACGGTGAGGGCTTCTATGTTCAATTCAAAACTTTACGGTTAGACATAAGGGTTTATGTAGGTGGAATTTCATTCAAAGTTAATGAGGAAATCATTGCTCAAGAAATGAGATTTCCAACTATGGATAGAAAATGGAAGAAGACGGGTAGAGTTTCTAACAACAATAGCCTCAACCAAGTTTTTGGATGGAATGAGAGCTCAATTAAGCTACATGGTGGATTTGACAGAGAGAAATTATTGTTCCCATGGAACCAAGTATGTCTCATGATGATGAAGTACCTTAGCTTGGAAGTCAAATTTAACCTCTTTTACTTTTACCATTTGTCATTGCTCAACCATTTTAGGAATCGTAGCCTCATTTCATTCCTTTTTTTTCTTCTCAATTATTTTGAAAGCTTTGTTCATGAGGTTGTTGAGAGTGCCAAAAGCTAGGAGAAGAGGCCTATCCAACTCTATTGATATCCCTAGCCCTAGCATGAAATAATGCATCAAGTTCTCAGGTGCTATTAAAATTTCATCCTAACCAGGGTCTCCCGAATTCACCTAAGTGATTGAGAATGATCCAAGGGACCCTAAACACAAAGCCTCTCTATTTAGCACTAGCAACAAAAAAGGCAAAAAAAGCCCCTACCAAAAATCCCAAATTGACTATTCAAGAGGTTAGTGAGGAGGAGGAGGAGGAGGAGGAAGCAAGTGAAGATTTCAAGAAGTATAAAAATACCCCTAGAAGGTCTTTTAGGCTAGCCACCCACTCTACCAAGAAAGGAAATTTGAAGAACCTTGTGGACTATGATACTAAGGATTAGGAAAAATTGGGTAGTGAAGATGAGAAGAAAAGGAAGAATGTGGATACAGACAAAGGGGGGGTAAAGAGGAGGAGAGGAAACCTCTAGGAATGCTGACAATTCCACCCATATTTTTGAGAGCCCAATTGACCTCACTGAGGATATGATGCCTGATGAAATGGACATGAACAAAGAAAAAGTAGCAGAAGGGACCTATAACTCCCAACTGGAAGGAACCTATTCTAGATGTGAAACAAATGCCAATGAATTGGAGAAAGTTAAAGCCAAGATCTCAAGACTAGAAAGGAAACTAGGGAGTGTCTCCCAGTTCAGCTTGAGGATTATGCATAGCTCTACCATCTCCTTATGTTTGATGTAAAAGAAGATCTTTGGAGCTAACAAGGAAGAGGAAGGAAATTACAAGGATCTATTCAAGTTCCTTATCGAAGATCAGTTCAATGTCCTTAACCAAGCTAGTTGCAAATTCAGCGATGGTAGCTAGGGATTATTTTACTTTAAATTTTGTTGTCAATGTTGTTAATGTTGTTTTTGACCACAGAAGGCCCCCTATTAATAATTTTACTTATATTGGTATTACTTATGTTTATGGCAGTAGGTGGCCTATTATTAAGACTTTAAGTAGGATTGATAGATTGATGGATAAGAGTTCTAAAGATATTAGTTTTTTTCATATCTTCTTGATGGTTATTTTTTTATTTTAGTTGGCTATTAATGTGTTGCTACTACTCTCACTATTAACTTTATGCTCATTGGGATATTGTTTATAGGGGCAACACCCTTGTTTTGTTGTTCTTTAATATAAAAAACATACTAAATAGGAAGGGTGAATATAAACTATTGAGGAATATGGTTCCTAAAATCACACATAATAGGAAATCAACATAAAGAATGTTATGCACATATATAAGATATCAATATAGATGAAATTTTACATTCCCTACTTGTAGTGATAACTCCATCTACAAATTTAAAACTCTATGAGTAGCATCTAACATAATTATACTCAATTCAATATACAAAAAATTAAAATATAGATGTTGGAATATGAATGGGCTATCATAGATTCGGAGCTCTTTATGAACCAACATAACCAATAGTGGTAAATGTGGAGTTGCAAACAAACCATCTTGAGTGTAGGGTTCTGAAAGAGCAATCATGAAAATCATCAATGTAAGGTTATGGAGAAGCCATCATAAGATAATATTATTAAAAATATACACTCTCTCAGTTTAAGCATATATCATACAAGATATAATCATGCAATGATAAGGCAAATGTGATCATGATATCATAAATTGTAAGCATAATTAGCATAATTAAAAATCATATAATTGTAACTTCATCAAATCTAAATACATAAAGTAACATAAAAGGGATGCCTCAGAGTGATAAATGCATAACACATAATATAAACAAAAATGATATGTGATACTTGAACTTAAAATGACATAATAAATAGCCCGTGAATTGAGAATAAATATTGCATAACAAAAACAATATCCACAATAAAATGAAACATACAAGACATGATAAAGGAAGAGCAAAAAAATATGGATTAATCAAAAGGCCAAATTTAAGATAGAAAAAAAAATTATACTCTTGGTCAAGTTATGAGAAAGTTTGTCAATCACTCTATAATATTGTATCATTCCAAATGAATAAGAAGAGCACAAAATTAAACATATAGAAGATGTAAAAGAAGAAGTGGAGTGGGATATTCTTCCTCCACAAGGTCATCTTTATCTGAATCATGAATAATACTACACATGCGCTTGCAACTGTAAATAGATATAAACAAGCTAAGCTAAGTCAACCTATGTATTTACACCTATAAAAAAACTTTGATTAAGCATAAGGATTGATTAAAACATTGATGAATAAGCACATAAACTATCACCAATGCCAATCATTATTGGACCAAATTATGATGGTTACACCACAAGATGGTTGTTGATGATATATGAGTGTTCTTGTCAATAGCATAACATTCCTTTCCGAGGAGAATTCAATAGATAATGGTTTGGGTTGAAGCTAATGGACATGAAAGGGGACACAAGCCAAACACAAGATTCAAATGTTAGTGAGTTAGATTTCAACCAAAACTAAAACATATGAAACAAAATCCTTCACATACAGATCAAGAAAGATTAAAAAGAATGCAAAGAAAGAAAGATAAAAGAAGAGAAGGAAGAGTAGTCTCCCTAAGATGCTCCATGATGCCTTTGTTGCTTCTCCCTTGTCTCTCTCCTCCTCAAGATCCAAATGAGTGTATGTAGCTCTCAGTTTTAGCACTAAACCATGGATGCCAATGAAGATTCAAAATGGTTGAATGAACTAAACTTCACATTTCTATGCAAATGCCTACAACAAGATTACGATGAAAAAGCTTAAGTGTTAGTATCTATGCAAGTATAGTAACTGTAGACACCCAAAATTGTCATGTCTAATTAAATAAATATTTTATTTATTTAATTATCTAAGCTTAATTCTTCTATTAATTAAATAAATCTTTATTTATTTAATTAATTCATTTATCCTCTTCTAGCCTTATTTCTCATTTGAATAAATACATTTATTTATTTAAATTATCCTTTTCCTAAATTAAATAAATATTTATTTATTTAATTGATCCCACTTCTTCTATTAATTAAATAAATCTTTATTTATTTAATTAATTCATTAGCCTTTTTCTACCCATGACACATGTCATTCATCTCTTAATTCCTACACTACCTACCTCTTTCATTATTTTATTATTTCTTCTACCTACCCTCTAATCATAGCCAACCTCCTTTTACACCTCTCAATCTTATCCCTCCATTTCATATTTGTGTCTTCTATATAAGGAGATACTTCCTTCATTATTAATCCTAATCAATCATCCTAATCAACCTAGCTAATCATTTTATGCACTTGACTACACTACGGTCCTACTTGCAACCACATTTCGTTCTTCGTTGAGCTCTTGTGCACATAAAATCTGAGAGCAAATATATCAAGCAAGATCAATGGAGATAGGAAGAATGGAGATCAAAACCCTATTGGACATGTAATGGTATAATCTTTGTGATTTCATTTGATTTGCATTGTCTTAGGTAATCTTCATATGTTATGGTGGATCTTTGTTGTTGTTAGGCTAGGGTTTGGTGGTTGAATTCATTTAGCCTTTCAATTTTGTTATTATTGTTATTCATTTTCACCATAAACATTTTGGCACGCCCCGTGGGACATGGATTTTTGTTAGATCTATGTTTTTTGCAGATTTTTCTAACCCTATATTGTTGTTTTGTAAAACAGTTTGGAGAATAACCTTGTGCAACTAGGGTTTTGGACCAAAAATCAAGATCTTGGAGAGATTTGATCATATCTCACAAACGGCTAGGAAATTTTACACCAAATGTTTTTTGTAGGTTGAATAAAGTATCAGGAGCTCTCAATACAAAATTCAGAATTTTTGGAGCACATTTTCATTTTCTATGAATTGTTTATGATTTTTCATTAAAAAAATTAATTTTGAGAGCAAATGAGAGAATTTTTTGGATTTTCTTACATTTTTTAAAATCTCTCATAATTATACATAGGATCTATTTTTTGTGATTTTAATTTTGCTGCAAAATATTTCCCTAAAAATCAGATCTTTAAAAATTAGGGTTTTTCCTTATTTTGATCAGATCTCACAAACGGCTTCAAATTTTAGCATCAAATTTTTTTTGACAGGTCAATAAAAGTATCAGAAGGATTAAATAAAAATTTCAGATTTTTTCGATCAATTTTTCAATTTATATGATTTTTTTATGATTTTTCATAAAAAATTAATTTTGAGAGAAAATTAGCGAATTTTTTGGATTTTCTTACATTTTTGGAAATCTCTCAGAATTATACACAGGATATATTCTTTGTGATTTTAAATTTGATGAAAAATCATTCCTCAAAAATTAGATCTTTGAAAATTAGGGTTTTTCATTATTTTACTCATATGTCACAAACTACTTGGATTTGTTGCAAAAAAAATTTTATGCAGGTTTGGAAGACCATCGGGACTCTCCAGTAAAAATTTTAGATTTTTTGGAATGATTTTTCATTTTATATGATTTTTCATAAAAAATTAATTTTTGGAGCAAATTAATAATTTTTTTGGATTTTCTTACATTTCTAGAAATCTCTTGAAATTTTATAGGTGGTCTTTTTTTATGATGAATCAGATATTTGAATTGGTCAACAAAACGCATTGTTGAAGGCCCCTATTTCACAAAGTCTTTTGGATCTAAAATTTACCTAACTTGTGTGCTTGCAGGAAGGGGTGATCATTTGAAACAATCCAAACTACTAATAAATCTTTGTTGCAGGTCCTTGGCAAGGGTTTTTGGATTTTTATTGTGTTCCTTGTTTTCATAGACTAGCAAACACTTCAATTGGTGCACTAAAATTGAATCATTGTCTTTTGTGTCTTGAGCAATAGGCTCTTTTTGTTTAATCTTTAGAGGGCCTGTCTTCTCGTATGGTCATTAGGACTACTAGTGAGAAGAGAATGACCCAAGTGCTAGCAAAAGAAAATCCATCTTCTTCCAAACCACTATAAATAACTGTATTCATGGTGAAAACTATGAATAACGTGTGCTAATTAGTTCATACCAACACTATGTCTCCCCATAAACCCGTTTGATCAAATTTATTTGATCAGTTGTAGGGCGTAACCCCTACTGGCTGGGAGCCTTCTGTATTTACAGAGCTGAAAGTGCTGCATGTATGGCCACATGAGCGGATGCCCTTACTAGCACCTTTTTGTTTTAGAAGCCAAAATCCTTCTAGTTGTTGAGGCAGGAGGTCAGACCTCTGGTAGCGGCCCACACACATACGGTTCTTAGTAGAGATACAAAGTTCGCCATGGGGAGTTTTCGTGGGGACTGATGCTTGGCTGACCCGAGAAGTGAGTGCCGAGGGTGGAGCCAGTGAGGTCAAGCATCTAAGTATCCGCTCTGAATAGTGTAGTCTCGGGGGTAAAACCCCATGTGGGATCAACAACTATTGTCTTGGCCAGCCATAAGAATTGTGCTTGACTTATTTTAAACATTCAAGACCAAACAGCAAAACATTGTGTCTTTTGTGTCTTCAAGTGTATGCAAAACAATTTTACATCAAACAACACACTTTTCTTGGAGTCATTGTCAGTCTAAACACTTGCAAACATTGAGTCCTCATCAACATTGTGTCCTCTTGTCACGAAAAATAGTCAAACATTCAGATTTGGTCACAACCAACAACTTCACAAATTGGAAAAATTTTACAATCCAGCAAACAAGAGCAATCAGTTTCAGAATTCTTGAGCTTCCTACGTTGTTTCTCCAGGTTTTCATCTAGCATTCAAATTGTCTTTGGGTCTCACACAATCCATCATTGCTTCACATCTTGCTTTACATTCACACTTGTCTAAACTTGAGTCAAAAGGTCACTTGCTTGTCCTCATCATACTTTGTCAACACACTACATACAACAACACTTTGCTAAGTGGTCCCTCATCAAGGTCTATCACCTTTGGGTCTCATTTGGTCTTACTTAGAGTCAAGGTCAACTTACCTCATCAAGAGAAACTATCCTCTCTTTGGAAGTCACACCTACTCTACTACATACATACTTGGTCTTACACTTTGGACATTGCAAGTACACCTCAGATTCATTTACACTCCATCCAACTCTTGGTCTTCCATACTTTTTCCATTTTCATCTAGTCTCACACATCTTGGTCAATACCTAGTTCATGGTTGAAACTCATCTTCAAAAATCTAGGAGAGAAACTAAAGAGGCTCAAGAGTCTACAAACATGAGTTCTTATGAGTACGACAATGATGTCTTTTTCAATACTGATCATAACACATTACCTGACATGGATGCCTATAGAAACATTCCAAATGTTGAGAACATGGACACTACAAACAACAATGATACACATAATGACAATATGGACAACTTTTCAGTACATTCAGCAGATGTGGAAGAATCCATTATGGACCCCCATTTCAATCAACTGATTGAGGAAATAATGAGGAGAGATAGACAATACTTCTTACAAATGATGGCACAAAGTGGAGCCAAGATACCTCATGATTTTGACATGTCTCAAATAATGGAAAATCGACCTTTGCAACAAACTCACTCCAACATGGATCAAGGGAGGCCTAATAGTGGAGGAAATAGAGGACCACATCTTGTGCCTGAATCACCATCATCTTTGTTTCAAAAACTAGAGGTCCCACATACACATGGTCAAGCATATGATACTCACCTTCGCAGACCATTATGGAAGTCTTATGCAGAAATATATGCTCAATCACATACAAATGCTAAGGATCAACCACCAAAGCAATTGGATATTCAAAGGCATGCTCAAAATTTGGACACAAGGAAAACCCGTGTCAAATTTGGGGGCAACACATTAGAACATGACATGCCTGTAGAGTATGGTATACAGGGAAAAAATAGATATTTTGTTCCTCAACATGAATCTATACCAAGTGGTCCATATATGCAGCATCACTATAGACCTCCTCCATATGAACATGTGTATGATCAATATCATCCATATATGCAACATGTTTCTCCTCCAATTGGTGCCTCAAGCATGGGGTATGGTCCAAGAAGTTGATCTCCACCTAAGAGCAATTTGGAGCAACAAATCAGGGACTTACAAAAGAAAATGGAGGACATAAATACATTGAAGCCAACATAAACAATGAGAGACATATGTCCTTATCCATTCAACAAGAGCATTCCAATGCCTCCATTTCCTAGACACTTTGTGATGCCTAAATTTGATAAGTATTGAGGAAAAGGGGATCCTAAGGAACAAATAAGACAGTTTTTCACAGCTTGCATTGAGATAGCAACAGAAGAGACATATTTGATGAGATTATTCCCACAGAGCCTAGGCGATCAAGCTATGGAATGGTTCTCCCAACTTCCATCTGGAATTAAGTCATGGGGTGACTTAGCAGAGGCATTTATTCAACATTTCTCCTACAATATAGAGACAGACATATCAGTCACTACTTTATGCAACACCAAGCAAAAAGAGGGAGAGTCTTTTGCATCATTTTTACAAAGATGGAGGAATCTAGCTAGCAGATGCTCTTGTGAAATTCCACAAAAACAAATGGTAGAGATGTTCACACAAAACGTTAACAAAGACATTGGCTATGATCTAAGGAAAGCTTGTTTGTCCACCTTCAGGGACATTATTGAAAAAGGCTTAGCAATAGAGAAGGTCCTAATTGAACAAGGAGTCATTAAGATATTTAAGGAAAACAAATATGACTTTAAAGGAAAAGACAAGCCAAGATTTTGGAATAAAAACAAGAACACAGTCAATGATGGTGTTGTTGATGCCAATACAGTGCAACCCAAATTCATCTTTTCGGGATCAAGTTCTACAAACAATCAAGTGAATACTCAAACAACTTCTAGATCACGAAGGAAGTACACTCCATTGGGAGAACCACTTGAGTCAGTCTTCAAAAAGTTAGTGGCAAACAAAATAATAACAATTCCAGATTTGCCTCCATATGAACCAAAGGTTAAACCAAATTGGTGGAATGATGAAGAATATTGTGAATTTCATAAGAGCAAGGGACATAAAATAGGAAATTGTCATCGACTGAAGAACATCATACAAGATCTCATTGATAGAGGTGACATTGAGATTGAAGGACACTCATCCAATCAAGAACATGAGATGTTCAAGGAACCATTCCCAAAGCATGACAAGGGAAAAGCTAAAGCCACAGATGATCAAACCAACTATACTAGAGTACCTTACAACTATGATTCAACCATCAATCACATCCCGATGGACAATTATGTCTCTACTATTATCATCAAGGACAAAAACCCTAAGAATCCTACTCAGAGACCCAAGATTGTCCTAAAAGGTGTTGGATCTTCTTCTGAACCTACTTCTGAATGTCATGTTACAACCCGTCAAGGTAAAATTACTTTGCCAGGTGCTTCAACTAAAAACACCACTTCTTCATCAACCAAACTTGAGTATGACCTTGTAGAACAGTTAGGGAAGACACCCGTGCTCATCTCCATCCTTGAGCTCTTACGCATATCCCCCGCTCATAAAGCTATTCTTGACAAAATCTTGAGAGACACTGTCATTCCTACTGATCTGAACGTGGACCAGTTTCAAGCCATGGTGAAATACCTTTCCATTCCACACTCCCTTACATTCACAAAAGCTGATGACGCCTCCGTAAGTCAGCCACATAATGCACCACT
This sequence comes from Cryptomeria japonica, assembly GCF_030272615.1. Taxonomy (NCBI): domain Eukaryota; kingdom Viridiplantae; phylum Streptophyta; class Pinopsida; order Cupressales; family Cupressaceae; genus Cryptomeria; species Cryptomeria japonica. Next base: position 256,980,304 of record NC_081405.1, read on the forward strand.
ACATGTTGAAGCCTTCATACACAAACATAGAATCAAACAAGTCCTGATAGATGGAGGAGCAGGTCTAAACATTTGTACATTGAGCACTATTAAACGATTGGGATATTCAGATAAAGTTGTGAATTCTACAAACAAAATTACCATCAGGGCATATGATGATGAAGAGCGTTCATCCAAAGGCACAGTAACCTTACCTCTCAGAGTTGGGCCAGTTACAAAGGATGTGGTTTGTCAAGTCCTAGACCTTGATCTCACATATAACATATTGCTAGGACGTCCATGGATTCATGAGATGAGTGCAATACCATCTAAATATTATCGATGTATCAAGTTTCCACACAATGGAGTTGAAGTGACTGTCAAAGCGGATCCTAACCCATTCATATATTGCCATAATCTGCGACCTAAATCCAAAATAACAATTCCAGCTAATCGAGAGGCTATTCCTTCATCAGCATATGTGGATCCAGAATCATTGAAAGCTTCTACATCAAAACAAGCAGAGATCAAAGAAAATTTCAAGATTAAAGACATGGGATGTGGTGAGTATATCTTCCATGTTGAGCAACTCCCACTATCTCCTAAGGTATTCAGTCAACAGGAGCAACCTACAAACAATTTGCAAGGAATTGGATGTGAACCACCTAGTGTTGTGGCTACTAAGTCTGAATGCAAATATCCTCTAGTGGTGCAAGCAACTCTTGATATCAATAGTCCTAAGAGTGGTTCCAACAAAGAATCTATTGAGCATATCGCTAGCCCTCTTGAGAACTCACATAGCTTTACCATATCATCCACTCATTCCATTTCCACTCCTCTCCAAGACTTGGATCAACAAGAATTACAAAAGCCCTTACTCATTGGGGATGAAAAATCAAGCTATGAACAGAAAAAACTAAAAGTCAAAACTAAAGAAAAGTCCTTTAGTCCAAATCAAAATCAAAAGCTATTGGACTCTGCAAAAATCAAAGTCAAGGATAAAAATCCTATGAAGAAAAAAGAACAAGAGTTGATCTCCTCTAATATCAAAATAACTGGGGGCAAAAGTTCTACAATTTTAAGTCAAAAAGCATACTTGTTGATCCTAAGTCTCCATCATGCTATCCTACTTTCACTTATTTTCATAATCATAAGCCTTCATAACTCATCCACTTGTTTCACACATCCTGTCCCTTCTGGCAATACATCATGGACCTTTAATGGAGCTTCCTTGAAGGACTTTGTTATCAGGGTTGCCCAAACTTCTTTAGGTGACACACATATGGGCAAACATAGTCCACACACTAGTAATGCTATCTCAGTTCCTTTATCAAGGAAGACAGACACTCAAGCTACACATCATTCAATCAAGGAACATCACAGTTACAATTATAAAGTCAAGCCTCACACATTTGAGGTAGGTGACTTGGTTCTCAGAGAAAATCCTAAGAATCAACAAGACAGAGAGAAGAAGGGCAAGTTCGAACCAAATTGGCTTGGTCCTTACATCATTACAGCAGTATATGGATCTAAGGCATATCAGCTCTCAACTACAGAAGGTGAACCTTTGGAGGATCCTATCAATAGCATGCACCTTCACAGGTTTTACACATAGCTCTTCAAAATATCCTAATTCAAAAATACAAAAAAATCAAAAAATTTTAAAAATACAAAAAAAATTATAAAAACAAAAAAAATTGTTACTTGGTGAAAACCTGGCAAACAGGCGCCTTGTGACATAGAAAACATTGAAAAATCGAAAAAAGTAAAGAGAAATAATTTCGTCCAACGGTGAAAACCACTTCGGTGGTGCCCTGGGCAAGTACCATGGTGAAAACTGGGTCACCAGCGCCATGCGTAGAGATATTGCTCCTCCCTCCTTCAGGATCCACTTCCATCCTTTCACTTTGCACACACTCACAACCAATTCATCCATAATAAACTTACCCATTCCCATCATGGCTTGTTATTGATCTACCCAAGATTGGTTAGCCATTCATAATAAACCTCCCTTTCCATCCATAATAAATCAAATCCTATCTGTGGCTACGGCAAATCCTATGTCTAGTGATGGGTGTGGAACTAAGAACATCACATGTTTCGAGGAGTACAGTTTCTTCCAGCTTCCTTCAGTCTATTCATGCACAATCCGCAATAAAGCAACATTTGCATCGCCAGTCTGCAATAAGGTCTTGTCTTCTTCACAATAAAATATCAGTTTCATGGATTCAGTCAGTTTCAGATGAGACAAAGTAGCAACAATGGGCTTCAACAAATCAAATATTTCAACAGCCTCAGACAACATATGGTTCCGTGCTATCTATCCTTTTTGTGAAAGTAAAAATTGTGAACACAATCAAATAAGACTTATACAAGTGACAAGAGACACTAAACTTGAGGACTACAGTGGATGTTGGTGTCGAGTCTTGGTTTTCTTTTGATTTTATCTTTAGGTGACATGTCTTTTAGCTTTTTCAGGATGTCTCTGACTAGAGATTCTATCTCCAGGATGTCTTTGACTAGAAAGGCGAGGATGGGGTATCGTCACCTATTTGTATTTGTTGTCTGTGGATTGTCTTTTAGTAATGCTATGACTTGTCCAAGGATATGAGGACACTGTGAGTCTAGTGTGAATTGGGGCATTCCTTGTTTGTGACTGTCTTATCTCCATACAAATAGGTACAATGACTTTTTGGGTTAAACATATGCCTCAATTGTCATAACCTACTTGCCATAATAAAGCTCAATGATGATAATGCACAAGAAGCTCTTTCACGTTCATATCTTCTATCTTTCATCCCCCTTTCTTGATTGACTTCCATCGTCCTTCTTGAGTCCGCGTAGCCTGCTATCACATAACTGAGTATAATGACACACCAAAAACATTTGCATTTCATGTAGTTGCACCTACATTACCACATATAAACATTTCATACATACATATAGATATCACAACTGCATCACATCCTGCACACAACACCTGTTAGCACAATTTACATTTGCATTATCATATTCATCTGCATTACATACATTCACATTTGCATCATGCATACACATATAAAACATAAAAGAACAAAAAAATATATTGCATTGCATCATATACATATTTGCATCCATATCATAAGCATCACATAGAAACATACATCACATAGGTACGCATGCATATAGTTGCCACAAAGATGAATCATCTCATATATATATATATATATATATAAAGTGTCATGATACAATGATATCAAAATCATATGGCTACAATCACCCGCAGGTGTCTACATCATCATACAAAATGGTACAATACTGATACATAGGGAGCCCTCTACGGCTATGATGAATTCCCTTCCTCAGAAACGGTTGGCCTCGACGAAGTCTGAGCCCTAGAAGGACCCGCCCCAAGATCATCTCTCCTGGCCCCTATGTCCCCTACAGCCACCCCTCGTGTCGCCTTATTCAGACATTCTATGGCATATGCAGATGCAAATCCATAGCCTATTGAGCTAGCAGCATTACTAATTGCAGATCCTGCACCTCTTCCAGATCGATAGCTAGCATCAAAAGAAGAGGTGGGAGAGGTAGCGGTTGAATCCATTGAACTAGTTGACTCAGCATCTGATAAAGTACCAGCAGCGGGGAGCTATTGCAAAGGTAGGAGAGGAGACGGCCCCTCTTTTATATTATTGTCAGAGTTAGAGAACCGCCATCAACATTTGACCCCGGAACTAGTTCTTTTGATCTAGTAGATCCACCTAGGCAGATCGAGATCGATACCTAGTGGCGAGGGTAGCACCAAAGCAAGCATTCGAGCGAGCAGCATATCTTGAAGTTCCTAACTTGTTACAAGAATATAAAAGAGGGGTCGTCTCGTGGAGGGACTAGGTGAAGTTGATCCAGATCCCGTTGACTAGGAACCACTAACAGCACAGAGGAACCCACTGATAACTCCTGCCAACACTATTGGTAGTGCTAATCCTGTCCATGTCATGGTATCCCATGCCACATGTCCCACCCTCATCTCCAGTCCCGGATCCTAGAACACTCGTCTTAGTGCATCCCTGTCTCTATCTCGATCGTAGGGTACTAAATCCCCATCGATCGGTATCCGCAGAATCCTGTATACATCCTCCAAGGTGACTGTCATCTCCCCCATCGGCAAATGAAAAGTACATGTCTCAGAGTGCCACCTCTCTGCCAGTGCAATCAGCAGTCCCATGTTTGCCCGAAACTCAGGCACATACAGAACATGTCTCAATCTCATAGCCTCAATCGCAGCTCGGTCCTTGGCTATCAACTCAAGTCGCAACCTCTGAGTTGATGGGAATCTCTCCCGTGACTCCAGCATAGGCAAATACTCCTGCAGTCAAGCAAATCAATCATCTCAGTCCTAGTGACACTCACTGTTCATCACAAAGTGTTGCTATCTATCCCAGTGACACTCACTATTCATCACAAAGTGTTGCTTCTATCCTAGTGGTACTCACTGTTCATCACAAAGTACTACGTGTTTGGCACTCCCTGTTCATCACAAAGTGCTCCTCACATTCGCACTCACTGTTCATCACAAAGTGCTGCTCATATTTTGGTACTCCCTGTTCATCACAAAGTACTCTATCTTGGTACTCACTGTTCATCACAAAGTGCCTTGATCTATTCTAGTCTTCCCTAGAGGACCTACTTGAGTGTATCCTCTCAGCAGCTTATCCAATCGACAGCGTATGTTCCTCACAGAATTGTCGATTTGACCTAGAAGACACAAATTCACATTTTTGGACACAAACGCGTTTTCTTGACATAAACGCGCATTTATTACATTACCTAGTATGCATTAATGACAACAATAAATGCATCAAAGTATGAGGAGGTTTTGTGGTACTTACCGGCTCTCCTGCCTCTGCTGGCCTCTGGAATCGGCGAACGCGGTCGAATCTGTGAACGAAACCCATCGCTGCTGACTACTACTGCTCTATTTTTGCTCTGCACTCTGCTCTCGTGGATGTGTGGATGACAATGAGGATGTCTTTTGCCCGTGGTCTATCTTATAGCCTACCCTCACCTTAGCCCTCGTTTCCCGAGTCAGTCTTCATTATCCCATGACTCTGTCACTTTATCTGGTCAGTTCATTCTATCCCGTCTTTCTTATCGAGAGATTGTCTACAATCTTTTCACACATTTTCATCCAATCTCTCGAGGGGGCATGTCATTCCCATCTTGGGGCAACTCTGTATTAGTTCATATTATCTTCTTTGAAACAACGCGACAGGCCGCATTGTCTCAAAGAGGGGCAAAATGTAGACACCCAAAATTGTCATGTCTAATTAAATAAATATTTTATTTATTTAATTATCTAAGCTTAATTCTTCTATTAATTAAATAAATCTTTATTTATTTAATTAATTCATTTATCCTCTTCTAGCCTTATTTCTCATTTGAATAAATACATTTATTTATTTAAATTATCCTTTTCCTAAATTAAATAAATATTTATTTATTTAATTGATCCCACTTCTTCTATTAATTAAATAAATCTTTATTTATTTAATTAATTCATTAGCTTTTTTCTACCCATGACACATGTCATTCATCTCTTAATTCCTACACTACCTACCTCTTTCATTATTTTATTATTTCTTCTACCTACCCTCTAATCATAGCCGACCTCCTTTTACACCTCTCAATCTTATCCCTCCATTTCATATTTGTGTCTTCTATATAAGGAGATACTTCCTTCATTATTAATCCTAATCAATCATCCTAATCAACCTAGCTAATCATTTTATGCACTTGACTACACTACGATCCTACTTGCAACCACATTCCATTCTTTGTTGAGCTCTTGTGCACATAAAATCTGAGAGCAAATATATCAAGCAAGATCAATGGAGATAGGAAGAATGGAGATCCAAACCCTATTGGACATGTAATGGTATAATCTTTGTGATTTCATTTGATTTGCATTGTCTTAGGTAATCTTCATATGTTATGGTGGATCTTTGTTGTTGTTAGGCTAGGGTTTAGTGGTTGAATTCATTTAGCCTTTCAATTTTGTTATTATTGTTATCCATTTTCACCATAAACAGTAACAATGCTTAAGATGCTTCCTCCTTTGCTTGAGGGTAAGGGCTCCTTTTATAGGAAAAAATGTTGATTGAATGGCCAAGATTGAGTGAGATTGTGAAGGGATAGGATTGATTGGTTTGTGATCCATGTGATGGTTTTCAACCAAATCCCATGATGACAAGTGTCAACATGTAATGTCTTGAGAGGAGAGGAAGGGAGCATTAAAAGCACAAGGGGACATGAGGGTAACCTCATGTGGTTGCGGTTATTGGATAAAGCTTTTATCCAAGGGTAAGGTTATTATCTAATGGGTAAAATTTTGTGCAAAGTTTACCCATGGTCAAGCCTTTATGAAAGGATCAAGACCCATGTGGGTTGGATTGATGAAAGAGGAAATGCATTTAAGACTCTGTAAGAGCCTTAAATGACTTTTGAAGACTTTTGGGAGGGAATTTGGATTAGGATTGTGCAAATGTTTAGGAATGAGATTAGGCTAATTTGGAAGGGGTTAGAAGAGTGTAGAAGGGGTTTAGAGAAATCTAGAAGAATTTAGAAAGAGGTGGGTGTGGGTAAATAGGTTTTTATTAAAATAAAAATCTATTTAAATGTGCCACTTGCATTTGTAGGAGAATGCAAATGGATGGGTTAATTTTAAATAAACGTTGATTTATTTAAAAAGGGGATTTAATTTTTAAATAAATGTTAAATTTATTTAAATAAGAAGAAGGGGGATGAATTAAATAAATTAGATTTATACTATAGTTAGTAATTAAATAAATTGATTAATTTATTTAACTAAAACAGAAGAATAGGCTAAGGTGAATTAATTAAATGTCAATTTAATTAATTGAGAAATATTTAGTCATTAAATAAATATTTAATATTCATTTAATTAATAGACAAATTTATGTGTCTACATAAGCCATATAGTTTTTTTGATGGATTAGATGGTTATGATGATTTGAGGGATCAAGGAATCATATTCATTGTGAGGGTTGGGTTGATGAGGAGATGATAGGTGTATCCATGTGGTTGGTGGATATGAAGTGGTCTAGGATTCACGTGGGTGATTAGTAAGCCGATCGGTTTTAGCTAACTTAGTTAAAAGTAGATAAAAGGGAGATTTAAATAAATATAATATATTTATTTAATTTTGGCGATGAGGATGAGGGACTAGATAAATAAATATTAATGCTAAAAATAGGTTTGGGCCAATGGTATGAATAGTGATTTTATCAATTCAATAATGAAATATTATCTAAGTCATTATGAAATGAAAGTTGAATAATTAATTTAATAAACAGATATTTATTCAACCAATTATAGAACAAATGATTGAGTGATTCTAAGTGTGTACAAAATAAATATTCCTCATTACCATGTGAAGTACTTTGCAAACACTTTTACATGTAAAATTTAAACATAATAATTGTTGATTTCTTTCTTTAGAACGATTCAAACAATTTGACTCATTTTAAAAATGAGAAACTATAATCCCTAATACCTTTGTTCTTTTCCTCTTTTCTTGATCGATATATACTCTATTAATCATATAAATCTTTTTAGACTTATAAATATCCAATCTCTTATAGTTGATTATGTATTATAGATTATACCATTTATAACCCTTGTGACCTTTTAAATCAATCATCGCATTTACTTGTCCCGATGGAGGGAACTATGAAGTAGCAGTGTAGGCAGTCTTCGTGGAGGAGGTAGATGTTGTTGAGTAGGGCTAAAAAAAATCGCCAACTACTCCTTTCATCTTTTCAATTGTATTACGAAATGATCTGACCAGTCCCAAGACTCATTTTCCTTGCTTCGATATCTCATCATCATAAGATCAAGAAAAACAAATCCATTATGATGTTGCCTTAATTTCCTAACCTACGAATTCCACACTGTGTTTTACCGCGTTCAACTTGATTTACATAATCCCCTTCCTTTAGCTATTGTAGAGCCGACTTATGCGGCACATTTGAGATTATATTCTTAAGCTTTTCGAAGTTTTAGAGAACAAATATGGAGTATCACTCGCCCACCCCCCAAAATCTCCCTCGATGTCAATAATAGGTTTCATGTGTTTCTCAGCTTTCGTGGACCAGATGTCAAAATTACTTTTGTCAATCACCATCTTTACGAAGCTCTCTCTGGAGCTGGACTCGGGGTTTTCCTGGACACCGAAGACGTCGATTCCAGCTTGCAAAAAGCCATTCAAACAAGTCATATTTTCATCCCTATATTTTCCAAACGCTATGCGGAATCAACCTGGTGTCTGGAGGAAGCGGCGAGGATGTGTAGATCGAATGGCTTCATCATTCCCCTGTTTTATGATGTGGAGGTATGTTCGCCCAGGCATTCGAGAAGCATTAGACCCATTTAGATCGACAGGATGAAAATAGAATTGAGGAATGGAAGATAGCACTTTATCAAGCATTACACCCATTTAGGAAGAGAAGAATTTTAAGGAGTTTGGTAAATTACCACGGAGAAGTACTGAGTGTTGATGAAGGAAGATCTCTGATGAGAGATCGAATGCGAGGAATTTGGGCTCTTGTAGTTTTCAATGATGTGAATGATAGAATGCAGCTGCATGCGGTGTATGGGGATTGGTTTGGGCATGGCAGTAGACTCATCATCACTTCCCCAGACCAACACATCCTAAGGTCGACTCAGTTTTTGAAATGACTGGACTAGGGCAGGATGAAGCTCTCGAATTGTTCAGTTGCCATGCTTTCTGTAAGGCAGTCCCAGAGACCCCTTACAAAAGAGCCTGTCGAGGGCATCCTCTTGCATTAGAAGTCATTGGAGCACAATTATTTGATAAGGAGTCCAATGACATCCAATGTTGGGAAGAAGCTGTCCATAACATTGGGGAAAATCCAGACATATCTAGAATTCTTCAAACCAGTTTTGATGGACTTAGCCATATCGAGAAGGAAATATTTCTGGATATAGCTTGCTGCTTTGTTGGTCAAAGGAAAAGAGACACTGATCTTTTCTGGGAAGTTTTATACCCCAATAAAGTTCAAACAGCCATCAAGAATCTTTCACTAAAAATGCTTATAAACATCTATAGCCCTCAAGATTCCTTCCATATGCATGACCTTGTACGGGAAATGGGAAGAGGAATTTAGGAGCAGAATGATGATAATAGCAGACTCTGGCTGCCTGTGGGCGCACACAAAGATTTGAACAGAGACAGGGCAGAGAGAATGAAAATGCTTGTTTATACAGGACAAAATGCAAGTGAGCCTGTTATCATGCATAGCATGCCTTCCTTGCGCTACTTATTTTTGCAAAATACAAAAGTAACCGGCAACATTGCAAAGCTAGCTCCTAATTTGATATGGATAAAAATTAGAAATTGTGAAATTGTAAGTGATACGCATACATGGATAATGTCAAGAAACAGAGTCCAATTGGATGGCAGGGGATCACAAGTGAGGATGTTAAGTCTATAGGAGTGTGCCAGTCTCACGAAAATCCCAAAGATGCTCGACAGCTTGGTGAACCTTCAATGCTTGTATATGGGGTATAATAAAGCTCATAAAACAATTCCAGACTCACTCGGCAATTTGTCACAACTCAAGAAGCTCAAACTGTGTAGCTGCAGAAGTTTGACAAGCCTTCCCGATACCGTGGGCAATTCGGTGCGGCTAAAAGAGTTGTGTTTGGGTAGCTGTACAGATCTTAAAAGCCTTCCCGACACTTTAGGCAATTTGGCTGAACTAGAAGAGTTGAACTTGTACGGATGTAAAGGTCTAAGGAGTCTTCCCAACACAATTTGCGGCTTGGCACAACTCCGGGTGTTGAACTTGTATCGTTGTTCAGGTTTACAGAGATTTCCTTACACGGTGGGCAAGTTACCAAAGCTTATGGTGTTAAACCTTCATCGGTGCTCAGGCCTAGGAAGCTTTCATCATATCGTTGCCAAGTTAGCCCAGCTAAAGGAGTCAAACAGGTAAAGAGATCATTTGTAGGTGAATTTAATTTGGCATAGAGAGACTCAATATAAGAACTTTGAAAGTAAGATATCTTCCTTTTAAATCGTTTCAAATGTTGTCTCATGGTTTCTGTGCACTGGGTGCAAAAGGAAGCTTGGTGCAAAAGGAGTTCAATATCTACCTTGGTTTCTGTGCACTGGGTCACTTCGTATATGGAGGAGCAGAGAGGATGACCAAAGTGGAGACATTCGTAGGGCAAGTGAGCAGTGATATTATTCTTGTTCCTGTATTTTCGAAACTTTAAAAGAACTTTAAAAGAATATTTCTGAGGGGAAATTTGGGCTATTCTCCTACACATTAAATCCTTCTAGTCACTTGGCAATGTTCGAATTAGTGTCTCTTCTAATCCTTCTACCGATAGATCAACGGCTAAATTGTTGGGTATATGAAGCCCAACAGTCACATGGTTGTTTGTCTTCGCCAGAAGACTCTTCATTTCATATTTGATATGTATATATAAATGGTTGTGTGCAGCCCATACATAATGTACTGTGTAATTGGATATTGGTTAATAATAACTCTCCCTGCGTTTCTGGTGGACGTAGCCACTTAGTGGTGAACCACGTTAATCTTGTGTCTTGAGTTCTTTGTTGTGTCTATTATTCTTTCTGCTGTTTTCTATTCTTGATTATGTGTTTTCTCTGCTCGTTTTTAAACTAACAATTGGTATCAGAGCTTAGGTGAAGTGATTGAACAGAGATGGAAAGGTAGATAGATAAAAGATTGAAAATTCTTGAGAAGATGCAGAAGTTCGAAGTTAGAGAAATTAGTTGCTGGTATTGTGACAAGCGAGGCCACGTCAAAAGAAATTATTGGTTTCTCGAGAAGGCTAAAAGGCAGACAAAAGATGAAGACACTGATCCAGTCATCGAAAATTTTCTTGCAAATTTAGACTTGGTGGAGGGTAAAATTGTGCAAGCAAAAGTTAGAACAAAGTTCATTGGTGGGATGGCTGGAAAAATGAGGAGACTTCGACTGAAGAAGAAGAGGGTTTGAAGTATTCGTTGTTTGAAGATTTTCTTGATTCGACTAAAAAAGAGGATGCTGAAGAGGAGGACGCTGAAGCAAGTGAGGATGAAGTTGATGAGGTTGAGACCAAGACTCAGGAGGATTATGAAAAAGAAAATTTTATGAGGTTGAAGGAAGAGAATCTTCAAACAACAAATACTTCAAACCCTCTTCTTCTGCAATCGAAGTCTCCTCATTTTTTAGTTTAAAAACGAGTAGAGAAAACACATAATAATGAACAGAAAACGGCAAAAAGAATAATAGACACAACAAAGAACTCAAGACACAAGATTAACGTGGTTCACCACTAAGTGGCTACGTCCACCAGAAAAGCAGGGAGGATTCTTGGACAGTATTTTTGTTACAAAGTATAGATTTTTAAAAGGGCAATTTCAAATGAATGATTTTTTTTATAATAGTCAAATTTGATAGTTGAATGGTAATAATTAAGTATTTTTTATTACAAAATATAGATTTTTGAAATGAATTGACTGTTTACAGGAAAATAGAGTTGTATCAAATTATATGAATAGAGGAGCAGTTTTAAAAAAACTGAGGAAGACAGGGTTGTATCATATTTCACCTTTTGAGTGGAATTTTTGGATAGTATATAACTATAATGTTTTATATTAATTTAACTATTAAAAAGATATTATTTAAAAGAAAATAATATTAACATTTCAAATTGAGCGGTTTACAAATAATTTACGAATCACAAATAAAATCAATACATTATTTAAATAAATTTAATATTTGAAATTAAGATACATTTTTATTTCAATTATTTACATTTGGAAGGTAGAGATAAAAATATTCAATTGAAATTATTTACAAGTATCTTCTTTTGATATGCAAATTGTTTATATTGAACTGTAAAGCTGGGGTTCTTTAGCTTAAAAAGATTATTATTAATATTATTTTTATCTATAAGCTCTAATTTGAATAGTTGATATATTGAATCAAAGAGCCAATGTTCAAATATTAGAGACAAAAAGAACTTTATATTCTCATTATTATACCATTAAAGCTTCTTTGTATTTATGTTTTTATATTGAACTATGCATATAAAAGAATTAGAGATATAACATGTGTACTCATGTTGAGATTATCACTTCTTTTAAATCAATATTTAATGTGCAATTATAAAGAAAATTAAGCTTTTTAAAATTGATTTATAATTAAATTAAAATAATAAATTAATTTAGATTAATTGATATTTAATTAAAATTTAGTAAGTAATTAATATTTAATTAAAATTTAATGATATAATTAATTTTAATGAAGATAATAAAGATATATTTTTCATTTAATAAATATTTTAAAATATATTTTTATTCTACTTTAAAAGTGTGATCTCTATTTAGAAAAAATAAATGTTCTAAATTTTATTCGCATTCTCTATTTTATCTAGAATTCAGTTCATTAATTTAGATGAAGAGTATGATCAAAGATTGTAAAGATATATTCGTCTAAAGATTCTTGAGTTTGGATGGTTGTTCAATTTACAAGGGCCTCCTTATGTGGTGGACAAGTTATGAAAGCTTTGGATATTAAAGCTTCATGGGTGCTCATGCCTAGAAAAATTTCACCATGTGGTTGTCAAGTTAACCCTCCTTAGAGTTTTCCAAGATCATTTATGGGTGTGTTTAATTTTGTTTAGACTATATATACAAACTTTGAAATAAGATATCTTTCTATCGAATAGTTTAAAATTATCTCTCACAATAAAGAAATGAGTAAAAGGATCTACAAATTTTGTAGAAGTGTCGGCTTGGGAAGTTTGGTTTTTGCACATATGCACAAAAGTGTACAAGAGACACACACATTATCCAAAGAGAAAATATTCATGCATACATATAAATGAGATGGATAGATTATTATTATTCATTTTACTCATCCATTAAGTTACCCTAATCCCAATAATGATCATCTAGTGATTTAGAACTATTAGGTGGTGTAGGAGCCAACAAAGGAATAATGAGAGAGTGAAGATGTTGAGAAAGGGGACATGATGTTAGATAATTTTTTACCAAAGAAATTTTTAAAATACGAAAAGGACTAAAATTTTATGGGGACCACACTAGATTTTATGTTTTTTGACAAAAACAATAACACTTTGTGTTGTCCCCCTATTTAAACCATTTAAACTCCATTGTTTAAAAAAAAAAGTTAGTATTTTGGAAATTAGATTCAAAGAAGTACAACTCGTGTCCTTGTTGCATCATCAAATATTGAGTTTAACTATCTTCAATTTTTCATCTGATGTCACTTTCTCTTGATTTTAAAAAGAGACCACTTAAGATCCAATTGTGTCCCCTCATTTCCATACACATACCATTTTGGCCCCACATTTTCCCTTCAATATGGAATCATTGTCTTGCATTTATCCATTTCTTAGAAATATTTTATTTAAAAGAAAAAAATTAGAGTATTAACAACTTGATGCACCTCTTATTCCTTATCTTTACAATAATTATCCTTGCAAAATCTTGAAGACTTAAAATTTCACAAGAGTATGAAGAAATATTAAGATTTTATAATCCATATTTGAATCTTTTATAAAATCTTAGATTCAACTCTTTTTACCCATGTATAAATATCTATGAAACATATTAATTTATTGAAAAAGATGTAATAAGTAGTTAGCTTAAGAATCCTTTGAAGAAAATATTTTATAATTTTTAAATCATAGAAAGGATGATATAATCTAGATAAGATGAAGACTAAATTCATATGACATAACCATTGATGTGTTGATTGGATCCTTGGGCATAGTCAAATATAATATAAGTAATAACTTCAAAGCCCATGTTAACTTTGAATTTATTTAAAATATTCCTTGGTCAAATCACTAAATAAATGTGCAAGCCCATAGGATAATGTGAAGAATCATTTAATGGAAAACTATTTTAATGTTCGAAGAATTTTTTTAGCCAATTTGTCATCCTCAAACATAACATTTGTCCAAACATGTTGTGGTGAATAACCATATGTAAGTGTGTATAGATTCATCTTTTCCGTCATACATTAGAACATGAGGTGCCATAAAACCAAAGGTTCTAATACATATCATTTTGGATGTTGAGTTTATATTTCATTTTTTTTACCTTAATAAATTCTTCAATATCATGCTTCCTAGACATAAGATCATTTTTTTTTTAAAGTAGCGCATCTAGGATATTGGATGGAATGATATCAAGAGAGGGTTGGGCACTAGTATGGTTATATGTACGAGCTCTGAAAAAGTAAGTTGAGTATAAATTATGTAAAGAGAAATGAAATTATGAATAAAATGGGGCATGTGATAGATGAGACTATGAAACAAAGTGTATCTATAGGATTTTTTATTTATTTTCAAATATAACAATAAAATACACATAATTAATTTACATCATTTCAAAATTGAAAATTTATACCTTGCATTCAAGTGACTCAAATAAAAAAGTTATAGTAATGTTGGTCATTTACTTTCAAAAAGAAGAAACAACTTTCAAATTTTATCCAATGAAAAGAAAAAGACATTAGAATAACCATATGTAAATGTGTATTAGATTCATGTTGGTTCTTTGTCCCTTTAGAAAATTGAAGTGTTATGTGATGATTCTTCTCAATGTTCTTATCTTATTCTCTATTATGAATTTAATAACATATTGAATGTCTTTAAATACCAAGACATAATAACATGAAGCCAAACATATACTAAGTTAACTTATAAATGACTAGGATGATAGGATAGAGAAGATGGAATTTGAATTAGAAAATTATAATTTTCAATTCTTAGATGGATACAATTGCAAGTGTAACAATAAGCAATAAATAATAGATAAATAAAATATAATAAAAAACAAACCAAACACAAACTTATATCACTAATCCAAAAATTATTATATCTAAATCATTCCACTAAAATTAACACAAAACTAATTAAAAAAAGAACATATACCTTATACAACCAACAACCAACCTATTCATTGAAGATTCAAAGCTCACACAAGATCTTTTTAATTGCTTTAGAAAAATTGAGTCAATTAAATCAAAATGAAGTGGAAGCTAGAATAACGAGTGACAAATATTATTTTTTATGAACATAAGCATAGAGTCATTATCCCTCTCTCTCATTCTCCAGTCACCCTTACAACGACGTTTGCATCCACCTAGTTTATGTCTGTTTCAAGCTTTGTGAAAGGGCATGCAGTCATTATGAGATATTTTATTTTCTGAGTAGAAACGTATAGCTACCCAAAAAAACATCCCTCTTGAAATGCCAAAAATGTAGTGAGAAAGAAAAACATTTTAATCATTTCATTAAAATAACCATTACACTAGACTATGCAACTGAAAGCAATCCTCTTTCAAATTTCTAAACAAGAAACCTTAAACGAAATAGAAGTCAATTTACAAATTATAATTTATCTATTTTGTAGACTTGAGATTCCATATGCTGGAAGCATCCGAGATCTGAGCACCATGGAAGTTTAACATCCTAAGCTTGGAAGGAAGGCTTTGTAAACTTTCACAACCATGCAAGTTCAACACTTGGAGTTTTTCCAACTCGCCCACTGAGTTAGGAAGAACCCTTAGGCCTCTACATCCATACAAATTCAGCACTTGTAGTTGAGCCAAATTACCTACAGTGCTGGGAAGGCTTTTGAGACCTGTACAGCCTCTCAAACACAAATCTTTTAGCTGCTTCAAGTTGCCCACAGTGTCAGGAAGGCTTGTTAAACTTGCACAGCCGCCCAAATTGAATTGCTTCAGTTGTGAAAAGTTGCCGACCGAGTTTGGGATGGTTGGGATAGTGCTTGAATGCTCCAAATTCAAGCACTGAAGATTCACTGAATTGTTAAGTGTTTTTGGGGTTCTGGTAAGACTTGCACACAGCTCTAGACTAAACATCCTGATTTGAGACCAACTGCCATCAAACTGGAGTCTGTTTCTTAATATTAACCATGTGTATATATCACTTAGAAATTCACAATTTCTAATTCTTATCCATAACAAATTTGGAGCTAGCTTCCCAATGTTGCTCAGCACTTTTGTATTTTGCAAAAATAGGTAGCGCAGCGAAGGCATGTTATGCAGGACAACAGGCTCATTTTCATTCTGTCCTGTGTAAACCAGCATTTTCGTTCTCTCTGCTCTGTCTCTCTTCAAGGCATTATGTGTACTCATAGGAAGCCACAGTCTACTATTATGGTCAGCTTCCTTTTGAATTCCTCTTCCCATTTCCCGCAGAAGGTCATGCATATGGAGGAGTTCTTGAGGGCCACTGATGTTTATGAGCATTTTCAGCAAAAGATTCTTGATAGCTGTTTGAACTTTATTTGGGTATAAAACTTCCCAGAAAATAACTGCATGTCTTTTCTTCTCACCTACAAAGTTACAAGCTACATCCAGAAATATCTCCTTCTCAATGTCACCAAGTCCATCATAACTGACCCGAAGGAGTGTAGACATTTTGGGGTTTTCTCCAATGTTAAGGAGAATTTCTTCCCAACATTGAATTTCGTTGGACTCCTTCTTGTCAAACAAATGTGATCCAATGACTTCTAGTGAAAGAGGATTCCCACAACAGGCTTGGGCAATTCTTGTAGAAATCTCTTCGTCAGGGGAATCTGGAAATGGCCTTGAGAAAGCATGCCAGCTGAACAACTGGCGACTTTCATGCTGCTGTAATCCACTCATTTTGTGAACAGAGTCGACCTTAGCAAGATTTAGTATGTGCTGGTCTCGGGATGTAATGATGATTCTACTACCATACCCAAACCAATCGCCATTCAGCGCTTGTAATTGGCTTCTATCATCCACACCGTCCAATATGACAAGGGTACGAACTCCTCGCAATCGATCTCTCATCAGAGCTTTTCCCTCATCAACACTTGAAATTTCTTCATGGTAATTTACCAGTCTCCTTAAAATTGTTCTCTGCAAGTCCACAAGTCTGGTGTTTTTCTCTACTGCAGCTCCAATGTTGAAGACAAAGCAACAGGCATCAAACCCACCATGAATTTTATTGTAGACAGCCTTCGCTAAGGTAGTTTTCCCAACACCACCTAAGCCACTGATTCCCACTCTGACTGTACTATCCCAGGAACTCAGATTTAGACTGCAAAGTAGGTCATAGATATCCGTTTGGAGTCCCACAAGATGCACAGGGACATCCAGCGGAGTATTCTTGAAGGTATTCAACACATCTTTCATAACTTTTTTCACTAGTCTTCCTTCGTACCTGCAAAACACCTTCCATACATAAACTAGTTTGCCAAAACTAATGATTTAATCATAGAGATTTTAATGTCTATTAATTTCCATAACACAGCTAAATTACAGCAGACAAAAGAAAGTTCAGCAAACATTTTTCCAACTATATAAGTGGCCAGAATAAATGAAAAATAAACATGCCAGTTACTTACCCGAATTCTGCTTCCCTTGTCCAGCCAGAACAAAAAGAGATTTGATGAAGAGCCTTCTTCCATTCCTCAATTGTCTTTTCATCCTGGCGATCTAAATGGGTGTAATGATTTTGGAATGCCCGGGCGAACAGACCTCCATTTCTTTGAGGGTAGCGAACATCAGAGGGCTCCACATCATAAAACAGGGGAATGATGAAGCCATTGGATCTAATCATCCGCGCCGCCTCCTCCAGACACCAAGGTGACTCTGCATAGAATCTGGAAAATATGGGTATGACAATATGACTTGTTTCAATGGGCATTTTCAAGGTGGAATCGACGTCTTTGCCCTTCTTAAAGTCTTCACTGTCCAGGAAAACCCGAAGCCCTGCTACACAGAGAGATTCGTAGAGATGATCGACAAATGTTTTTCTCACATCTTTTCCATAAAAGCTGAGAAACACATGAAACTTCTTAGTGACATCGAAGGGGATTTTGATGGTGGGAGGTTGATACTGAGTGTAAATCTCCATCACTTGTTCTGCACAAGTTTCAGGACCTTAACAGTATGAACTCGAGTGTGCCACAAAAGAAATTGCAAAAGACAAAGTATGGGTATGAAGTCCAAATGCAATTGGGTGGAAGCAAAGCCAAGCACAAACTGTGAAATTTCATAGGCAGATTTACCTTGGAAATGAGCTGACAATTGTCGATTCTTTCTAGTTATATGCTTTTTGTGGGCATATCTGCAAAACGTACATGTGTAACTTGTTTTTAATAATCATTTTAATTGTGGAAATTGAGATAAGTGGAGTGTCGATTCAGAGCTGAAATAATCATGATCTTAGAAGAGAGTAGATATTGCCAAACTTCAGATACGAGGTCGAGTAGATATTTAAGTTGAAATACGTGACTCCGACTCGTAAGATCCACGCGGTAAGAGAGAAATCCCGTGTAAAAGTTGAGTTTGCCAGGAGGTGATGTATTCCATGGTGGCATGTACAGTTAGAATCAATGGCTTGAAATATTTTAGATGGGTTGATCGACCCTGTAAACGATCCTGGACGAAGACATATGAGAGTTACACTATTCACGATTGATAAATGCAGCGTCCACAAAACAACACGGCATCCACAACAGACAAGGGAAGGTCGACCATGAATTCTGGCCACACAAATGTTGTCAAACAGCTCGACAACGCGAAAAAGATTTACAGGTGGGTGGGGTGACGTGGAGAAAAGATTTTTGTTAGTGGGTTCCACCTCAGAAATATGCAGTGCCATGCAATCGTTGGCAGCGAGAGAATTGAGAAAGAACAGCTTGAAAATTGACCTGCTTACCTGTTTTCCATAATCTATTAGACTTGACTAAGACCTTTATTTAAACTTCAATTGATTAATCGAATATCGTTCTACTATAAGAGTTTTATATCAACATTCAATTGATTTTGTAATGTATCGGGTACTGAAGGTTTACCGCGAATGGTTCAACTTAAGAATGGCGGTGGTGGGAGAAAACTCTTTTGAACAAGACAAGACGCTTATGTTTTATAGTTTTTAAGCTCTAAGCACATTGTCTGTAAACATTCCGGCATTCACATATGTATATGTTTTATTTCATATATTTTTTCTAACAGAGTGGAAATACTCATTTCAACAAGCTTCGGATCCTTATTTCCTTTCATGAAAATATTTCAGAAAAGAGAACATTGCAATTGAATTATATTTAAAGATTTCAAGAAGAATTAATATACATCCTCAAACAATCTTATGAAAATTCTAAAAATTTATCAATAAAATTTTCTAATTAATGTAAAAAAAAAAAAGGAAAGAGGAATTCTTAAAAGCTATCATTTTGAAGAAGAAGTCAAGCATATCTTTAAGAAAGCATGTTAAGATTTAAAAAAATTTAAATTCCTAAAATAGATCATTAAATCAGTGTACATTTAAGTTTGTCATTAAGAAAAACTTATACACTTTATAAAGATTTAGCAAGTCTTTATATAAAGGTAAGAAAGAAGTAATATTAAGAAAACTTGATCATATCACTAAATGAATTAGCAAACTTATTTTGATACAAAAATCTTTAAAAAAAATTAACCAAAATTCAGCCACGTTATTAAGAGAAATTGTCTTTAAAAAATATTCACAAAGAAATGTTTTTAGCCAGAATTCAACAGCAAAGTTCAAACAGAAAGGGTTTTTACAAACTAAAATTATTTAATCAAAGATTCAATGAAATGCAAATAAGAAATACAGTCGAAAAGGATTTGAACAGACCTTTAATAAAATTCATGGCATACTTTGGAACAAAGAGCCTTCCATAAATCTAACAGAATTGCCAGAAGCAAATAGAAATGAAGTAAAGTTTCCCATTAGATTTAGACATATCCTTAAGCATAGACAATGGGTAGGAGTGAATAATTTATCTGTATTAAAAAAATATTAATTTGACAATAATGGTTAAACATCATTTGTGACCTTGTTTAATTAAAATTAGGAGTTACATATTCCTATCTAAAGTTAACAGATTTGTAAATGATGTGTTGTCTGTTAAAATTAACATATCGCTATTAACATGAAATTTTGATAAATCTCTAAGTTTTAGCAATGTAACAATTTTTACATCAAATTTGACATAAAAAAAAATTATTAAATAGTTAGAATTCAGAAATGTCACTATATTATTGTCATGGCATTGTATTTGTCATGGTGGAGACAAGATTCTCCTTTGGAAAAGGAAGGAACTTTTTTTTCTTTTGACAAAATCAACATTATATTATTGTCCTGGCATTGTATTTGTCACGGTGTTAGCCTTGAAAATTGATTGCATGAGAACTCTCAATTTTGAGCTTAAATAGTGATCTTTCTGGTTTTATTTGCATCTTATGTCAAGGTTCAAGATCTAGGGTTTAGGGTTTATCAAAATTTATTGTGTCTTGTGAAGAAAACCCTAGCAATGATATATCTCATCGTTACTTTTTCCCACTAAGGCCAAGGGTTGTTTACCATGGGCAGGGCCATTTTATTTCCTAAGTGCTAAGTTGTGGTAGACCAATTTTAGAAAAGATTTCCCTATAGTTGATCTCTTTTAATATTTGTGCCTACGCCTGCATTTTTCCTAAGTCTAAAAATCCTAAAATGTTTCAGCTGGTTAATAAAAGAAGAACACATCTGACGGTCCGCGCTTCCCCATGGTTGAAAGTGCAGTAAAGATGAAGACCACAGCATCGTGAGATGATGCCACATGTCTTCAGCGGAAAACGACAGGCTAGCGGTGTAACTTGCCAAAGCCTTGTGTCGTCGGTTTTCAAGCGGTAAAAATCAATTTACTAATAGTCCTATCAATTGGCACGTGTTCAAGATGAACGGCGATGTTATGTTCTGAGCTAAAAGGTGCTCCACTTTTAATTTTGAAAGGGTTAATGGGCACTGTGTTAGAGTAATAAAGTGTGAACATATATGACGGCTCTCGTATCCCCATGATGGAAGTTGCAAGGAGGTTACGAACTGCAGCATCACGAGATGATACCACGTGTCCTAGGCTAACCAGGAAGAACTACGATTTGGCTGCTGACAGAGTCTAGTTGAAAGATGATATGGCACTGATTAGTCATGAATTTGTGGGTCCGCGGATACAGATGGAAGGTCAAATGCCACATCGATAAATAATGATTGTTTGATTTGTCGGGCTGGGTAAGATCTGCGGCTGAGTTTCAAATTTGAAATTAAAAGGGATCATTAAAGACACTGGTCGTAGCCCGTGCGAGAAAGATAGGATGAATAGGATGTAGACTTGTCGATTTAGGATTGATGGCAATGAGTTTGAAGTTTTGAATGTCGACTCACCCTTGAGGAAGCTTGTGTGAGGTCCTTATTGGGTAAAGGACTGATTAGACAATTAAGGATGATATCTCAGAGATGTGAAAGGATCGGGATTACTTTCAGGTTTAGATATGATGGATCATGAGTTCTCTGATGAATTCAGAGATTACTTGCTGACAGGAATCCTGAAGCAAAAGACTATACACTAAATAAGGAATAAGATCAGAACAAAATCATTCATGCAAGGTGAACATGTGCAGGTGGCAATGGAGTGATGGCCTATAAATGACGATGACCTGAGTTGTAGGCATGATTGTTGGAATCCATAGCTGGCAAGATGAGCAGAAAATATCAAGATGATGATTCTTCACATGGATTAGCACCGCCACTTTGAATGGAATTCTGATTATAAATTTACTAGGTTGGTGATAGAATGGGTAAAAACAGATACAAACTTCTTCATTTTTCTGAGAGCAGTTTTTCATCAGTAAGAAGATGGTGTTCTAACAGAATTATGTATGGAGTCGTTGCATGTTTTGTGACACTGGATGGATGTTTTTTCTCTGGTATGAGGTTGCTCATTGTTAGAGGGGGTGTGAAAGCCTTTTCTTATCAGGAAAAGCCACCCAGGACATCTCCTTTGTTCTTACTCTGCAATTTGTTGGCAGAGTGTTCCAAGAGGGAGCTCGCAGGGAACTGAAAGAAGGATTTATTTGAGTAAGGATTGGTAGCCATTCATCTCTGCAATGACATGGATGTTGCAACGCCTTATCAACAAATTATATTTATCCCCAAGCTCCTCTTTCCATTTCCTCTTATCCGGGGCATAAAGGTTTAAAATTTTCCTCTAATTCGTGGGAAATCTTGTTTCTTGTCGGGATCTGTTTTCCTTTTCAGGAAGGGAAATGTTGTGTAGAGAACGCTGAGCATCTCAGGGTCCATCCGGAAGTGTCTAGGTGATATCGGCACGACTCAAGTGATTTCGTTTCTACCGGTAATCAATTGAAGATTTTGGTTCCACCTCATCACGGGCATCATCATGTGGATAAGGAATATTTTGTAACAGAATTGTGTACAGCCTCTTTGGCTTGGTTTTTGGTGACAAGTGTCTTTTGGCTTGAAGCTTGTCGCTCCCTTGCTTTCTATAAAAGGGAAATCAAGGCCAGAAGTTAGGGTTCCAAAAATTTTGAGAAGGATCTCTGTAAAAGTAGGTCCAATCTGCAGGGTTAGGTTCCATATAGTTTTAGAAGAGTCATGAAAAAATAGTAGGAACTGTAATGTCATTGTGCAGAGCAAAAGTAATGAAGTATTTACAAGTTTCCTTTTCAAATGGGTTATTCTATAATTGAAATTATCGTCTGTTATCTGATAGAAGATAGCTTATGATATTGATACAGATATATCCTCTAATTTTTACTCACCTGCGTGCAATTTTATCTTCTTTTGAGCAAATGGGATCAAGGGTTTCATTTGTTTATTGCATTGTTATTATGTATGTAATTTTCCATTCTATGCTTTTGTCCAAGGGGTTAATTAAAATGCTTGAATGAGATTACAGAGAAACAAGACTTGTACCAGGATTTGATAAGTAGTTCGGGTAAGGGATTGTAGACAGAACGATATTGTAAGGTAGTATTGTTCAAGACTAAATCAGCTATTAGATAAATTTTTATCAGATTTTAGCAACGCTTCAGAGATTGTAGCCCAAATGAACAAGGCACTAGTATTTGCTAGCAAATTTCATTAGGTTTTCGGTTTCTAGTCTATTTTCTTTGTGGTTCCTCAGAACAATCTTTTAAATATCAGAATATCATTGTTAAGTTTTCATGTATTTTCTGAAAGTTGTCATGCCCATCTCATGCTCCAGCCTAAGGTTGAAGATCGCTAAAGGACTTTCCATCCTTGAGCATTCTCCCTTTTTGTTGAGCCCTTTTATGAGATAATCTGCTTTGTTTTCAGCAAATTCTTGAGTATTATTGCAGAGATCAGGAAGTTCACTGAAGGGATTACCCTCCTGGGTTCTGTAGAGCCCGAAGTGTAGAAGGATCTTGTATCCTTGGTGATGTTGGTCCAAGTCTGAAGGATATTGATAGTTGGAAGTGGCTTTCCATAGATATTTTAGAAGAGAATAGCTTGGTCTCTGCCTTGTGGCAGTGTAAACGCGTTTATTCTGGGAACCAACAGTTCCTTTACCATTAAACTCAATAACTGCAATTTCAACCTTCCTATATAACAAGAGGTCTCCAACTTATTACTTTTACATTAGATTTATTTGGCTTGATGTTTAAGCTTTACAACATGCATCACCAAAAAAAGAGACAAAAAGGTACCTGAATTAATATGCAAATTAGAAGAACAATGAAGTTGGCCAAGAAAATGGGCTCCAGAAAGTTGAAATTGTAACCTTTCCAATCAGATTTATCACCAACAGAATTGTTAAAAATTGTAGTATCCCTTTTCCTGCAAGTGCAAATTTTGAAAAGCAATTAATAAATATCCAATTAATTGATGGTAGTAGGAAAATAAAAAATCGAAAAGACCACCCAAACACAAAATTAATATTATAAGAAGGAAAATATTAGCAAAAAACCCTAAGGCTATCATGAATGTCGAATCAAAGTTACAGAAGGAAAAAATTAGAACATAATTCTTACCATGGGTGAAAGCATAATGTTAATCTAACAAAAAATATAAAGCCAAGCATAAATAGGGTAGGAGAAAAAGATATACCGGGTGTTTCCGCAAGCATTCCAAACAAAGAATTAAAAATGCCATGAATGGCTATAGTGGAAAAATGAGCAACCAGATGAAGATGGACGATTATAACAACAACAACAATGGTAGTTGAAGAGGGGCCTAAATTCACTCGTCTTAATGGGAAACATCTTGTGAAAGACATTTGTAGATGCATCCTGCTATTGAGTATGCAAAATGTGGAAGAAAATCCAAGGCACGTGGACTGTTAAACAAACGTCATAGTTGTTCATTTTCCAAAATTATTTTTTCTGCATTTGTTAATTGAAAATCAAAAAAACCACTTGCAAAAATACCAAGGGCCAATTAGGAAAAAATAGAAATGCGAAGATAAAACAATTTAATGAAAAAAATAAACCAAACCATAGGTTAACAATGCAAGCACAGTTTTGGGTCCCTCCAAAACCTGTTGTTAGGGGTTTCAAGTCCCCTCAAAACCTGCTTTTTCCTTAATAAAAAACAATGCATGCATGGTTTCAAAAGTAGCAACTAATTGCAAAATAGCTTGGTGAAAACGTTAGTCTCTACCTAAAGGCATGGACTAACAAAGCAAACATTTAAATCCTAGTAAAGAATTTTTGGTAATAGCATGTCAGCTAAAAATAAAAGATTTCTAGAAATTGATGTATTTGATTATATGATATTTTTACAAGTATAATATAAAAGAAAAGGAAAATGTCATCATATAATTTTAAATAATTTATCAAAATAGTAAGAATTATGGAATTGGTGATTTGAGGTAAGTTGCGGTTAGTTGTTTATCATACATCAAGATTATCATGACACAACATAAGTTTGTTCATCCTACACATCCTCAGAAGGTTGATCAACCACCTTGGGAGGAGAAATGGCTGATGTAAGATGAGTTATAATTATTTATCTTATATCGATCCCATCGCAAGCCATAATTTCCATTGATTATAAAAATATTAGTATGGATTGATTTTTAATGGTATAACATTCGCATACAAGTATGAGCATATAAAGAAAATAAAAAATCATAAACAAGGCATAAACAACATAAACATCCATGTCATAAACCAACATAAACATCCATGTCATGAATATCGAGCTCTTGAAAGATCTTGGTTAGTTGTTTTTGGCTTGTGTTTTTTGCTTGCGTTGTGTTTTTTATTTTTTATCTCTTTGGGGTGCTTCCCCCATTTCTGTTGTTGTTTAGCGATTGTTTAGACTCTGGTTTATTTCTGTTTATTTTTTGATGGATTTGGGTTCTGGGTCCCTGTAAAACCCATTTATATTAATCAAAACATAAACATCCATGTCACAAACCAATAGAGAAAATTTAAATCATCTATATCAAAGTGTCCAATGTCAAATATAATCAAAATAACATAACCAAATGCATATCAACTAGAGGGAGGTTACCTTGAGAATCTCTATCATATCTCACTCCATACATTAGTCATGGACCTAAACCCCATAGGTGATAATTCCTTCCTCCTCCACTTAAATATAAAAAGATAGACTCGATATAAACCTAATTGTTGTATCAATGCATGTGTCTCGATATTAGCTAATAGGATCCCTAAGTTGAGAAAACCAATCAATGTGTACATGATCTTGCACTATCAATCATTTTAGTATCGAATGTACACCACACATTAATTTTCCTATGCCCAATGCAATCGATCCTATATGCACTTCTTCACACTACCTATATATCACACATGACACATACAAACATTATTTATTAAATATTTCATCAATTATAACTTAAATGGAATAATATTAATTAGTACCTACTACATACCCATATCATATCCTTGCTAGTCCTCATCTCTTACTATCTATTATTGTGGGGCCACATCTAAAGTGATCTACGAATGAATCAAAGACCACAATATAGTGAGGATAAAGCTCTCTTGAAAGGGTACAAGATTCTCCAGAAAATTCAGGATAACTATACACACATTGCTGATTTTACTAAAATGTTTTAAGCCAATACCTACAAGGTTGTTCAAATTTGTTTTTCTCATTAATAAAAAAGTTCATTTCATGCCTTAGTACAAATAACCATGAAATGTATAACTTAAAACATTATCCATATTAGTCTCCAAATGAGAAATATATGCCCTTGAGATAAAACTTTAAAAAAATGTATGTCAAATAAACATCTACAAACAAAATTTCAAAATACATTAAATCTAGAAATAAATTCAATGCAAAAATATTCTTGCAAAATAGATGTGAGAAAAACACATATAATCTAATACATTTATATCACACATAAAAGAAAGATATATATAATACATGTGTTAAAATAAACTAGGAAGCACATACAAAGACACAAAGAAAAGAAATCAAGAATATTATAGTGTTGGCAGTTGGAGGAATTGATTATGTGTTGCATTGATGTTTTTTCATTGATGGCAACACCGGTTGTTTTGGCTGTTTACCAGTTTCCGGCAGGTTCCAGTAGAGTGGTTGGTTTATGATATTGATCTGGTATGCTTCGGTATGCTTTGGCTTGTGGACTTGGTTTAGATCTGTCATTCATGCTATTCATATGGGTATCACGATCAGTTGGTTCGGGATTTGATGACTCGGGAGCTATCATTTGTTCTAGTACTTGCCTTTTGGTCATCGATAAGGGTTTTACCGGCAGAGCTTTATTGAAGACCTTTTGATGCATGTGATAAGTAGTGTTGGCGCAGCTTCTAGATGGCTTTTGGGATGCTGTTGATTATCTTGTTCTTGTTCGTGTTCATGTTGATCGGTGGTGTTGGATTTGGGTCTGGACCTAATGCTATCTTGTTTGGCTAGGTTATGGACCAGTTCATGTAACATGTTGGTGGATGATCCCGATGCTTTACTAGTTGGGTTTATTGATTGGATTATGTTGTTTCGGTCTCAAGCTAACTTGGTTGATCATTAGATTGCGGGTTTTAGTTATGAATTTATTGTATTATCTTTTAGGTGGTCGACCTAATTGTTTAGGTCTCGGGTTGGTATAAATGTGGTGTAAGATCTCTTTGTAGATCATGGGGATATTCATAGGTTTATGGTTATGGGATTATCTCTGTGCGAATAAATTTGTAATCATGTGCAGGTCGATCATAGGTGATTGAATTGGGTTGGTGAAAGAGGTTTAAGACCTGTGGTACTGAGCTTAACCAGAATTGTACTCAGGCATAGGAGATGTTATTCTTGCAGTTCATTCTTCTTCCGGATTGTAGTCTAGATCTATTTTGTAGTCAGTGAGGCTATTTTTGTGATGAGCAATGCGCTCTAGGTTGTTGGCCTTCCTGCATGTGCAAGCCCCTCTTATTGTAATCACATACTTACTGCAGAAGTATTATCTGATTGTGGGTAGGCTTCCCACCATGGTTTTTCCCTTTACCGGGTTTTCCACATATAAATATTGGTGTTATCTTTTGTGGATAGCTGGTAAATGTTATGTGGTTTATATTTGTGCTTAACTGTTATATCTGCTATTCCAGTATTTGGTTTATGTATTCTAGTAATAAGGTTTTAATGCTTAAAGTTATATAATCTATTGACAACTAATTCACCCCCCCCCCCTCTCACTTGTCTTTCGGTTATCTGAGTTGTCTAAAAATTGGTATCAGAGCCTGGTCATCTCTGCAGAAGCTTAACTACTTGAGGAAGATCCTATGGTGTCTAATAGTGAAAGTTCATCAAGTTCATCTATTGTTGTTTTCTAGAGAGAAATTCCTAGGCTTGATGGAACAAAATACAGAATATGGAAGATTCGGATGGAGACTCATTTGAGATGTCTTGGCAAGGAGATTTGGGAGATCACTAAGAATGGCTATACACCTCATAATCCAGAATCTGGCAATCCTCCTCCGACGGGCTTGGATAAGGACAATGAAAATGATTGTAGAGCTAGAGAAGCCCTTTTGTGTGCACTTTCTGATCAGTAAATTATGGGACTTTTTGACAAATCAACTGGGAAGGCTATATGGAATAAATTGGAGACTCTGAATGAAAGTGACCCTACTGTTAAAATTGTTAAACTTGATGGTTACCATGTGAGATATGGGTATGTGCAAGATCATGAGGGGCCAAAAAGTGGCAATGGAAAAAAAATGCGTTTTCAACCTTCCCAAACATGCCAAAATCCGCTTTGACTTTTTGTTTGGGTCGGGCGAAATTTGAATTTGGTTTGGTAATACCAAACCAAATCGGATATCCGATAATATCAGATATCTGATTTATGATGTCACTATTGTGATGTCACCATTGTGATGTCACTATTGTGATATCATACTTTTCAAATATCCGATTTTCTCAACATAAAAAATATAGTTTAGTAAAATGGGCATAACTTTTGCGTTTCTTATCGAAATTTTGATTTTTTATAGGCGTTGGAAGGGTAATTCATAGACCTATCAAATGGATGAGGTATTTTTGTGATATTGTAGACAAAAAATTAATTATAATCATTTTAAGTTAGTCCTTCAATTTTAAAACTTTAAATACTCTCAAATTTTGCATACAAAGTCTCATTTTTTTTCCTATCACCTCCTTTATCTATCACTTGTCTATCTATACTTATATAATATATTTTATATATCTCTTTCTTCTCTACTTATGTCACTTATTTTCTCATTCCACGTAGATAAATAAATTCCCAAGTTACATACATCTCTGCATATATCTCCATCTTTCTATTCATATCTCTCCCTCTCCCACTCCATCATTGTCACTCCTTATTTCTATATTTCTCTCTAATAATCTCTCTTCTCTCTATTTATCTCCCTCCTTTACCTTATCCTACCTATACTTATATATTACTTGTCTCTATCACCTCCTTTCTCTCCCTATCTTGTCCCCTCTCTCTCTATATCCCTATAGATCTATCTTCATGTATATTTATATCTCATTATCTCTAAATCTCACTTATTAACTCCATCTCTCCCTCCATTTGTCTTACTATCTTTATCACATTCTATCCATATCTATCTCTATCTCCATGTCTTTCCCTATCAATCTCTCTTTTTATATTTTCCTCTATCTTTATATATATTCCTCTTGTTAGGGTTTCAAGCAGATCCGAAGCAAATATGAACTAACAATTATATGGAGATTTAAATACAAAAGATAAAGAAATAAAACAGGACACAGATAACACAGAGATTTAACGTGGTTCACCCAGAATGGGTTATGTCCACCATACACAGTCGTTCAATCTTTCTTATTATCCAACAAAAATAGTACATCAACCTTACAATGCCTTAAGCATCCTAACCGCTTATAACATGCATTTTTAGGGCAAAAACAAAGTCAGCCTTTTTAGGGTTTTATTACAATGTCGGTTTTCATCAAAAAAATACCCCAAAACAAATTTCTTGGGGGCTCCCGCCCCTGAACCCCCGCCTTTCTCGGGGGCTGCCACCCCCTGCCCGAGGCCCGGCCCGGCCTCGAACCTCAGCGAGGATACGTGCTGAGTGTACAGTACTTTGCTGATCAGTCACCACATTTCAACAATCTCCCACTTGGAGACTGATCAGGCTCCACACCGAACAATCTCCCACTTGGAGACTGATACTACATGACACCACTATACATGCAACATCCACTGGATAAAACACTAGGACTCGACTGGTATAAATTCCACAATTATCAATCAAGAAGACCAACAGAAACTGATGAAGAAATCAGCTTCTCCTATGGAACTGCCTTCGTGAACATATCGGCAGGATTCTCACTTGTGTGAATCTTCTCAAGCTGTAACTGACCCTCCTCCAAAACAGTCGGGATGAAGTGGTACCTGAGCTGAATGTGTTTTGTCCTTGAATGAAAAGAAGAGTTCTTCGCAAGATGAATGGCACTCTGGCTATCAGTATACAATGGGCTATCCTCCTGTGTCTGACCCAATTCCTCCAAAAAACATTGTAACCAAATCATCTCCTTGCTGGCTTCTGTAGCAGCAACATACTCAGCTTCAGTGGTTGAAAGTGCAACAACCTTTTGCAGCCTAGAAATCCAACTGACTACAGTTCCCCCTATAGTAAAAACATACCCTGTAGTACTCCTCCGTGAATCAATATCACCTGCCAGATCAGAGTCAACAAATCCACTCAGAGCAGCATTAGATCCTTTGAAACATAATGCCTTCGTAGTAGTTCCTTTCAAATACCGAAGAATCCATTTCACAGCATTCCAATGTTCCATACCCGGATTACTCATAAACCTGCTCACAACTCCCACTGCATGTGCAATATCTGGCCTTGTGCATACCATTGCATATATCAGACTGCCAACAGCTGATGAATACGGGATGTTAGACATTTTATGAACCTCTTCCTGTGCCTTTGGGCACATCTCTTTAGTCAATTTGAAATGACTAGCCAAAGGTTTACTACCTGCTTTTGCATCGTGCATGTTAAATCTTTTCAACACCTTCTTTATATACTCACTTTGGGACAAATTCAAGGTTCTATTTTTCCTGTCCCGTGTAATCCTCATACCGAGAATTTGCTTAGCTGCACCCAAATCCTTCATAGCAAATGACCTAGCTAATTTCTGTTTAAGATCATTTATATGTTGCATGTTAGACCCAGCAACAAGCATGTCATCAACATAAAGAAATAGGATAATATAATTGTCATTATCCAATCTCTTAAAATATACACAATGATCAGAATGACATCTATGATAACCGTGGTCAACCATGAAACTATCAAATTTTAAATACCATTGTTGGGGTGCTTGCTTTAGGCCATACAAACTTTTCTTCAATCTGCACACCAAGTTCTCCTTACCTTTGACCTCATATCCCTGTGGTTGCAACATGTAAATTTCCTCCTCCAAATCTCCATGGAGAAAAATTGTTTTGACATCTAATTGTTCAAGATGTAAATCATCTGCAGCCACAAGACTAAGTACAGTTCTAATTGAAGTCATTTTTACAACTGGAGAAAATATTTCATCATAATTTGTACCCTTTTTCTGTGCAAAACCTTTTACCACAAGTCTGGCCTTATATCTTTTCTGACCTCCTTCCTCCTCCTTCAGCCTATAAACCCATTTGTTAGGCAACGCTTTTTTTTCTGCAGGTAAAGGGACTAAGTCCCAAGTCTTATTTTTCATCAAGGATTCCATCTCCTCTTTCATGCCTAGCTCCTACTGTTGTTTGGCATCTACCTGCATTGCTTCTTCATATTCTTCTAGTTCACCAGAATCCGTTAATAAAATAGAATACAAAGAAGGAGAAAATCTTTCAGGGGGTCTACTTGACCTCGTAGAACGTCTAACACTTGCAGAAGTTTGTGAGACAATCTATTGTTGCTAAGCATCAGGTACTTGTGGCATTTCATTTTCAGGAATCTCATCCAACACCATATATTCTTGTTTGTCTTGTTCATGCTTCTTTTCCTGCATCTGTTCTTTATACATGACCTTCTCATTGAATATAACATCTCTACTTCTAATTATTTTCTTATTTTCAAAATCCCATAACCGATAGCCATATTCATCTATCCCATATCCAATGAAGGTACAATTCTGAGATTTAGCATCAAGCTTGGTTCTGTTTTCTTTATCAACATGGACAAAAGCTTCACAACCAAAGGTTTTCAGAAAAGAATAATTTACCTTTTTACCAGTCCATGCCTCCTCTGGAATACCACCATCTAAAGGGGTTGAAGGTCCTCTATTTATCAAACAGACAGTAGTATGTACAGCATCTGCCCAAAAATGGAAGGGCAATCCAGCATGCAATCTCATGTTTCTTGTGCATTCCAGGATAGTCCTATTCATTCTCTCTGACACACCATTTTCCTGTGGAGTTCCTGGAACTGTCTTCTGCTTTCAAATCCCATTTAAGGAGCAGTAATCTTCAAATGTTTTGCTGCAATACTCACCTCCATTATCCGATCTAAGACACTTCAACTTTTTCCCTGTCTCATTCTCAACCAAAGCTTTCCATTTCTTAAAAGTTTCAAAAACATCTGATTTTTGTTTTAGGAAATATACCCATGTTTTTCTGGTTGAGTCATCAATAAAAATAACATAATAACAAGAGCCACCAAGAGATGATACCTGAGTCGGTCCCCATACATCTAAATGTACAAGCTCTAACTTCTCACTCTTCTTCTCTTTCCCAACCTTGAGAAATCTGACTCTTTTATGTTTACCATAAACATAGTTTTCACAGAACTCTAAACTAATCTTCTTTAGTCCTGGCAATAGATTTTTGGAGTGAAGGGTTTTCATCCCTTTCTCACTCATGTGCCCAAGCCTATGGTGCCACATTATCGAATCTGTTCTCACAACATCTATTGTTGTTGTCCCTGCAGTAACTTTATTTGTAGTGGCTAGGGTAGAGTAAGTGTTACCTGTACACAGATATAATGTGCCTACCTTCGCACGTTTAGCTATTACTAATGATCCTTTACTTACCTTCCACATACTGTCTGAGAGGGTAACTATTCAACCTTCACTACCTAGTTGCCCAACAGAAATTAAATTTCTTCTTAAATTAGGAACATGTCTTACCTCCTGCAGAAACCAGTCATTTCCATTCTGCAACTTGATCTTTATCTTTCTTTTTCCAACAATTTGATAGGGCTCATCATCACCCAAATATACCTGTCCAAAATCACCTTGAACATAATCTAGAAAATATTTTCTATGGGGTGTAGCATGAAATGAAGCCCCGGAATCTATTACCCAGGAATCATTAACATTATCCAAACATAAGATTAAAGCATCTTGTAAATTATTACTTGCAATATTAGCTTCCTTACTATCATTTTCATTTTTGTCTCCTTCTTTGTTATTCTGAGACCAACAGTTTTTCTTTAGATGACCAGGCTTTCTGTAGTAACAGCAATCTTTCTTTCCTCTAGATTGAGAGCATCCTTTCTTTGACTTCCCTCGTGACTTCTCATTCCTAGGGCCTTTTCCTCGTTCCTTCGATCTTCCTCTGTTCTCCACATTCAAAACACTACCCGATGATGTTGGAGTCTCACCTATGCTTTTCCTTCGCATTTCCTTGCTTAGGATAACACTAACAATATCATCAAATACCAAAGTATTTTTACCAGAGACAGAGTTACTTATAGCCATAACCAAGCTATTCCAGCTTTCTGGCAAAGAACATAAAATCAAGAGAGCCCTAACCTCTTCTACAAAGGTAATTTTTACCGAAGACAGTTGACTGGTAATTGTATTAAATTCATTTAAGTGCTCTGCTACAGATCCTCCCTCACTCATTTTCAAATTAAACAAACGCTTCATAAGAAATACCTTATTCGAAGCCGAGGGTTTCTCATACAACTTTGCCAATGTCGCCATCAAATCTACAGTCATTTTTGCTTCTGTTATATTGAATGCTACAGATGGTGCAAGGCACAACCAAATGGATCCCAGTGCCTTTCTATCTAAAATGTCCCACTCTTCATCTGACATTGTGGTCGCTTTCTTTGCCTTTCCTTCCAATGGCCGCCACAAATCCTTTTGATACAGGTAATCCTCCATCTGCATTTTCCATAACTGATAGTTCTGGCCTTTAAACTTTTCGACCTTGAATTTGAAATCCTCCATAGCTCCCACTCAAATCTGAGAGTCCTGCCAATTTACAAAAAGCCTCGCTCTGATACCAATTGTTAGGGTTTCAAGCAAATCCAAAGCAAATATGAACTAACAATTATATGCAGATTTAAATACAAAAGATAAAGAAATAAAATAGAGCACAGATAACACATAGATTTAACGTGGTTCACCCAGAATGAGTTACGTCCACCATACATAGCCGTCCAATCTTTCTTATTATCCAGCAAAAATAGTACATCAACCTTAGAATTCCTTAAGCATCCCAGCCGCTTATAACATGCATTTTTAGGGCAAAAACAAAGTCAGCCTTTTTAGGGTTTTATTACAATGTCGGTTTTCATCAAAAAAATACCCCAAAAAAAATTTTCTCAGGGGCTCCCGCCCCTGAACCCCCGCTTTTCTCGGGGGCTGCCGCCCCCGAACCCCTACCTGGGGCCCGACCCAGCCTCGGACCTCGACGAGGATACATGCTGAGTGTACAGTACTTTGCTGATCAGTCGCCACATTTCAACACCTCTATACATGATTGATCTACTTCTTTGTCTCTTCCTCTATTGCCCTCTTGAAGTATCTTTCCCTTTCTCTACTTTTATCTCTTTATTTACTCCATCTTTATATATCTTTTGCTCTCTCCCCACATCCTTCTCTATAGTGCCTTTATATATCTCTATATCATCCTCTTTTTCTCTCTCCCTCTCTATCTATCCCTATCTATAATCTATATCCCTCTTTCTCACTCTCTTTAACTATCTATATATCTCTATCTATCAATATTTCTCTTCCTTTATATCTCTCTATCTCTTCATTTTTTTATCTCTCTCTTTACCCTTCTCTATCCATTTTTCTCCATCTTTTCATATATTTGTCTTTGTCTTTACCTCTCTCTTTCTCTATATCTATTCACCTCCCTCTCCCTTTATCTTCATTTTTTATCTCTATCTTCCTCTCTCCTTTTCAATATCTAGATATGTCTACCTCTTTCTATCCATCCTTGTCCTTTATTTTTTCTCCCTCTCACTTAATACTCTTTAATATCTATATCTCTATTTATGTCCTTGTCCTTTAGTTCTTTTCCCTCTCTTTAGTTCTTCATCTCTCTTCACCCTTATATCTCTCCTTATTTGAAAATTAGTATATATGGTCTCCTTAGGGTTTATATCGACCCTATGACCCCTTAGGACACAATATGACCCCTAACGACACCATATGGTCTCCTAAGGGGTCATATGGTGTCATAAGGGGTCATAAAACACCATACGACCCCTTAGGACACAATAAGACCCTTAATGACACCATATGGTGTCTTAAGGGGTCATAAGACACCAAATGACCCCTTAGGACACCATACAACCCCTAATGACACAATGTGGCATCCTAAAGGGTCATATGGTGTCCTAAGGGGTCATAGGACACCATATGACCCCTTAGGACACCATACAACCCATAACACCATATAGTGTCCCAAGGGGTCATATGGTGTCTTAAGGGGTCAAAGAACGTCATATGACCAATTAGGACACAATACGACCCATGACGACACCTAAGGGGTCATATAGTGTCATAAGGGGTCATAAGACACCATACGATCCCTTATAAAACCATACGATCCCTTACAACACCATATGGTGTCCTAAGAGGTCATATAACACCATATGACCCCTTATAACACAAGAAGACCCCTTAGGACACAATATGACCCCTAATGATACCTAAGGGGTCATATGGTGTCCTAAGGGGTTATATGATGTCCTAAGAACCTTTAGGACATAATATGACCCCTTAGCACACCATACAACCCCTAATGACACCATATGGTGTCCTAAGGGGTCGTAGGACACCATATGACCCGTTAGGACACAATATGACCCCTAACAACACCTAAGGGGTCATAGGACATCATATGACCCCTAACGACACTATATGGTGTCTTAAGGGGTCATATTGTGTCCTAAGGGTTCATAGGAGACCATATGACCCGTAACGACACAAACTAACACCTAATGATACCTAAGGGGTCATATGGTGTTCTAAGAGGTCATAGGACACCATATGACCCCTTATCACACCATACGACCCCTAATGACACCATATGGTGTCCTAAGGGGTCATAGAACACCATATGACCCCTTAGGACACCATATGATGCATACTGACACGATATTGTGTCCTATGGGGTCATAGGACACCATATGACCCATAACAACATAATATGGTGTCCTAGAGGGTCATAGAACACTATATGACCCCTTAGAATACCATACGACCCATAACGACACCATCTAGTGTCTTAAAGGGTCATAAGACACAATATTACTCCTTAGGACATAATATGAACACTAACGATGTCATATAATGTCCCAATGGGTCATAGGACACCATATGACCTCTTAGAACACCATACAACATCATACCACCCTTTACGACACCATATGGTGTTCTGAGGGGTCATATAATACCATATGACCCCTTAGAACACAAGAAGACCCATAACGACACCTAAGGGGTCATATTGTGTCGTAAGGGGTCATATGACACAATATGACCCCTAACAACACCTAAGGGGTCATATTTTGTCGTAAGGGGTCATAGGACACCATATGACCCCTAACGACACTATATGGTGTCTTAAGGGGTCATATTGTGTCCTAAGGGGTCATAGGACACCATATGACCCCTAACGACACAAACTGACACCTAACAATACCTAAGGGGTCATATGGTGTTCTAAGGGGTCATAGGACACCATTTGACCCCTTAGCACACCGTATGACCCTTAATGACACCATATGTTGTCCTAAGGAGTCATATGGCATCCTAAGGGGTCATAGAACACCATATGACCCCTTAGGACACCATACAATGCATAATGACACTATATGGTGTCCTAAGGGGTCATAGGACACCATATGACCCTTTAGAGGACCATACAACCCATAACAACATAATATGGTGTCTTAGAGGGTCATAGAACACCATATGACCCCTTAGAACACCATACAACCCATAACGACACCATGTGGTGTCTTAAGGGGTCATAGGACACCATTTGACCCCTTAGCACACCATATGACCCCTAATGACACCATATGGTGTCCTAAGGAGTCATATGGTGTCCTAAGGGGTCATAGAACATCATATGACCCCTTAGGACACCATACGATGCATAATGACACTATATGGTGTCCTAAGGGGTCATAGGACACCATATGACCCCTAATGACACCATATGGTGTCCTAAGGAGTCATATGGTGTCCTAAGGGGTCATAGAACATCATATGACCCCTTAGGACACCATACGATGCATAATGACACTATATGGTGTCCTAAGGGGTCATAGGACACCATATGACTCGTTAGGAGACCATACGACCCATAACAACATAATATGATTTCCTAGAGGGTCATAGAACACCATATGATCCCTTAGAACACCATACGACCCATAACGACACCATGTGGTGTCCTAAGGGGTCATAAGACACAATATGACCCCTTAGGACATAATATGACCCCTAACGACGTTATATAGTGTCCTAAGGGGTCATACAAAACCATATGACCCCATAGAGCACCATATGACCCCTTAGAACACCATATGACCCTTTACGACACCATATGGTGTCCTAAGGCATCATATGGTATCCTAAGGGGTCATATAAAACCATGTGACCCTTAGAACACCATATGACCCCTTAGAACACAAGAAGACCCATAACGACATGATATGGTGTCTTAAGGGGTCATATGGTGTCATGAGACACCATATGACCCCTTAGGACACAATATGACCCCTAACAATATCTAAGGGGTCATATGGTGTCCTAGGAATCTTTAGGACACAATATGACCCCTTAGCACACCATACAATCCCAAACGACACCATATGGTGTCCTAAGGGGTCGTACGACACTATATCACCCATTAGGACACAATATGATCCCTAACAACACCTAAGGGGTCATATTGTATCCCAAGGGGTAACGACACAAAATGACACCTAACGATACCTAAGGGGTCATATGGTGTTATAAAGGATCATAGGACACCATATGACCCCTTAGCACACCATACGACCCTTAATGACACCATATGGTGTCCTAAGGGGTTATAGAACACCATATGACCCCTTAGGAAACCATACGATGCATAATGAAACCATATGGTGTCCTAAGGGGTCATAGGACACCATATGACCCCTTAGGAGACCATACGACCCCATACAACCCTTAATGACACCATATGGTGTCCTAAGGGGTTATAGAACACCATATGACCCCTTAGGAAACCATACGATACATAATGAAACCATATGGTGTCCTAAGGGGTCATAGGACACCATATGACCCCTTAGGAGACCATACGACCTATAACAACATAAAAATGGTGTCCTAAGGGGTCATAGAACACCATATGACCCCTTAGAACACCATACAACCCATAACGATACCATGTGGTGTCCTAAGGGGTCTAAGACACAATATGACCCCTTAGGACATAATATGACCCCTAAGGACATAATATGACCCCTAACAATGTCATATAGTGTCCTAAGGGGTCATAGGACACCATATGATCCCTTAGGACACAATACAACCCCTTAGGACATAAAATAAACCCTAATGACACCTAAGGGGTCATAGGACACCATACAACACATAAAAACACCAAATGGTATCCTAAGGGGTCATATGGTTTCTTAAGGTGTCATAGGACACCATACAACCCATAGCACCATATAGTCTCCCAAGCATATGGTGTCCTAAGGGGTCATACGACACCATATGACCCATTAGGACATAATAAGACCTCTGATGATACCTAATGGGTCATATAGTGTCCTAAGGATTCATAGGACACCATATGACCCCTTAGGACACCATACGACTCCTTACGACATCATATGGTGTCCCAAGGTATCGTATGGTATCCTAAGGGGTCATATAATGTCCTACCTGGTCATATGGTGTTCGAAGGGGTTATAGAACACCATATAACCCCTTAGGACACCATAAGACCCATAATGACACCATATGATGTCCTAAGGGGTCATATTGTGTCCTAAAGGATCATGGGACACCATATGACCTCTTAGGACATAGTATGAGCCCTAACAAAACCTAATGGATCATATGGTGTCTAAGGGGTCATACGATGTCTTGTGACCCCTTAGGACACAATATGACCCCTTAGCACACCATACAACCCCCAAAGACACCATATGACTATTTTGGACACAATATGACCCCTAAAAATACCTAAGGGGTCATATGGTGTCCTAAGGGGTCATAGGATACCATATGACCCCTTAACATACCATAGACCCCTAATGACACCATATGGTGTCCTAAAGGCTCATAGAACACCATATGACCCCTTAGAACACCATAAGACTTATAACAACATCATATGGTGTCCTAAGGTGTCATATGGTGTCCTAAAGGTTCATGAGACACCATATGACCCTTTAGGACACCATATTCTCTCTCACATTATTTCTTTTCCTCAATTACCCTCGATCACCTCTCTCCTCCTATGGGTTTATAGATACTTCCCTCTCCCCCTCTACCCACCCCCTAATTACCCTCTATGTCTCTCTTCACCTCTGTCCCCATCTCTCTTCTCTCTTTGTTGATACTTTCCCCTCTCCCCATCTCCTCCTACCCTCTAATAATCTCAAACTCTCCCTCTCATTCTCTCTTCACCCCAATCACCCCCTCCCTCTCTCTCTTTGCCTTCCACCTAATTACCTATAGCTCTCTCTCTCACACTCTCTCTTCCCCCCAATTAATCTCTCCTTCTCACCTCTCTACCCCTCCCCTTTTTTGATACTTCCTTGCGCCTCTCCTTGTCCCCTTTGAATTTTGTTGCTAGAGATGAGAAGGAAATGCAGAGAGACTAGTCTAGACCTTAGCGAAGAGAGAGTGACATAGAGGAGGAAATTATGAAGAGGTAGAAATATAAGCACCTTGTAGAGCTTGAGAGATTTAATGAGGTATTCATTGATAGTTAGAGATATAGGTCTAGAGAGAGATGTATAAATATGGACAAAAGAGAGGGAGGAAGAAACAAATAGGTGGAGTGATAGGTTTAGGAGAGAGATGTGGAGAAAGGAACAAACATAGATAACATGGTTTATCAAAATTTATCGAACTCAATAAAATTTATAAATTTTTTATTATTAATTAATTACTTATTTAGTTTATTTTGAGATGATTGTTACAAAAATTCATGCAATAGGGAAATCATATGAAAAAGTGATGAGTTTTTTATGTTTTAAAAAAAGATGAATTTAAATGAATTATAATTATTTTTTAAAACAAATAATTGAAAATATGCCTATTCCATATCATAGAGCACTTAATTACCTTTCCAACGCCTATAAAAAATCAAAATTTCGATATAAAACGCAAAAGTTATGCCCAATTTACTAAAATTTATTTTTTTATTTTTTCAAAAATCGGATATCCGATTTTAAAACATAAATTTTTCCCTCCACATTTTTGTTCGGGTTTGATTTGGGATTTGGCTTGGAAGTGACGAGCCTAGAAAGTCAACTGAAAAAACATGTTTTTCAGTATTCCTTGATTTTCCAGACTTTACACTGGTGGCTGACGACTTTTTTTATAGCCAAAATTGATAAAATGAAAAGGGTTTTTTAAGGAAGTTCTTAGCTTTCCAACAATATAAGGCTTGTCTTATTTCGACTTTTATAAATAATTATTATTTATTTTCTAATTGAATTCTGACAAAAGTCTTGATTGATAGACATTGAAAAATACTCATAACTTTCAAACCGCATAACATTTTTTGAATCTGAAACATGCGTCACATCCTATGCTTCGTCTACTATAGGGAAAAATTAAACAAAATTGAATTTCATAAGGTTTTGACCAAGTTAAGGTGGTCAGACGTAGGAGTTTATGAATTTCTGAAAAGCTGTAGTAAAAAAATCATAAATAATTATTTACTTTATAAAAAAGTATGTGTCACATCCGGACATGAGTCTAATACTTATATTATAAATCTTATAAAAAAAATATTATGATTTGATTGTGATTAGGGTGGTCAGACATACACCTAATTCTTATCTTTTTCATGAAATTTTTGTACCACTGCATTGAAATTTGAAATTTTCATTAAATAGGAATATTTTATTTCAAAAAACAACTAGTAGTTTAGAAACTACATTCAATTCTCTATATATTCTCTTCTTACATATTTTTAAAATAATGTTCATAACTTATTCAATTTTTCATGTCAAGTTGCATAACTTTTATTTTTTGAAATTTCATTGCCACTTCAGGGCCTGTTTTGGCACACCATGATCTTGCACATACCCATATGAGAATGTAAAGATGGAAGAAGATGAAAGGATTACTGCTTTTAAGGAGAGAGTTAATGAGATTGTCAAGGGAATTTAGTGATGTGGTGGATCTCTGAGTGAAGATGAAATAGTTTCTAAAGTATTGAGAGCTTTGCCACCGACTTATAAGATGAAGGCTACTACAATTAATGAGTTGAGAACTATGGAAAACACCTCTATTAATAGGGATACCTTGGTTGGGAAGTTATCTTCTTTTGAGCTTGAGGAATCCAGTCCTTCAGGAGTTGCAAAATCTAAACCTTATTTTCATGCATTTACACCATCTACTGACAAGAGTGATTGGAAAGCCTTATATGCTAAGAAACTGGATGAAATGAAGAAAGAAGATGAAGAGTTTGAGAAACTTGAAGCCCTATTTGCTAGAAAAGTACCTAAAGGTCCTACATGAAGTAAGTATGAAGGAAAATCATCTTTTAATGTTTCGCATGTAATAAAATAGGTCATTTTGCATCTAGATGTCCTGAAAGGAATTCAAGATTTGAGGAAAGAGTTAGAAGATCTTTTAGACCTAACCATGATTATTAGAGCAAGCATAAGTACAGGAGAAACAAAGAAAAATCATGCTACTATGTTGATGAGGAAGGTGTGACTGATTCAGATGATGAACTGACACTAGATTCAGCTAGTGGATCCTACAATTGAAAGGAATGGGTATTTTTGGCTATCAAGGAAGATGATCCGGTACCTAAAGAAAAGGCCCTTGCTACTAAAATTGAATACAGGGATGAATGGGTGATAGATAGTGGATGCTCACATCATATGACTGGAGATAAAAGGAATTTTCTCTCTTTGCAAGAATTTGATGGCAGTCTAGTTAGATTTGGAGATGACAAAGCATGCATGATCAAGGGAAGAAGAACTATATCACTAGATGGTAAGCATGATACTGATAATGTTTATTATGTTGAAGGTTTAAGGCATAATCTTTTGAGTGTAGGACAGTTGGTGGATAAGGGATTTCAGTTACAGTTCAAGGATGGAAAATGCAAGATTATCAATAGATCTGGATTGGAGATTTCAACCAGTACTCAGACTAAAGGTAACATCTTTCATTTGAACTCTGGTGAGAAGACATGTTTGATTGGACAAATTGATGAGATTTGGTAATGGAATAAGAGGTTGTGTCATGTGAATTTTGATTGCATTGTAAAGATCAGTTCTACCAAGGCAGTTAGAGATATACCTAAGATTTTGAAGCCCTATAATTCGATATGTAAGGAATGTCAAATGGGAAAGCAAGTCAGAACTTCTTTTTAAGAGTATACAAGACAAATCTAATGGCATTCTTGATCTTATTCATACTGATTTGTGTGGTCCAACTAGAATCAAAAGTTTTCAGGGTGATAGATATTTTATGCTAATCATTGATGACTATTCTAGAATGATCTGGGTTACTTTTCTAAGGGAGATATCTGAAGCATTTTAAAATTTTAAAATATTAAAGCTAAAGTTGAGACAAAGATAGGATTGAAGATTAAATTATTAAGGTTAGATCAGGGTGGAGAATTCACATCTGGTGAATTTAACAGTTATTGTGAAAATAATGGGATAACGAGACAGTTATCTGCACCCCGGACACCTCAGCAGAATGGAGTTGTGGAAAGGAAGAACAAAACTATCGTGGATGCGGCTAGAACTATGATGATGGAAGCTAATATGCCTCATATCTACTGGAGAGAAGTTGTGAGAACGATGGTATACATATTCAACAGAGTTCATATCAAGGGTGACACCGGTAAGACACCTTATGAGTTATGGTTTGGTCATACACCTATAGTTAAATATTTTAGAATCTTTGGTAGTAAATGTTAGATCAAAAGAGATGATTCCATTGGAAAGTTTGATCCTAGATGTGATGAAGGGATATTTCTTTGTTATTCTAATGAAAGAAAAGCATATAGATGTTACAACAAAAAATTGTAGAGAATTATGGAGAGCACTAATGTCAAGGTGGATGATCAAAACAAAATCAAATCAAAACTTATGAGAGAGAACCGGCAATGGAGATGATCATAACTGAACTGGTAGCACCTGCACCGGAACAAACTATTGAACCATTTACTCTAGCAGTATTAGAAAATTCAACAGTAACTGAAGATCAAATCAGCTCGGAACAGAAAGTCAAAAGACTCCTAGGTATGTAAGGTTAAATCATTCAGAAGATCAGATCATTGGAGACAAGAACAAAGGAGCACTAGTACATTTGGGCCTGATTTCTGATGGCTAATTGTCGGATTTGCGAAGACCAAATGTCGGACTTCCGACCAACTTTACCGTCGAAAACTCATCGTCGGGCTTCCCGACAATGCCATTTGCGTCGGTAGTCCGACGATGTTATGAACTCCTCCGACGGAAACTATATTTGCACCCCTCACCACAAATATCGACGGATTTCTGTTAGATATTCGACGGATGTTATGATTGCTCCTTGATGACCATCTGACATGGAAGTGAAATCGGATATACAGCATCCTTGTCGGATGTTTCATTAGTTGTCGTCGAAATTCTGACG
This sequence comes from Cryptomeria japonica, assembly GCF_030272615.1. NCBI lineage: Eukaryota > Viridiplantae > Streptophyta > Pinopsida > Cupressales > Cupressaceae > Cryptomeria > Cryptomeria japonica. The sequence continues at coordinate 257,023,762 of NC_081405.1, forward strand.
GCGAGAGATGATGTGGGTCAAATGGCTTTTCCATCGGTGAATGAAAGCATTGAATGAGTTCTATTTTTAAAAATTGCATTAAACATTTATTATTTATTTGATTCAGTGTTATTTCCAAAAAATGATTATCAATGATGTTTCTTTTCTCCAAGAATTGTCTAGGATATTTCCGTCAGATAATATGTAACATCTAATGACTAAATCTTTTCTTTACAAATTCTTATTTTATTTAATTATTATCTAAGTGTGAATTAAAATTTATATCTGTATGGAAGTAGAACATACAAGCTGAAGAGTCATGTGCAAGCAAATTTCGTAAAAGAAAGCAAGCAAGCATTATCTTGAATGACATGGAAACAAGCTCATCAACTGCCTAGAAGAGAGCAATTGGAGAAAAGCAAAGGAAAGTGATAAAGGGTGATAAATAGATAGAGAGTATGCAATACAAACAAACAATGTCTGGAATGTCTGATGTGACGTCTCTAATTTATGTCCGGAGGGACTAACTGGTTTTGGAGTTCCTGCGAAACCTATTGGGCCACGCTTTGGAGGAAATCAATGTGTTCATGCAAGGAGCACCTTTTTTCTATTATGAGAATAATGCTTTTGCACTGAAGGATATTTGGAAGTCAATATCCAAAAATTTCTATAGTGTGGAACCAGAGTTGGCGAACTCGAAGTAATTTTCAGCTTTCAGAAGACCAAGAGGTTATGTACACAATCTCCCAATAGAAGGGCGATTTCAAGCATTACCTCTCCCCCCCATGACTATTCAGGAATCACTTCCTCAAACAAAGGACTATTGGCCTCCATGGGATCAAAGAAAAAAATTGAAGCATAGACTCTAGACGATGTGGTGGTGTCCTTCGTGAAGAACTCTACACTATAATTGAAAATTCATGAGGGAAACTGCAAGATAGTGGAGAAATACAATCTTGAAAAGTAAGAAGAATGGATCTTGGTTTGGGTGGGGCCAAGTCAGGTGGCTCCTCTAGAGGTTGACGAGATAGAAATCATATTAGGATTTGAAAAAGATCACACTCGTGGAACTTCGTGTGCCAGTGATCGATTGCGGTGTTTGGGTAATGCATTCCAAATAGATACAGTTGCATGCCATCAGGATAAAAGTATTTAATCAAGACATTACCCATTTGGAATGCAACTATATCTATTTGGAATGCATTACCCAAACACCGCAATCGATCACTCGCACACGAAGTTCCACGAGTGTGATCTTTTTCAAATCCTAATATGATTTTTATCTTGTCAACCTCTAGAGGAGCCACCTGACTTGGCCCCACCCAAACCAAGATCCATTCTTCCCACTTTTCAAGATTGTATTTCTCTTCACTATCTTGTAGTTTCCCTCGTGAATTTTCAATTATAGTGCAGAGTTCTTCACGAAGGACACCACCACATCGTCTAGAGTCTATGCTTCAATTTTTTTCTTTGATCCCATGGAGGCCAATAGTCCTTTGTCTGAGGAAGTGCTTCCTGAATAGTCATGGGGGTAGAGGTAATGCTTGAAATCGCCCTTCTATTGGGAGATTGTGCACATAACCTCTTGGTCTTTTGAAAGATGAAAATTACTTCGAGTCCGCCAACTCTGGTTCCACACTATAGCAATTTTTGGATATTGACTTCCAAATATCCTTCGGTGCAAAAGCATCATTCTCATAATAGAAAAAAGGTGCTACTTGCATGAACACATTGATTTCCTCCAAGTGTGGCCCAATGGGTTTCGCAGGAACTCCAAAACCAGTTAGTCCCTCCGGACATAAATTAGAGACGTCACATCACACACTCCAGACATTGTTTGTTTGCATTGCATACTCTCTATCTATTTATCACCCTTAAACACTTTCCTCTGCTTTTCTCCAATTGCTCTCTTCTAGGCAGCTGATGAGATTGTTTCCATGTCATTCAAGATAATGTCTGCTTGTTTTCTTTTATGAAATTTGCTTGCACATGACTCTTCAGTTTGTATGTTCTGCTTCCGTACAGATATAAATTTTAATTCACGCTCAGATAATAATTAAATATAAAAAGAATTTATAATGAAAAGATTTAGTCATTCGATGTTACATATTATCTAATGGAAAGATCTTAGACAGTTCTTGGAGAAAGGAAACATCACTGATAATCATTTTTTGCAAATAACACTAAATCAAATAAATTAAAAATGTTTCATGTGACTTTTAAAAGTAGAACTCGTTCAATGCTTTCATGCACCAACGACAAAGTCGTCTAACCCACACCATTATCCATAATAGAACAAAGCAATATAATAGGCTATTATAAAGAATATATACAAAAATATGAAAGAACATTAAATTACCATTACAAACCCATAAACCATTAAATAGTGAAAATAGATATAAATTTGTAAATGTCTCCCTACAAACACCACAACCATAACCAAAACAAAAAAATTTGTTACCCGCAAAAACTAAGTAGCTGGTGAGTTGCAAGTCTACAACATCTCTCAAATGATCAAACCGTTTCTTAATTTTGTTCTTCTGATTAGTCAATGGGTTTAATTGCATGTACAAGTTTTCTATTTGAAGCCTTTTGTTTCCCTATATTTGAGACTTAATAAAATTCTTGTGAGTAGGAAATTGATTCAGGAGTTATGTGTGAAGAATTTGGCAAAGTAAATGATGACAATCAAACTCAAATTTTATCTGTCTTGAAAGCCTTTTATCCTGATGGCATTAAATTAAAGTTCTTTCTCTATTTTCTGGTGATCTCTGGAGCAGAGGTTGCTTTGCATCGACTTGGGATACATTTAACTTGCGTTGTATTTGCGAAAATATGTATCATAGGTCGATGCAATGCAACCTCTGCTCCACCAATACCAGATACAAGAAAAAGTACTTTAATTTAATGCCATCAGGATAAAATGCTTTCAAGACATATATTAGGTACAAAAGGAAGCCTACCCTGTCATTTGAAGGGGTTTACCTACAATTCAAGTGATCTCTTAATTATAAAATCAATTCAATTCCAAGTGAACAGGCAATCAAGCATTCATCAAGAATTGAAGGAGAAATCAAGTTAATAAAGATATTAATAGAGGAGATATTTAATAAAGATATCATGTTTTAAATTAAGAAATGGGTAGGAGATTAAGAATACAAACCTTCCATATTGCACACTTCAAGGTATATTCAAATTACAAGTTACATTTATAGGGTATGTCCTATTCGAGCTAGCTACTATTTCAACACATTCTAACACATGTATCTATTTCTATGCAATAATTAGTAGTAGCTACACATAGACTAGCATGGTACATAAGTTATTTTCTAATAGTGCCCTTCATATGCAATTCTTTCAAGATTATTTATCCTGATGGCATTAAATTAAAGTTCTTTCTCTATTTTCTGGTGATCTCTAGAGCAGAGGTTTCTTTGCATCAACCTAGGATACATTTAACTTGTGTTGTATCTGTGGAAATATGTATCATAGGTCGATGCAATGCAACCTCTGCTCCACCAATTCTAGATAGAAGATAAAGTACTTTAATTTAATGCCATCAGGATAAAATTCTTTCAAGACATATATTAGGTATAAAAGGAAGCCTACCTTGTCATTTGAAGGGCTCTACCTACAATTCAAGTGATCTATTAATTATAAAATCAATTCAATTCCAAGTGAACAAGCAATCAAGCATTGAAGGAGAATTCAAGTTGGTGCAGGTGCATTTGGAAGACCAAAGGACTCAATGAAGCCATTAAAGACTTTTGAAGGTCTTAGGAGTGAAGAGCCAATCAATTATGATGTCTTAAGGTCCATTATGGTGAATGTAAGAGTGGAGAAATTGCTTGCTAAGGAGCAACAGTAGCAAATCCGCCTTAAGGAGGGGGCACATTTTCTGATTGACAGTGTTTAGACATTTCAAATGAAAGGTGACTCCATCATCATTTGGATGGTATAGTGTTTGGAAGAGGGGTATATGAGAAACCCTACTTTTAAGGGTTTGTGAGAGGCTAAATAAGGGTTTTTGCATCTAAGAAGGTTAAAACATGTAAATAATTATATTTCCTTAGTTTTGAATCATATACTTTCCAGAGAAACCTTTTGATAGCATATTTTGTGTACCATCCCAATCCAAAAAGCATTCATTTTGTCTACATCCGATAGTCATTGCTAAAATTAGTTTAAAGTGTATTCATTTAGGGACCTTTCATAAAACATTCTCAACTTACACATCATAAAAGGATCTTAAAATATTCATTGTTTATAATGATAAGAATTTGGTTGTTCCATACACCTTCCTTTACTATTTTAAAAATATCATCGACCAAAATATTGTGCAGCAGTAGTATGGAGTGCATTTCATCTATTTTATGCCTAAATATTTCATCATACCACTTTCTTTTCAAAGGTGACTAATCGATTGCAGTGTTTGGGTAATGCATTCCAAATAGATCTAGTTGCATACCATTTATCTATCTTGATTAAAGACTTTTATCCTGATGGCATTAAATTAAAGTTCTTTCTCTATTTTCTAGTGATCTCTAGAGCAAAGGTTGTTTTGCATCGACCTGGGATACATTTAACTTGTGTTGTATCTATGGAAATATGTATCCTAGGATGATGCAATGTAACCTCTGCTCCACCAATACCAAATAGAAGAGAAAGTACTTTAATTTAAAGCCATCGGAATAAAATGCTTTCAAGACATATATTAGGTATAAAAGGAAGCCTACCCTGTCATTTGAAGGGGTCTACCTACAATTCAAGTGATATCTTAATTATAAAATCAATTCAATTCCAAGTGAACAAGCAATCAAGCATTGAAGGAGAATTCAAGTTGGTGTAGGTGCATTTGGAAGACCAAAGGACTCAATGAAGCCATTAAACACTTTTGAAGGTCTTAAGAGTGAAGAGGCAATCAATTATGATGTCTTAAGGGGCCAGTCTTAAACAACACACACTAAGCTTTGACTGCTTAGGTGTGATGTGGGCCCTTTCCTTCCCTTGATGTCCCTTCCCGTCTGTTTCCATTAAAAGGACAATCATCGTTAGCATTTGAATTCAAATAGTGTTCCCGCGTTTGACTGCATAGAACAAAGCAAATGGCATAAGAAACTCTTATCTACCTTGCAGCTGTCATAGAATACCTCCTCGAGGAGATATTCTCATGTCCTTTCCTGCTTTATGTTGTCGATGAAAGACATAAGCGTCCTCACAATGCAGTCAATGCAACAAATAGATTTTCATTTCGATCAGTTTTATTTGCCAACGTACTCTCTACCTGTGCCAAAATGGGAGCTTTGGAATAGATTATGGTCTTCCATCAAAGCAGAAGGTAAGGGCAATTAATATCAGATGCTTACGGTTGGAAATGCTATGTTTGACATGTTTGGAAAATGTGGAATTATAGACATGAAAGCGCATGAACTATTTGGTGAGATGCATCAAAAAAACATGATCTAATGGAATGCTATGATTGTAGGATATGCACAAAATGTGTTTGAAATGGATTTAGAAACTTCCAACCAAATGTGATTAGTGAGTATAGATGTTGCAGTGCAACTGACCAGGTACACATGCATGCAAAATGTGTAAGCTTAGATAAGGCACATGAATTGTTTGACATAATGCCTCAAAGATCAGGGTATGTGCAGGATCATGGTGTGCCAAAACAAGCCCTTAAGTGGCAATGAAATTTTAGAAAATCAGAGTTATGCAACTTGACATGAAAATTTGAATAAGTTGTGAACATTATTTTTAAAATATGTAAGAAGAGAATATATAGAAAATTGAACGTAGTTTCTAAGCTACTAGTTGTTTTTTGGAAAAAAAAAAATCCTATTTGATGAAAATTTCAAATTTCAATGCAGTGGTACTAAAATTTCAGGAAAAAAATAAGAAGTAGACATATGTCTGACCACCCTAATCACAATCAAATCTTAATATTTTTTTATAATATTTATATATAAGTATTAGAGTCGTGTTCGGATGTGACACATATTTTTTTTTAATTTTTTATAAAGTAAATAATTATTTATGAATTTTTTACTACAGCTTTTTAGAAATTTAGAAACTCCTACGTATGACCACCTTAACTTGGTCAAAACCTTATGAAATTTAATTTTTTTAATTTTTCCCTATAGTAGACAAAGCATAGGATGTGACGCATGTTTCGGTTTCAAAAAATGTTATACCGTTTGAAAGTTATGAGTGTTTTTCAATCAGTATATCAATCAGGACTATTGTCAGAATTCAATTAGAAAATAAATAATAATTATTTATTAAAGTCAAAATAAGACAAGCCTTATATTGTTGGAAAGCTAGGAATGTCCTTAAAAAACCCTTTTTGTTTTATCAATTTTGGTTACAAAAAAAAGTCGTCAGCCACCAGTGTAAAGTCTGGAAAATCAAGGAATACTGAAAAACACGTTTTTTCAGTTGACTTTCCCGGCTTGTCACTTCCAAGCCAAATACCAAAGCATTCCTGAGCCAAAATTTGAAATTTGAAAATTTGACTACAAAAATCAGATATCGGATAAAATCCGATATCTGATTTTAGTACAAAAATTTTTGGTCCCCAAAAAATTTCTCGTTGCTGCAATTTATTTGTTAAACTGCCACATGGCAGAAATCCGATTCGGATTTTATTAGTCATATTTTAGAGAGACAAAGACAGAGACAGAGACAGAGACAGATAGAGACAGAGACAGAGACAGAGAGACAGAGACAATATGACCCCTAACGACACAATTTGGTGTCTTAAGGGGTCCTATGGTGTTGTTAGGGGTCATATGGTGTCTTGGGACACCATAGGACCCCTTAAGACACCAAATCATGTCGTTAGGGGTCATATAGTGTGTTAAGGGGTCATATGGTGTCCCATGAACCCTTATGACCTCTTAGGACACCATATGACCCCTAATTACACCATATTGGGTCGCTTTGGGTCATATTGTGTCCTAAGGGGTCATATTGTGTCCTAAGGGGTCACCATATGACCCCTAACAACACCATAGGACCCCTTAAAACACCAAATCATGTCGTTAGGGGTCATATTGTATCTTACGGGGTCGTAGGACACAATATGACCCCTAACGACATGATTTAGTGTTTTAAGGGGTCCTATGGTGTCATTAGGGGTCATATGGTGTCCATAGGGGTCATGTGGTGTCCCATGAACCCTTATGACCTCTTAGGACACCATATGACCCCTAATGACACCATATTGGGTCGCTTTGGGTCATATTGTGTCCTAAGGGGTCATATTGTGTCCTAAGGGGTTCTATGGTGTCCCAAGACACCATATGACCCCTATTGACACCGTATGACCCCTAATGGCACCATAAGAACCCTCAAGACACCAAATCATGTCATTAGGGGTCATATTGTGTCTTACGAGGTCGTACAACACAATATGACCCCTAACAACATGATTTGGTGTCTTAAGGGGTCCTATGGTGTTGTTAGGGGTCATATGGTGTCCATAGGGGTCATATGGTGTCCCATGAAACCTTATGACCTCTTAGGACACCATATGACCCCTAATGACACCATATTGGGTCGCTTTGGGTCATTTTGTAGGGAAAAGGGGTCATATTGTGTCCTAAGGGGTCTTATGGTATCCCAAGACACCATATGACCCCTATGGACACCATATCACCCCTAACGACACCATAGGACCCCTTAAGACACCAAATCATGTCGTTAGGGGTCATATTGTGTCTTACAGGGTAGTAAGACACAATATGACCCCTAACGACATGATTTGGTGTCTAAAGGGGTCCTATGGTGTCGTTAGGGGTCATATGGTGTCTTAAGGGGTCATATGGTGTCCCATGAACCCTTATGACCTCTTAGGACTTCATATGACCCCTAATGACACCATATTGGGTTGATTTGGGTCATATTGTAGGGAAAAGGGGTCATATTGTGTCCTAAGGGGTCTTGTGGTGTCCCAAGACACCTTATGACCCCTATGGACACCATATGACCCTTAACGACACCATAGGACCCCTTAAAACACCAAATCATGTCGTTAGGGGTCATATTGTGTCTTATGGGGCTTTAGGACACAATATGACCCCTAACGACATGATTTGGCATCTTAAGGAGTCATATGGTGTTGTTAGGGGTTATATGGTGTTGTTAGGGGTTATATGGTGTTCATAGGGGTCATGTGGTGTCTCATGAACCCTTATGACCTCTTAGGACACCATATGACCCCTGATGACACCATATTGGATCGCTTTGGGTCATATTGTGTCCTAAGGGGTCCTATGGTGTCCCAAGACACCATATGACCCCTATGGACACCGTATGACCCCTAACGACACCATAAGACCCCTTAAGATACCAACTCATGTCGTTAGGGGTCATATTGTGTCTTACGGGGTCGTAGGACACAATATGACCCCTAACGACATGATTTGGTGTCTTAAGGGGTCCTATGATGTCGTTAGGGGTCATAGGGTGTCCATAGTGGTCATTTGGTGTCCCATGAACCCTTATGAACTCTTAGGACACCATATGACCCCTAATGACACCATATTGGGTTGCTTTAGGTCATATTGTAGTGAAAAGGGGTCATATTGTGTCCTAAGGGGTCTTATGGTGTCCCAAGACACCATATGACCCCTAAGGACACCATATCACCCCTAACGACACCATAGGACCCCTTAAGACACCAAATCATCTCGTTAGGGGTCATATTGTGTCTTACGGGGTCGTAGGACACAATATGACCCCTAACGACATGATTTGGTGTCTTAAGGGGTCCTATGGTGTCGTTAGGGGTCATATGGTGTCTTAAGGGGTCATATGGTGTCCCATGAACCCTTATGACCTCTTAGGACACCATATGACCCCTAATGACACCATATTGGGTCGCTTTGGGTCATATTATAGGGAAAAGGGGTCATATTGTGTCCTAAGGGGTCCTGTGGTGTCCCAAGATACCATATGACCCCTATGGACACCATATGACCCCTAATGATACCATAGGACCCCTTAAGACACCAAATCATGTCGTTAGGGGTCATATGGTGTCCCATGAACCCTTATGACCTCTTAGGACACCATATGACCCCTAATGACACCATATTGGGTTGCTTTGGGTCATATTATAGGGAAAAGCGGTCATATTGTGTCCTAAGGGGTCCTATGGTGTCCCAAGATACCATATGACCCCTATGGACACCATATGACCCCTAACGATACCATAGGGCCCCTTAAGACACCAAATCATGTCGTTAGGGGTCATATTGTGTCTTACGGGGTCGTAGGACACAATATGACCCCTAACGACATGATTTGATGTCTTAAGGGGTCCTATGGTGTCGTTAGGGGTCATATGGTGTCTTAAGGGGTCATATGGTGTCCCATGAACCCTTATGACCTTTTAGGACACCATATGACCCCTAATGACACCATATTGGGTCGCTTTGGTTCATATTGTAGGGAAAATGGGTCATATTGTCTCCTAAGGGGTCCTGTGGTGTCCCAAGACACCATATGACCCCTAACGACATCATAGGACCCCTAACGACACCCTATGATCCCTAACAACACCATATTGTGTCCTAAGGGGTCATATTGTGTCTTACAGGCTTATCTCTCTCTCTCTCTCCCTCTCCTTCCTTCTCTCCCTCTCCTTCCTTCTCTCTCTCTCTCTCTCTCTCTCTCTCTCTCTCCTCTCTCTCTCTCTCTCTCTCTCTCTCTCTCTCTCTCTCTCTCTCCCTCTCCTCCTCTCTCTCTTTCTCCTCTCTCTCTTTCTCCCTCTCTCCCTCTCCTTCTCTCTCTCTCTCTAAAATATGACTAATAAAATCCGATATCCGATTTAATCGGATATCGGATTTCTGCAATGTGGCAGTTTGCTAAATAAATGGTGGCAATGAGAATTTTTTTGGGGACCACAAATTTTTGTACTAAAATCGGATATCAGATAAAATCCGATATCCGATTTTATTCGATATCTGATTTTTGTACAAAAAACTGAGAAAAAAAGGGTTTGTGGACCATTTTGTAGATTCCAACGGCCCACAGTCTGGGTCCTATTTTGTTTTCTGTCGAGGACCATGGGTTTTCAGATAGCTAAAGACAATTTTTTTCTTTTGGGAGATTCTTAAAGTGAATACTTACATTGTCAATCATGAAGGAGCATGTGTGGAGGGAAATGGGGAGTAGTAGTCGTCGAAAGTCTAAACGCAAAAGAAAACTTTCAAATGACCAAATTGAAGTGTATAGAGAAAGAGATAGAGAATGTCATAGGAGGAGAAGGCAAGGTATGTTAAATATTGCTAATGTTACCTCAAATGAAGAGGAAATTGAATTTGAAAATGTAGATTTTGAAAGTGAAAATATTGAAAGTGATAATGAAAATTCTCAACATGTGGAAAATTTTGACATAGGAGGTGAAAAAGTGGAAAACTTTAACGTTAAAGGTGGAATTTCTCAACCAAATGAACCATATGTAACACCTAATTACTTTAGAAATGAAGACCCTCTCATGGATGAAAGACAAATTCCAAATCCAAGACCTTCAAGAACCCCAAAATGGTTATTTGAAATTGATGAGAACATTATTACGAATCTTGAAGGCAAGAGGTCAACAAGAACCATTCGGTTGTGGGCTACACAACTTTTCAACTGAAAATTTAGCAATAAGACATTGATCGAGCAATGCCAACTCTTTGTTCAATTGCTAAAGATGATAAAGATGAGACCATTGCTAAACAAATTGAAGATTCGTATGAACAAGAAGATGGAGAGAAATTCTATTATTGCAAAAAATCTATTTGATGCTCTCAATTCTATTGGAAAGAATACCAAAGAAAGAGATAAGAGAGCCACTCGAAGAGTGATTACAACCTCCTTAGTAAGCCATCAATTGAGGAAGGCTTGTCAAATGAGACAAACTTGTGTTGATTTTAACATAAACCGTAAAACTTTGGATAGAGCACTTGCACGAAGACAAAGACTTGACGATCTACTTCAACAAGATACATGGGCATTTGGTGGGAGGCTTCCATGTGTTGATAGAAAGTTGACTGACAATGTGAAGGAAGAGATTCAACAATTTTGGCACTCTAATTATAGAGTGTCACCCAATGTAAAGGACATTTTGAAATTAAGAATCGGCAACCGAGACCGCACACCGCATCCCAAACATTTCTTGGAATCAAGCCAAACAATGTTGTACAATTTTTTTTGTGAATTACATCCAACTTTTAAAATATCACAAAGGGCCTTTGAATCTTTGAAACCATTTTATTGTGTTCCTCTTAAGATTCACAATACCTATTGTTGCAAGTACCATGTGGAGTTTTCAATGTACCATGAACTTTTATGTCATATTCGTTCTAAGATGCATACTAATGAGATGTTGTAGGAGTGTTGTGCAATGCTATTTCCGAGATCATCAAGAGACTTGCAAGATCTATTTTTATGCCCTAGAGATGATGGCCGTTATTTCTATAGAAATGATTGTTTGAATGAGAAATGCTCAGAATGCGGTGGGTTGTCAAAGTTTGTTTCATGTTTTCATGAGGGCCGTGAACATGAGTTTGGAAATAATTATGTTGAAAAAAAAAGATACGAGACAGTGAAATATACTTTGAAGAGTGGAGGTGAAGGTTCTAGATGCGAATTAGTCTCAAGAGAAGTGAGTATTGCTGATTTTATTTTGGATTTTAAGGAAAATATTTTCTACAAGTATGCAAGGAACACCCATAGTTCTCAGTGGTTGGATCAATAGTTTAGGATGTGTAAGAACTCTTTCCCGATTGGCACTATTGTATCGGTGGTTGATTTTGCAGAGAACTATACATTGCAACCATAGAATGAGGTATAGTCTCAATACTACAATTCAGTCCAGATTGCTATTTTTGTTCACATTACATATAGACATGCTCCTAATGGTATAGAAGAGGATAGGAAGATAATTAGGGAGTATCATTTTTATATGAGTGATGATAGATCACACTCCTCCAAGTATGTGCAACATTCTTTCGAGAATTTTTTTGAGTTCTTGCATGAGAAAGATATTGCAATTGACCAACATATAATATGGTCAAATAACTGTACGGGTCAGTTCAAGAATGCCCGTATGTTTTATTGGTTGAGTAGAATGCATATGGAGAGGCGTATACCTCATATTTGGTGTTTTTTTGAGGCAGGGCATGGGAAGGGAGAGCATGATACGTGGGTTCCCCAATATCTAACTCCTTTATCTCAAACAATATCCTTGTCAAAAGATGACATGGAAAGTTCACTTGAGTATGACCGTCTATCAGATCTTGTACAACCAGGACATGTTTTTGCAGTTGTTGCACCGCAAGGGAATGAAGATAGATCAAAATATTGGTTGGCACGATGTGTACAGGGAAAACAAAAGCTAACACAACCAGTGACAGATGATGACGGGTTCACATATCCTACAGGTTCAGTTGTTGTTGTGGGAACTTGGTTGCGAACATACATGATTAGAAAGAATGCCATACCTGCATTTGAAGACTATGAGAGACACAAAACCATTATAATGTATTCACACCTTATTATAGCTACAAATGTCAAGTTTTTGAAGCATCAAGCAAAACCAAAGACCAAAGAGCTATGGACAGTGACTACTACTGATCATGAAGCAATACTGGATACTCTTAAACAAAGAGATGACCCTTCAGGCACACTTGAGTAGTAGGTCTTTAATGGTGCCTTATTTTGTTTATCATGCATTTCATTTCGAACAATGATCATTAAACCTTAATGATCAAGTTTGTTACGTGTATATTAAGGATGTGTTGAAAATGCAGGTCTATTGATGAACGTTTTTTTTTGGCAACACAGTTTTTGCATGCACATAGCGGGTACACGATATAATCGGAAGGGACTTATTTTTGCAACACGACTTATTATCATGCATTTGATGAGCTTTACAATTTTTGTTATTAGAGAACACTATCTGACAATTTTTGATGATATAATTATCGCAAAACCTTTATGCTCACGCAGGTCTTTATTGATGATATACAATAGTACATCACATTATGATTTTTGATGTTATACAGGTTCATGCTAGATCATTCGCCGTTGACAAGACACTCTCTTGGTGATGGTATATATTCTTTTGTGCATAAACATTAAGTCAAGTGAATGTATTGCTATTTAGAAATAACCATATCTACCATCGTCTTCAACCATGCAGAGAAATGCAGTGAGAAGGGCTTTAATCAACATGTGTCTTTCTTCAAAGTTATGCTTGTCTACTTTGCAGAGAAATTGGTAAGTTTCATAATTATACAATCTTGTGCGTCTTAAAAATGTTTGAAATAATCTATTTATAATCTGCCATACTAATTTGTATTGGTCTTCATTTATATAGAGGCATTGTTGTACGCAAGCTTTTCTCTTAGGACATGAGGATGTCTGATGCAAATGAAGTGGGATGTTGTATTTGTATATGGATGTGAATTGATGTAACATTGTTATGATGATATACAATATCCATGAGAAAATTATGTGTATACAATACATGGAAATATTCATGATCATTATGTGTCTACAATGTAATGTTTATAAATATTGATGATATACAATGTCCATGAAAAAAAAATCATGTTTGCATATCCCTTCATGGATGTCACATGCAAGTGTAAGGTAATTATGTGTATACAATACATGGAAATATTCATGATCATTATGTGTCTACAGTGTAATGCTTGTTTATATATAATTTTAGCGCTCAAGGGACGACATCGGTAGGGTATGACCCCAAGCATTCGATCGAGTGGGGGGGGAAAATAGGAGCATGCATAGGGTAATAATGCCTAACTGGACATGTCGGAGCCAACGGTTTGTCATCGCGATGAGTAGAACGAGAAATCGGCCACGCGACAACATTCCATTGAGTGAGACTAACGAGTTTTTTGCCAACCGAAAAAATTGCTGCCCTAATAAAACAGTAGGGCAACTTGAAAAACTGAGATAGGCTTTTGTAGGGACCCCTCTCATGGCCCTGTAGGTTCAAATGGATCATTTGTAGGTGCCACGGATTCCAAGTTAGGGCCTGTCAAAGTTTGACAATTTTGAGCACTTAGGGCGCTCAAGGGACGACATCGGTAGGGTATGACCCCGAGTGTTCGATCGAGTGGGGGGGCGAAATAGGAGCATGCGTAGGGTAATAATGCCTAACTAGACATGTCGGAGCCGACGGTTCTTCATCGTGATGAGCAGAACGAGAAATCGGCCACGCGACAACATTCCATTGATTGAGACTAATGATTTTTTTGCCAACCGAAAAATTGCTGCCCTAATAAAACCATAGGGAAACTTGAAAAACTGAGATAGGCTTTTTTAGGGACCCCTCTCATGGCCCCATAGGTTCAAACAGATCATTTGTAGGTGCTACGGATTCCAAGTTAGGGCCCGTCAAAGTTTGACACTTTTGAGCACTTCGAGCACTCAAGGGACGACGCCGGTAGGGTATGACCCCGAGCGTTCGATCGAGTAGGGGGGAAAAATAGGAGTATGCGTAGGGTAATAATTCCTAACTAGACATGTTGGAGTTGATGGTTCGTCATCGCAATGAGCAGAACGAGAAATCGGCCATGCGACAACATTCCATTGATTGAGACTGACGATTTTTTTGCCAACCGAAAAATTGCTGCCCTAATAAAACCGTAGGGAAAATTGAAAAACCAAGATAGGCTTTTATAGGGACCCCTCTTGTGGCCCCATAGGTTCAAATGGATCATTTGTAGGTGCCACGGATTCCAAGTTAGGGCCCGTCAAAGTTTGACAATTTTGAGCACTTAGGGCGCTCAAGGGACGACGTCGGTAGGGTATGACCCTGAGCGTTCGATCGAGTGGGGGGGGGGGGGGGAATAGGAGCATGTGTAGGGTAATAATGCCTAACTGGACATTTTGAAGCTGATGGCTCATCATCGCGATGAGCAAAACGAGAAATCGGCCACGCGACAACATTCCATTGATTGAGACTGATGATTTTTTCACCAACCAAAAAATTGCTACCCTAATAAAACCGTAGGAAAACTTGGAAAAATGAGATAGGCTTTTGTAGGGACCCCTCTCATGGCCCCGTAGGTTCAAACGGATCATTCGCAGGTGCCACAGATTTTGAGTTAGGGCCCGTCAAAGTTTGACAATTTTGAGCACTTAGGGCGCTCAAGGGATGACGTCGGTAGGGTATGACCCCGAGCATTCGATCGAGTGGAGGGGAAAAATAGGAGCATGCATAGGGTAATAATGCCTAACTGGACATGTCAGAGTTGACGGTTCATCATTGCGATGAGCAGAACGAGAAATCAGCTACGCGACAACATTACATTGATTGAGACTGACGATTTTTTTGCCAACCGAAAAATTGCTTCCCTAATAAAACCGTAGGGCAACTTGAAAAACCAAGATAGGCTTTTGTAGGGACCCCTCTCGTGGCCCCATAGGTTCAAATAGATCGTTCACAGGTGCCATGGATTCTGAGTTAGGGCCCGTCAAAGTTTGATAATTTTGAGCACTTAGGGCGCTCAAGGGACAACGTCGATAGGGTATGACCCCGAGCGTTCGATCGAGGGGGGGGGAAATAGGAGCATGCGTAGGGTATTGTTCATTAAATGAATTGTATTGTTCATTGAATGAATTGTATTGTATTGTTGATTATATGAATTGTATTGTATTGTTGATTAAAAGAATTGTATCATTCATTAAATGAATTGTATTGTATTGTACATTATAAAAACAACACTTACGATGAAATGAAATGAATTGTATTGTTCATTAAATAGCCATTATTAACCATTGTTAATTATTGGAATGAAGATTAAAGATTTCCATGATAACACCACACACAGATGAGCAACAATTTATATGATCGAATATCAACTTCTGTATATATAAAAATGTCAAATGATTACAAATGTATGTCCATACACAAATATGGCATAAACGCCAACTGAAACAAAATGTATGTCTAAATACATGAATGTATGTCCATATACAAAATATACATGCCAACTAGACATGTAAGCATTCCAAAACTATCTATAACATCCTAAGCTATTGATGGATCATCAAAATCGATCCTCTTCACCGCACTGCTCGGCTCTTAAGGATCCTGCACAAGAAAAACAAACCATGATTAATATTAGTTATATTATATAATTCACATTCAAAAAGTTAACATAAAAATGAACTATAATTGAACTATTCATGTTTACCTCATCTCCACGTTTTCTCTTCAGCTTTGTAGGACTCTTGATGTATGTCTTCGGTAGAGGAGGTATGTTTTGAATATTTTCATACACAACCTACATATGTTCAGAAACATGACATTGATATAAGTTAGCATATAATTGTCACTAATAATAACAAATTATATCTACTAGTCAAAAAATAAAATAAACACACATCTACTCGAGGCATCTTTTCTTCTTCTTCAGGTATACTGGGTGTAGTCATCAAGGATGTGAAGCCAAGAATTCTCTGTATATATACACAACAAGTATATGAAACTATCAATCTATGTCTAGACATGTATAATCACTATAAGTTATTTAAACTATTCATTCAATCATATTTGCATTCAATTACCTTTCCCTTGTCTCCAACTGCACTACCAAATCCTAAATCACACTGCCCCGCACTCGTGCTGCTTGTACCCTACAAGAGTAAAATAAGATATACATGCAAGTTACTACATAATCTAATTAATACCAATATAAATGATGAGCATGCATGTACAATAAAATACAAATGACTAGGTGCAATAATATATGTACCGTCAAGCTATCAAGGCCAAATGAAATGGCTAACAAGGTGCCCTCCTAAATCTGTCTCAACTCATCCTCAGTCATCAACTGTTAAATAGACCATGTAAATAAAAATTAGTACTTAATATTATATAATTTATAAATATTTAATTAAAATATAACATGAATTGTGAAAACACAAATCTTACCAATACATCATCAATGTATGATGACAGTGCCTCCTCGCCTCTAGCATGTGAGGACTCCCCAGGGTATACTCCAGTCTGTGTAATAACATTTGGTGCATCATGCATCTCATTCACCTCATAATCTGCACTGTCCACATGAGGATCAACGGGTTGTCCAAGTGGACCCAAGCATACGTGCCCACACATGACACAACTATGGGGCACGCATATGTGTGGAGCCAAGGATGACGTGTCACCGGCACCAGATGCACCGCTACCATCAAGAGTAGGCTGAGCTACTGACACAGCCTGAGAAACCAAAAGGCTACTCAAAGAGTGAATAGTCGATATGGTCCGTGAAGTCGCCTCACAAATGATATCAGGATGCTGAACTGCAGGTGGGGGATCAACAGGAGGAGGGGGGACATATGGGCCCTAGACTACTCTGACTGCCCCAGGTCTATTTTGGGGCATACCTAAACCTACACCCTGGAAAGGTTGGATGTCAAAGTAGTTCACATGTTTGTGTAAAACAAACGCAGCATACAATTTTTTTATGAAATAGAAGGGGATATCAAGATTGTTGTTGGGTGGTTTGTCGAAAACCATCCACCAACGATCCCAAAAGTTTTTCACAATCCCATCATTTGTGCACCATTTGATAGAAAGTTTTGTTTTTTGGGGATCTATGGGCTGACCAGTACAGGGATTGACAAACAATGAGGTGATTTTGGCTTTGGATATCTCAAGATCCTTGATATCCTTATACAACAAGCCATCTGCATATTTTTCCTTCATAGAATCTCGCCACAAAAGGGTGGCATCGTGCTCCTCAGTCATGGTTTCCATACTTTTTATTATTGACGTGAGAGGATCAAACAATGGGTTTAGATGAGGGATCCTACGATATACTTCTGCAATCCCCCTCAATTCATTCAAATTTTGTGCAATCAAATCTTGAATTGAGGGGGGGTTTGGAAAATGAGGGTTTGGTTGCATTTGTGGTTGGTCAGTGTTTTCATTGTTATCCCCCATTTTTAACCTAATTTAATATAAACAATTAAATTTAGTTAACAAATTTAAACAATTAGGTATTTGATTTTAAAAAACCTAGTTTTCATGAAAAAAACCATATTTTCAATGAAAAATCAAATAAACATTAACAAAAAATACAAAAAATGAATGAAAATGATTCAAAACGATAAAATTCTTACCTCTAAATCTATTTTTTAGCAATTTTTTGTGAAAACACCAAATATCGGATGGAGCGGATATCGAATTTTAATGAATTCGCGCGGCCCGTGAGTTAAAAATAACTCACGAGACTATCACTGTCGAAATATAAAAGTCTCAAAAAATCGGATATCCAATTTCTATACTTAAATTATTTTTAAATAACATATATAATATAATAATATATTATATAATACGCATTGTATTATATTATATATATTATAATATATGATATAATATAATATTATATTCTATTATAATATATTATATAATACAATATTATATTATATTATAATATATAATATAATACAATATTATATTATATTATATAATATATAATATAATAGAATATTATATTATATAATATATAATATAATATAATATTATATCATATTATATAATATAATATTGTATTATATAATATTATATAATATAATATTGTATTATATAATATATTATTATATTATAATATAATATAATATAATATAATAATATATTATATAATACGTATTATATAATATATATATAATGTAATAATATATTATATAATATATTATTACATTATATATATTATATAATATAATAATATATTATATATTATATAATATGTAACATATAATATATTTTTTAAATTAAAATTACAAATAACAATCGGATATCCAATTAAATTGGATATCCAATTTTATCGGATATCCAATTTGCATAGGTAATTACCAGGCCAAGGTGTAATGACACCCAGGCCTAGCAAAAAGTCAACATGGATTTTCGCATTTTTAGGCGAGTGAGGAAGGCTATTTTTTTCACATCGCCACTTTTTGGCCCCCCTTGATCCTGCACTAACCCATCACCCAATATCCAATGACGGTTGGGAGAAAGAAAACATCAAATTTTTGAGAATCTTAAATATTTCTTTATTCATCACTATAAATCTATTATGAATTTAGTCTCAATATTGCAGAAATTTATTCTATTATGAATGCAATATTTAGAGATGTAATCTTTATATTATTTTTTTAATTAGGAAAAGGTCCTAATAGAATCCCCAACTAATTAATCTAGAGAAAGATACCACTAAAGAAAGAAATTCAATCATCGCCACTATGATCTTGAAGGCTTTTAAGACACTTGGATTCCTATTTTGGCCCGCTTTTCCTTGACCCTATGTTAAGATAGTAAACTAGTTTGAGAGAATCTATTGGGTGGGAAATTGTGTATGGTTGCAATTATTTTCATGCATGGAAAGTGATTTAAAGTTTGGACCAATAAAGGATAAGTATTTCTTGAACCTTTGAGGACGTGTAAGCACCACATGGATGTTTCTCCATTATTGAACTCTTTGAATATGTAAGTAAATTATTTTTGGTTGATGACACAATAAGTGTGGTATTTATCTTTTCGATATATTGTGGATAATATTAATCAAACATGGAATTTTTTTGATGCTATATACACTATGTTTTGGATTGAATTTAGGTAAGCAAAGAGGTAATGGAAGAATAAAAGAGGTACACAAAGGAAGAAGAGTGAAATAGGTGGTTTGGGATGGAGGTTACAAGTATATATGATAATTCGTATGGATAATTTGTTGTCTATAAAGAGGCAAATAAGCTATCACAACTTCAACATGAATGAATGCCTCATCTACAGAAGCAAAAGGTACCTCTAATGGTTTCAAAAATTTGTCAAAATAGTTATGATATACCAAATAATCAAGTGGAATATCCTTTAGGTAACTAATATTATCTTCAAACTATTTATTTTGATTTTCATCATATATGGACCTAATTGCCCCACCTTTAGGAGATAACTATAGGAGATAATTTATTACATTTAAAAGTCCATCATAAATAAATTAATTATACATTCTATGTGAATGTTTACTATCACAAATTGATTTTAATTCATTTATCTACATGAATACACTCTTTATTTATTAGTTCTAGGAATGGAGCACTTACATGGGCAAACAAAATGCTAGGTTTGAGAAAAATAGTTAAGAGATTGGATGTATTTAAAATAGGTTTATATCACTTTCCTTTGACTTAGTCATGGAAGATCATCTAAACCCCGAATGCACCTTCATCTTTAAAAACATGCAGTTTAAGGTCAGCCATTCATATCAAACATTAGAGGAGTGAGCTTCTAAAAGTAAGAAGTACCAAGATGTGTGCTCTAGTAAAAATTTTGTAGTCCTAAATATCCACAAAATTTGGAACAATAATACAATTTTTTAATAATATTTAATTGTAAAAGAAAGGATTAAAATGGAACTAAACACTCTAAATAAATTAATCAGGGTTAAAGGGATAAACTAGGATCAATTCATGAAGGCAAGATTTGTTATCGCAAAATTAATAGATACATGCAAGAAAAGAAATATTAAATCTAGAGATAAAATTCTTGAAAAATTTAGCTAGCTAAAAGTGAAAGAATGTTGGAAAGAGTTTGGTATTGAGTTAGGTGTTGGTGGAAGGTTTAAGGAGGTACACTATCATCATAATTAATGTTAGAGAGTGTTGTGTGAAGAAGAATGGCCACGAAAGGAGTGACTGTCCTAAGTGCTTGAGACTGTCACAAAAAGTGAGTGTTGCAGCAGTGAATCTTCCTTTGACCTTTGTGTGTTTGGGAGGGTAAAGACCCATGGTGGTATATGTTGAGTGGTTAGGAGGGTAAAGACCCACATATCAACTATCTACTTTGACATCCTAGGATGGTGTCCACTTACTCTAAAACCTCGTGGGCACTCTCTGTCTGATACTAACATATGCATAACATGTGCCTCTCATATAACCCTATGTTGGATAGGCCCCACCATAATTAGAAGATCCTAATTACTAAAAAAACTAGATTCTCCCCTAAAATCTTTTTGAGTCATAGAAGGACTAGCTTGATATCCCTGTAGTCTCTCATACCTAATATGAGACACTTTGCCATAGCTGGTTACAAACTTCTCTCATGCCTCTTGTGTCCTCCCATGTACCTCCTTTTCCCTAAGAGACTTTGCCATAGCAACCCTAAAGTCATTTGGATTGGCCATGTGTAGGAAAACTGAAATTTTGGGCTTTCCACCCCTAATGAAATAATTGACAAGTAACTTGTCTTGAATGTAATCTACAGACTACTAGAACTCCAAAAACTAACTCTCATGTTGAGCCACTATGAAACCTTATTATGTAAATTGTGAAACTCATCTATGCATCTCTGTCAAAAATATTTTGAAATAGAACACACTTTGAAGCACTCCAAAATGGTATCTGGAGAGGATTTCCAATGTGAGTTGGTGCATTTTATCCTCCCACAAGGTGGAATCAAGTCCTCTCAAAAATTGCATTGAAAATTATGCCTTTAAGTTGCTCACATATAGATGCAACCCAAAGCATAAGTCCAAGCTAAGTAACCAAGACTTATCGTCAACCCCATTTGTGGATTTTAAAAATGTAGAGGATTGGAGATGAAGCAAATCTCGAATATGATCCTTTGGCTCATGATATGTGCTTGCTATAGTCTATACCTCTTGTATTTATGCATGATGAGGCTAGGTAATATGTATTGATCAATATTCTATCTCCTCTATATGTATTTCCCAAATTCACGACAAACTCCTAATAAGCTCCCAAGATGAAAGTATATGCTCCTCTACTACAAGTGGATCCTCGTGGCATGTAATATTTTTGGTCCATACTCGAGCTACTCATCTTGGTGAAAACTCTCAAAGTGATATGACCCTTCCTTCCATTTCCTACACCCTATTTTCTAACCCACACCTCATAACCTTTACCTTACTTCCTATCATTATTACCTTCCATCTACCTTTCATATCCCCTATCTTAACCTCCTCCACTTTCCTACATCCTATCCTAAACCTTAACCTCGTACACACTTACTTTTACTTCACCTACCTAACCCCATTCCATCCTTCACATCCTTTTATCTCCCCCCATTCACTTTCCTACCTTCCAAACCCCTAACATATCCTAACTTGCTCTTTCACCATTACATCCTCCATCACTTACCTCCCTATCTTACCCTAACCCACACCTCATAACCTTATACCTCTCAGCTTCCATTTTATACCACCTTCCTAACAATACACTTATGCTCCCTTCCAAACCACCGACAAAAAATAGCACTCGATCACTACACAGTACTCTCACGGTTTTGCAGCAGGGATATTCTGTCACAACCATATATACCAACATCCATAATTAGGATATATTTTACATAATGGCACTCGATCGCGCAGGTTTAGGTCAACCCTCTCCTTAATTAGGATATATTTTAAATATGGAAAGTAGTGTTAATATGTTTCAGGCTAACTATATTGTTCATTATTTAAAATGCAGTGTTTAATTAATACATGATTGTAGGATTGTTCAATGGTTTCTTGAGTGCGTAATCGATCCGGATTCTTTCCCTAGAATCGGCATGGGAGGAACCACTTGATGGGGAGGCTTCAAGAGGACTGAAACACACATTGAGATGTGAGGGAAAATGAACAGGGGAACCTACTAGGATGACATGGTGTTGTTGAGCAGAAAATTCAGACTGACACAACAACTTTGCAATCTATCAAACTTCAATCTCCAATCCCGAACTCATTCCCACACAACTCCCGTTCATACGCACTCTCACGACAAGCACATAGAGATGCTTCCCCACCACGTGCATGCTTCTTCTACCCGTGACCCATTCCTGCAAATGACCATGAGAATGATAATGTACATTCTTCTTGTTTGCACTCCACCACGTTTAGGCCACTTCACATGGTAGACACGCGAGCAGGAGGCATATTTACTCAACTATTCAATTCCTCCAACCCACATCCCCAATCGATTTGGAGGGAATAAAAAGCAAAAAACAAACAGTTACCTAACTGTTCTACAAACACCAGATCGGGAAACAGTTTTATAATGTTGGTTTAAACATTATATACTTATAAACAAGGATTTAGTCTCTTGGTCGAGTATGGAGATGAATCTGCTACTTGTTAGGTGGTTCCAGATGGGATATGCTAGTGTTAGATCAATGGCTTAATCAACGACATCAACTCCCCTCCGTACCCACCGATTAGAGATGGGGGGGAAAGCAAGGGAGGTGGGAAGGGTTGCAGCCAGCAATGAGTAGAAAACACAAGGGAGGGGATGGGGCTATGATCAATCCCATCTCGAAATGCTATGATTTGGGTCGGGCAGGCGGGAAAGCAATGGATTGGGTGAGCTGGGGTGGGAATAAGAAGTGTCTGATCCCACTGTGGGTCGGGAACTATAGAAAGCCTTGTTGTTTAAATCCTAAACCCATACACCCCTAACAAAATGCCAAACGGCTTACAAATGGGCCCAAAACATGCCCTTATTACATTAAATAATGCCCAGACTTGAAAATGCCCCTAAACAGAAGGCAAACATAAAAACATAACAAAATTCCTACCATAAAGCTGGAAAGTTTCCCGTTGCCTAGTATCCTGGTATAGTTGCTCTTGCAGCACCACTTCATTCCATGGCTGGTTCCCTATAGAGATGGGATTTTGTAATGGTAGAGGCGGGACGAAGTAATGGCAGAGGTCGATGGGACGAAGACGCAGGATTTATGAAATGACTTGGTCTTTTCTTCTTTTTTTTGAAGTAATGCATGCAGGCGTTGGAATTTTGACGAATGCGAGCACTTTTTCTAAAAAAAACCCAAATGTCATTGCCAATTCCTTCTCCGTCGAAACCAAATGTTGCATTATCGTTGGAATTCCGATGAAATCGGGCATTTTTTCAAAAAAAAATCAAATTTGATCACAATATACCTTCTCCGTCAGAAACCTCCGTCGAAATTTTAGGCCAAATGTATTAGTGGAGTGATGACAAGAAGAAGATTGGCAGTTGATGAGGTATGTTTAATTTCTCAAATTGAACTGGCATCAGTAATTGGAGCATGTAAAGATTAAAGTTGGATTAAAGCCATGGAAGAGGAATTAGATCAGATAGAAAAGATTAACACATGGACTTTAGTTCCCAGGCCTAAAAATAAGAATGTTATTGGAACTAAATGGGTTTTTAGGAATAAATTGAATGAAGATGGACAAGTTGTGAGGAATAAAGATAGATTGGTTTGTAAAGGATATTCTCAAAAGGAAGGAATTGATTATGATGAAACTTTTGCTCCAATAGCTAGGATTGAAGCTGTGAGATTATTTCTTGCTTATGTTGCCCATAAGAACTACAAGGTTTATCAGATGGATGTTAAGTGTGCATTTTTGAATGGAGATCTTGAAGAAGAAATTTACATTAGCAACCTAATGGATTTTCACTTTCAGATGACAAAAACATGGTTTGCAAGTTAAGGAAAGCTTTATATGGATTAAAACAAGCCCCCAGAGCTTGGTATGCAAGATTGGATAAATATCTCTTGAAGCTTGGTTTCACTAAAGGTAATGCTGACAGTAATTAATACTATAAGATCATTGATGATGACATATTGATTGTTGAAGTCTTTGTTGATGATATCATTTTTGGAGGTGAGGATAAGTTATGTATGGAATTCTCTGAAAATATCAAGAATGAATTTGAGATGTCTATGATTGGGGAAATGAAATTTTTCTTAGGTTTGCAGATTACTTAGACTGATAAAGGTATTTTCATCTGTCAAACTAAGTATGCTAAAGAGTTGTTGAATAAATTTGGTATGGAAGATTCAAAACCGGTTGGTACACCTATGGTTACAAGTGAGAATTTGACTAAGAAAGATGCATCAACACCAGTAAATCCTACAATGTACAAGTCTATGCTTGGAGGTTTGTTATATCTGACTCAGGCTAGACCAGATATAATGAATGCAGTTTGTATTGTATCAGGATATCAAAGTGATCATAGAGAGAATCATGAGAGTGGTGAAAAGGATTTTCAGGTATTTGCAAGGAACAACTAAATTTGGTTTGTGGTATCCTAAAAATGATGACTTTACACTATGTTCATATACAGATGATGATTGGGCTGGAGATGTTAATGACTAGAAGAGAACATCTGGTGGAATTTTCTTTCTTAGAAAGAAACTTATTTCTTGGATCAACAAGAATTAGTCATGTACATCTTTATCTACTGCTGAAGTTGAGTATGTTGTTGCTACTACTAATTGTATGTAATGCCCCGCCAGGAAACCCCGGGGATTAAGCCAAACACAAGAATAGAGTGCAATAAAAAAAAAATTTAAGTTAAATACAACACAATGATACAATGAGATATCAAAGTTCAAATTACATAGTGGAAGACATCAACTAACATCTACAGGGTTTCCCAACGTGATTACTTAATTCCACATTTAACTTAACTCACGCTAATTAACCCAATAAGATAATTATCTTAATAACGAGATAATTCTTAAACAAGAATAATTTCTTTCAATAAGATAAAAATATAGACCACAAGAAAAGGTTCATCCATTATGATTTATTTATACCTTACGTTCAAACTTTTCATTAAAAATATAAGTCATGCATCTAATTTTATCACACACTTTAATTCCATCATAAAATAATGAGATCTTTCCATGCATACTTAATTTCATTATCAATAACTGAATGTATTCCAATATTCTAAGCTACAATCTTTCATGATCCAATTTACTGCATTTAATTAGAACGACTGCATACATGCATTTACAACTAATTTCATCTAATCCACTATATACATTCTAACATAATGTCATTCATACATGCTAAAACTGAAAAAGGAAACATAAGAGCATAAACATCACATAACACCAAATTGATCTCGGAGTTCACCCCTACAGGGCTACATCTCTGGGTCTGCTCACTTGCAAGACCCCTCTAATAATTAATAAAGTTAAGAATACATGAGGTTCACATCATTTACAATCCTACCATCAAGGCGAACATAACCAATATACAACGACCACATCGATCAATAAATACATAAATGATCCCTGAATAGGAAAGGATCCAACTGAACATGATCGAAGCAAATACAAAGGTCCACTGGAGCATCCACAAAACTAAGTCATTGCAACCCAAGGTCTAGCATGAAATCAGGTTCTCACAAGGGCATAAGAAATAGGACGACTCCACCAAAAGTGCTCCTATCAAGACAATACAACAACACACAAGCAAATGTAGCGGACAAGTGTCATCACACAACCTGGTATGGTTACCATGGCAGGTCTTCATAGGTTCTAGCCCCATACACTGGGTTACCCTAGCAACCTAATCCGAGCCTCCGGCCCATCCAAGCCTCATGTGGACCCACACATCCTTTCGTGAAGACAAGGATGATGGTTTGTCATTTCAGGCCTTCTCACTGCATGTCGAGTCTGTGTTAGCACTCATCCCATGTGTGAGGCACAATTATCTTACTTAGTGATTCATTAACTAACTCTCTAAAATGCTATTAGGTTATCACTTATTAGACACACTCTCGAAGGGCTACCCAGCAACCACTTTGGGTGCGGCCCCCAATCAAAAGCCACCTTCCCATACACTAGACCATACTCAATGAACTCATAAACCTAGACATACACAAGGTCAAGCATACAGAGTTCAAAATGGAGGAAACAACCATTTGGTCAAACACTACTCCTATGAGGTGCACTGACAGGCGGTACTCTAACTAGAGACCTAACCAACTATGGTCAACCACAAATCATCATTTGACACCCGCATAAAGGATATGACTAATTATGACACCACCACAAAACAATGGTCAAACTCGAGACCGAGGACTGAAATAGGTACCCCAAATCAATCCATACGACAGGGTCCAATCAAACAAATCAAGGTTTTGCCATTACCTTAAGCAAAAGCGAATACATAAATTAAACTTGCAAAGGCAATAACCGGAAAAGACAATATTTTCCCATATTGATTTAAACATAAAAGTCGATCAAGTTTCCTAAATGATCTAAGTTAGATTGCAGTTATCTACCTCATTTAGGTACAGGTTGTTCTTGGTTTTCTAACTCACTGAAGTTCATTTGCATCGAACATACATAAATACATCATTACGAGTTTTCAAACCAAGTTCACATGAATATAATTAAATAAACGTTAACCAACTAAATATGATATTTACTCTTCAATTAAAACAACATTGTCATACTGGTTCGAAAATCATATTCTCCAAGTTCATCTATCCAGAACCATGTTAAACTATACAAATCAAGGAGACATATACATATAAGGAACCCAAATAAAGAGAGTCTATTCCCAACTTAACAATTATTTCCTTGTGCATATATATAAAAAAAATTCCAAAATTAAATATTAATTAATATATATTTATTAATCTGTGATTAATAAAATATAAACAATTAATAGTTAATAACAAAACTAATAAATTGTACAACCTGAGTTGGCCTAGTGGTGGAGAATTTGTGCTCTTGAAAGAGAGGTCACAAGTTCAAATCTCACAAGGGGGTAAGGTATGTACACCTCATCGGCTTTGGCCTATTACCTATCAAAAAAAAAAAAACTAATAAATTAAGTATTAATTTATATATGTGTGTGTGTGTGTGTGTGTGTGTGTGTGTGTGTGTGTGTGTGTGTGTGTGTGTGTGTGTGTGTGTGTATTATCACCATTAACATATATTTAAAATATACATTGATTAATTAATAATTAATATATAATAATAAAATATATTAATTAAAAGTTAATAAAAATTATACATTTTAAAACCCAAATTTAATTTAACATATTATATATATATATTTTGATTAAAAAAAACATTTTTCCAAAATGGAATTGGGGGGGGGGGGGGGGAGGTACACACGTGGACCCCACGTGGGCCCCCTGGTAGCTCACGCTACCATTGGTAGCAACCGCTACCTCCCCACGTGGTGGGGGTTTTCCCTGCCACATGGGGTTGATATTTATTTTTATTTTTTTAATTTTCTAGCTAAAAATTAACAACAACAGAAAAAAATACAGTCAAAGACATGAAATTTTTATTTTTATTTTTATTTTTTTTAAAACAATAAACAACAACCCCAAAATGCTAAGTCTCAGGCAGAGACCAAAAAAAATACAGGAATAAACTTCCAGAATGCATGGTTTTCACAAAAACCAAATTTAGAATAACCATAATCAAAATAGGCAAATTTTCTCAACCAGAAAATCATATATGGCAACCTAAGATGGATTTACACCATTTATCCAATCCATTCAACCAATCTTGCCTAAAACAAACTAAATTCTAAAATAAAACTTAAATTTGAGAACACCCAATGGAGATTTAAACAAGAGTTCATCATGAACAACCATTCCCAAATAATATCCAATATTTGGTTTTAGAAAAGCAAGAACAATACAACTAGAAATCAAAGAGATGAATCTGAATCCTACCTCATCTTGCATTCCTGGCAAGATCTGATGAAGAGCCACAACCTGCAGCTCAAGAAATCTTTCTCCTCCCAAAACCCCCAAATTTTCCATCCAAAAATATTTTTTTCCAAAAAGATCAATCCCCCATATTTTCCAAAAACCTAGGTTAAATGGGAAAGGTTTGACCAAAATTTTATTTTGGATTTAAAATTTTTATTTAAAATAAATCACAAAAAAAAAACATTCTTTTAAACTATATCGATAAATTAAACTTGCTTTTCAATTTAAAATTGATTTTCTCAAATAACTGAAATTAACCTTTCTAATTCCAAAATGCCAACAAGATTAAATTAATTCTATTGCAATTAAATTTGAATCTTTCTTTTCCAACAGCATAAACATATTAAATTTAACATTAAAATTAATCATTTAATTGAACTTGCTCCTAACTTGAATTGAGCAATTCTAATAAATGATAAATCGCACAAAAGGGAACTTTTTTTAATTAAGTCCCTAAAATACTAATGCGTAAACACACATTAAATCAAATTAAACACTAAGGATTAAATACTCAATTTAACCACACACACCAAACACACAACCCAAGAACGTCAAACAAACAGACGACCCACATACCCAACCAAAAGGGAAAACTGATGGACAACTCACGACACTCACTTGAGCATGACTATGGTCAAACGAGGGTATTGTGACCACCTAATCCAACTCTAAGGATTATAGAGGTACACTCAAACCTACAAATTCAGGTGGAGACGAACCTCGCACCCATGCGGTACTGTACCTGAAATCTCCTGCAACCAAGAGTCATACATGCATACATATATATACTTAAATGAAAGTGTTAGCCCAAGATAATAACACGAAATAAGGGAGCTAATAAACTTGCATACAAACTGGTGCGAAAACCACATTAACAGCTATGCACTAAAATCAAAGCACCTGACTATAACGCTATAATATGATAAACTAACCAAGGTCAAACCAAGATTAGAAATTGATTAGTGCAGGGGTACTACATTCTTCCCCCCTAGGTTCTGACTTACTCCTGGAAGTCGTAAGGCTAGATGGAGAACATGTCGCACACACTAGCCCTGAAACTCATTCAACAAATATTAAATTGCACATAGGAATCTTTCCATAAATAAATAAAACATTATTGCTAAAACCTTTACAAATGTCATTACCCATTCGCAAGATACATCTAAATCCATACATTTCTTAAAATATTCTAGGAATCATCAATAATCATAGTAGAGATACAAGAGTTTTCTTCCTTTCATTACACCAAATTAAAGCATTACAAAGAGGTAAACAACAATTACCATAATCATCTACCAAACATGACAAGAAAACATGTCATCATGATCAATTTCCTTTACCAATCCATCTTTTTCATAAAACTTTATCACATAGAACTAGCTTCAAAATTCAATTTCTACAACCAAGTTAACTTTCATGAAATAAGAGCAACAGAGATAACTCAATTGTTTACACTTGCCAGGTATATGAAAACCTTTCCAAAGACTATGTCCCATAACATAGTGACAAGTTAACACAATTTACTCCATGATTACACATAATAACCATCCACATAACTGGAATGCACAACTCAAAAGGCCACATGTGAGCATGTTTAATGCTCGGTCAAAGATAACATGCACGATCAGCATCTCTATGCCTAATCTCAGAACAATAGTATGATCATAAATATCCAATATCACACTCAAAGGCTTGATGGTGCTAGGGCACACCATAGCGGTGCTACCTTCCATACAAGACCTTCGTGAACATCCCTTGTTGAGTAAGGTGGTTAGCCTCCAAGAGATAGTCACCACACATAGGTAGGTAGTGGATCCTAGCTGCATCACAGCCTCACATACCCCCATCCTCAAGGTTCCTTACATCTACTTCCTCATACACACTCAACCAAGACCATCTCATACGTCCTTGGAGAGTAATTTCACATTTCAACACAAGACCAGTATACGAAAACAATAAGGATAAACCAGTTTAGCCACCAAAGTACAGATGAATAAAGATAATAAATCATCAATTCCAACAGTAAGGCAAGAAAATAATCCAGAATTTGCAACACCAAATCAAGAATGCAAAAGATCACAAGATCATGGCTAAACCTTCAAAGTCAAAATAAAATAAATTTTTGGTCCCCAAAGAAATAATAAGAAAATCACAATTGCACATAACATCACTATGTGACTAGCATCTAGCCACCAATGAGGAAGGAAGGGACAATCGAAAAACTGTCGCAATAGATCATCATGTGGTGTAGCCACGTCACACATCCACATGTCATGGCAATGTGCACCTCGGCATCACCCTGCATCACGTTGTCACGCAGCATGGCAATACCCCAAGCGGAGAAGACATGCAATGGACGTATTCCGCATGGTAGTGTACCTCACGGAAACAAGCACGCGCAGGTCACGTCCCACATAGCGACGTATCTATAAGGATACTCGTCGTAAGCCAGAGGTATACATGACTAAAGTCCACCCACATGTCCACCAACACCTACTAATTGGCAGCTCATGTGGATAAACCTACCTTTCATGAAGATAAGGCAAAGGATCCTCCAAAATACACCATCACTATACTCAAGAATCACCATCAATATGCTCAAATAAAGGAGAGGAATAGGCTGTCACACATAAACCTATAAATAGATTCATCAAAGGGAAAGTATTGAGTACACCTTTGATATAGTTTTATTGTATAACTATATCTTTCCTTGAAATAGAGAAGCTAAAGTCGCTTCGTGCCGATATTACTGTATGCCGATCCATACTATTCAAAGAATGGTGACTTCTACTACTACCCCTTAACATACTGAATTACCAACAACCCAAGGTTTGGTACTTAGTAGGGAAAAAAATAAACAATATCACATAAACAGTATGGTTCCCATACTCATAAGCAATATATCCTCCATGGTTGATTAATTCACCAACCCATGGGCACATATAATAAGCATTGGTTTCTTAAAATACACACGAATACACCAGTATTGGTTTAGTCACATTTACGAGGAGTACTTTTCAGTATGCTATCATCTACTCAAGGAATGTTTTAATTATGCTTTCCACATGAATAACTGAATAAAGTTTACTCTAGATACAAGTACTGAAATTATGAACAATTCACAATTACATAAGGAATTAGCATCATTCCTATATCTTTCTTGAATTTCACTAAGCATTCGTATTCACATTACTAACTATGCAATTTTCTTTCTAAATCTTAAGACTTTCATCTTTCCATAAGAAGCCCAAAAGAAAACATACAATTTCATATGCATAATAAAAAAATTCTTTTTAAATCAATGCATTCCTTAGCAACATTTCTAAATATCTTATAATCTAGGCAAAGAGAAGGGAATGAGAGTTTGATAACCAAACTATTTCTTACATAGACACAAGATCAACAAGGTCACACTACAATATAAAATTTCTCACTATAAGCCTATCATTTTAGTTGCAAGGTTTTCATTTCTCTACCATTTTAGAAGAGTATCAATCGAACTAACATGACATTTCCAATTATTATGGTTGCAACAGAATGTTCTAGTTTTCCAAACAACAGAGGTCAAAACAGGTAATCTATTCGATAATACCAGACCTCTTGCGAACACTCACTACTTTAATACAATACAGACACATATCATAATTTACAACCTATCATTGAAAATCAAATTACGATCAGAAGGTAAGCAAGGAACTATCAACAAAATAATACATATTAATGCATCCACATCAACCAAGCTTTTCATTCGCACTTTCTAAACATAATAAGGCAATTACATATATCCAAAAGCAAGTTCAATGGAGCATTATTAAAATAGATCCTTAATCAAACTGGTTTAATGAAACACATAAAACAATTTTTTCGTGGAACACATTAATACACTCTCAAAGCTACTATAACATGTTCCCTTTTTATATTTCTTTTACAAATAAAGTAGTTTCACATAACAACTATTCGCATATTAATGTACCTCACTTAAGATAGAATTTTAATTATGTTACTTCTACAAAACACATGGAGGGTTCTTTAATGTACACATGCAGTTTTCTCCCAATAACCAATATTAACTTTCAACCCAAAGCCCTTTTATAATCTAAAGACACATAAGTATCATAGGGTTCACACAAGGGTTCAAGACATCACAACCTTTCTCTTGCAAAAAGAAACTCACATCAGAGATAATTACACATATCCCAAACATTTTTAATTTCTAGAGAGAGAGAGAGGAAGAAGGGTGATAATCATTCAATTTGATACAAAATAAGCATTCAATATTTGCCATACTAGTCCTTCAAGTGGACAACACTAAGCTAGATCATAATCTTAAACAAGCACAATTCGCACTTTCAGATTCAAGACAAGCACAGACCAACCCAAATGAATTAGTCCAAAGAGTACAACACTTAATAAGGAAGGTACATATGACTCTCCTTCAGAATATGAGTAATCATAGACCAAGATATCAATAAGCAACAAAGCACATATAATCACTCAAAAACACCAACATCAAGAAGGTGAAAACAAGGTGTGAACACAAGTGTTACACACAAGTTAAGGTTTGCTCAATCACACATATACAACAAGGAGGACGAGCATACAACATAAGGTCGATACACCTCACACCAACTAAGGGCACAAGTGAAACCAGAGATCCCAGTGTTGCAACATGGGCTCTGATACTAGATGTAATACCCCACCAGGAAACCCCAAAGGGATTAAGCCAAACACAAGAATAGAGTGCAATAAAAAAAATTTAAAAGTTAAATACAACATAATGATACAACAAGATATCAAAGTTCAGATTACATAGCGGAAGACATCAACTAACATTAAATGGTTTCCCAACGTGATTACTTAATTCCACATTTAACTTAACTCGCGCTAATTAATTCAATAAGCTGATTATCTTAATAACGAGATAATTCTTAAACAAGGATAATTTCTTTCAGTAAGATAAAAATATAGATCACAAGATAAGGTTCATCCATTAAGATTTATTCATACCTTATGTTCAAGCTTTTCATTAAAATATAAGCCATGCATCTAATTTTATCACACACTTTAATTCCATCATAAACTAATGAGATCTTTCCATGCATACTTAATTTCATTATCAATAACTGAATGTATTCCAATATTCTAAGCTACAATCTTTCATGATCCAATTTACTGCATTTAATTAGAACGAATGCATACATGCATTTACGATTAATTTCATCTAATCCACTATATACATTCTAACATAATGTCATTCATACATGCTAAAACTGAAAAAGGAAATATAAGAGCATAAGAATCACATAACACCAAATTGATCTCGGAGTTCACCCCTACAAGGCTACATCTTCGGGACTGCTCAACTGCAAGACCCCTTTGATAATTAATAAAGTTAAGAATACATGAGGTTCACATCATTTACAATCCTGCCATCAAAGCGAACATAACCAATATACAACGACCACATCGATCAATAAATACATAAATGATCTCTGAATAGGAAAGGATCCAACTGAACATGATCGAAGCAAATACAAAGGTCCACTGGAGCATCCACAAAACTAAGTCATCGCAACCCAAGGTCTAGCATGAAATCAGGTTCTCACAAGGGCATAAGCAATAGGACGACTCCACCAAAAGTGCTCCTATCAAGACAATACAACAACACACTAGCAAACGTAGGGGACAAGTGTCATCATACAACCTAGTATGGTTACCATGGCAGGTCTTCATAGGTTCTGGCCCCATACATTGGGTTACCCTAGCAACCTAATCTGATCCTCCAGCCCATCCAAACCTCATGTGGACCCACACATCCTTTCGTGAAGACAAGGATGATGGTTTGTCATTTCAGGCCTTCTCATTGCATGTCAAATCTATGTTAGCACTCATCCCATGTGTGAGGCACAATTATCTTACTTAGTGATTCATTAACTAACTCTCTAAAATACTATTAGGTTATCACTTATTAGACACACTCTCGAAGGGTTACCCAGCAACCACTTTGGGTGCGGCCCCCAATCAAAAGCCACCTTCCCATACGACGATAGACCATACTCAACGAACTCATAAACCTAGACATACACAAGGTCAAGCATACAGAGTTCAAAATGGAGGAATCAACCATTTGGTCAAACACTACTCCTATGAGGTGCACTAACAGGCGGTACTCTAACTAGAGGCCTGACCAACTATGGTCAACCACAAATCATCATTCGACACCCGCATAAAGGATATGACCAATTACGACACCACCACAAAACAACAGTCAAACTCAAGACCGAGGACTAAAATAGGTACCCCAAATCAATCCATACGACAGGGTCCAATCAAACAAATCAAGGTTTTGCCATTACCTTAAGCAAAAGTGAATACATAAATTAAACTTGCAAAGGCAATAACTGGAAAAGACAATATTTTCCCATATTGATTTAAACATAAAAGTCGATCAAGTTTCCTAAATGATCTAAGTTAGATTGCAGTTATCTACCTCATTTAGGTACATGTTGTTCTTGGTTTTCTAACTCACTAAAGTTCATTTGCATCGAACATACATAAATATGTCATTACAAGTTTTCAAACCAAGTTCACATGAATATAATTAAATAAACATTAACCAACTAAATATGATATTTACTCTTCAATTAAAACAACATTGTCATACTGGTTCGAAAATCATTTTCTCCAAGTTCATTTATCCAGAACCATGTTAAACTATACAAATCAAGGAAACATATACATATAAGGAACCCAAATAAAGAGAGTATGTTCCCAACTTAACAATTATTTCCTTACGCATATACATAAAAAAATTCCAAAATTAAATATTAATTAATATATATTTATTAATCCGTGATTAATAAAATATAAACAATTAATAGTTAATAACAAAACTAATAAATTGTACAACCTGAGTTGGCCTAGTGGTGGAGAATTTGTGCTCTTGAAAGAGAGGTCACAAGTTCAAATCCCACAAGGGGGTAAGGTATGTACACCTCATCGGCTTTGGCCTATTACCTATCAAAAAAAAAAAAACTAATAAATTAAGTATTAATTAATATATATATATAATCACCATTAACATATATTTAAAATATACATTAATTAATAATTAATAATTAATATATAATAATTAATATATAATAATAAAATATATTAATTAAAACTTAATAAAAATTATACATTTTAAAACCCAAATTTAATTTAACATATTATATATATTTTTTTTGATAAAAAAAAACTCTTCCAAAATGGAATAGGGGGGGGGGGGACCACGTGGGCCCCCTGGTAGCTCACACTACCATTGGTAGCGCTGCTACCAAATGGTAGCAGGCCGCTACCATTGGTAGCAGCCGCTACCTCCCCACATGGTGGGGGTTTTCCCTGCCACGTGGGGTTGATTTTTTTTTTTAATTTTCTAGCTAAAAATTAACAACAGAAAAAAATACAGTCAGAGACATGAAATTTTTTTTTTTATTTATTTATTTTTAAACAATAAACATCAACCCCAAAATGCTATGTCTCGGGCAAAGACCAAAAAAAATACAGGAATAAACTTCCAAAATGCATGGTTTTCACAAAAAATCAAATTTAGAATAACCATAATCAAAATAGGCAAATTTTCTCAACCAGAAAATCATATATGGCAACCTAAGATGGATTTACACCATTTATCCAATCCATTCAACCAATCTTGCCCAAAACAAACTAAATTCTAAAATAAAATTTGAGAACACCCAATGGAGATTTAAACAAGAGTTCATCATGAACAACCATTCCCAAATAATATCCAATATTTGGTTTTAGAAAATCAAGAACAATACAACCAGAAATCAAAGAGATGAATCTGAATCCTACCTCATCTCGCATTCCTGGCAAGATCTGATGAAGAGCCACAACCTGCAGCTCAAGAAATCCTTCTCCTCCCAAAACCCCCAAATTTTCCATCCAAGAATATTTTTTTCCAAAAAGATCAATCCCCCATATTTTCCAAAAACCTAGGTTAAATGGGAAAGGTTTGACCAAAATTTTATTTTGGATTTAAAATTTTTATTTAAAATAAATCACAAAAAAAACATTCTTTTAAACTATATCAATAAATTAAACTTGCTTTTCAATTTAAAATTGATTTTCTCAAATAACTAAAATTAACCTTTCTAATTCCAAAATGCCAACAAGATTAAATTAATTCTATTGTAATTAAATTTTAATCTTTCTTTTCCAACAACATAAACATATTAAATTTAACATTAAAATTAACCATTTAATTGAACTTGCTCCTAACTTGAATTGAGCAATTCTAATAAATGATAAATCGCACAAAAGGGAACTTTTTTTTAATTAAGTCCCTAAAATACTAATGTGTAAACACACATTAAATAAAATTAAACACTAAGGATTAAATACTCGATTTAACCACACACACCAAACACACAACCCAAGAACGTCAAACAAACAAACGACCCGCATACCCAACCAAAAGGGAAAATTGATGGACGAATCACAATGCTCACTTGAGCATGACTATGGTCAAATGAGGGTATTGCAACCACCTAATCCAACTCTAAGGATTACAGAGGTACACTCAAACTTGCAAATTCAGGTGGAGACGAACCTCGCACCCATGCGGTACTGTACCTGAAATCTCCTGCAACCAAGAGTCATACATGCATACATATATATACTTAAATGAAAGTGTTAGCCCGAGATAATAACACGAAATAGGGGAGCTAATAAACTTGCATACAAACTGGTGCGAAAACCACATTAACAGCTATGCACTAAAATCAAAGCACCTGACTATAACGCTATAATATGATAAACTAGCCAAGGTCAAACCAAGATTAGAAATTGATTAGGGCAGGGGTACTACAGTACACAAGTTCTATGGATGAAGCAAATATTGAAGGATATAAGGGTGGATTGTAATGAACCGGTAGTTATTCACTGTGATAACTCTGTTGCTATTGATATATCAGAGAATCTGGTATTTCATTCTAAAAGCAAAGAACATATCTATCAAGTATAACTTTTTGAAGGAGAAGGTGGAAGCAAATGAAGTCAGACTGGTTTATGTGAACACTAAAGAGCAGATTGCAGATATCTTCACTAAACCTTTGCCTAAGGAATCATTTGAGTACTTTAGAGACAGATTGGGGGTTTCTGCCCCTCCGGTAGAGACCTGAATGATTCTGATTGGCATCACTCCAACATGCACTTACATTAGCTACTATTCATTCTGGATTGATGTGTTCATGCTACTACTCGAGGGGAGTAGTCAGTTGTGTGGTTTAGTGGATTTATGATTTTTCTTTTATATTCATGTCAGATTTATGCCATTGATGTCAAAGGGGGAGAGATATATGTGAAAAATAGAGCTTAACAAAATATTAGTCAAGGGGAGAGATCAGATCTTAACATAGATAATATTCATAGGGGGAGTTTGTTAACTTTGTTGTTATATTACCTTTTGGGAGATTGTTGACTGTCTTCCTTTGGGGGAGACTTGTTTGGCATTTCTTGGCACTTGGATGTTTTTCATATATAGTGTTGCCATCAATGCCAAAGGGGGAGATTGTTGGCAATTGAAGGAATTGATTATGTGTTGCATTGATGTTTTGTCATTGATGGCAACACCGGTTGTTTTGGTTGTTTTTGGCTTTCGATAGGTTCTGGTAGAGTGGTTGGTTTATGATATTGATTTGGTATGCTTTGGTATGCTTTGACTTGTGGACTTGGTTTAGATTTGTCATTCATGCTATTTAGATGGGTATCATGATCAGTTGGTTCAGGATTTGATGACTCGGGAGCTATCATTTATTCTAGTAAGCCTTTTGGTCACCGGCAGAGCTTTATTGAAGACCTTTTGATGCACGTGATAAGTGGTGTTGGCACGGCTTCTAGATGGATTTCAGTATGTTGTTGATTATCTTGTTTGTGTTCTTGTTGATCGGTGGTGTTGGATTTGGGTCCGAACCTAATGCTATCTTATTCGGCTAGTTTATGGACCGTTTTATGTAACGTGTTGGTGGATGATCCTGATGTGTTACCAGTTGGGTTTATTGATTGGATTATGTTGTTTCGGTCTCAGGATGACTTGGTTGATCATTAGATTGTGGATTTAAGTTATGAATTTATTGTATTATCTTTTAGGTGGTTGACCTAATTGTTTAGGTCTCGGGTTGGTATAAATGTGATGTAAGATCTCTTTGTAGAACATGGGGATATTCATGGGATGAATGAGATTATGGTTATGGGATTATCTATGTGCGAATAAAGTTCTAATCATATGCAGAGTCTTTTGGTCAATCATAGGTGATTGAATTGGGTTGGTGAAAGAGGTTTAAGACCTCCGGTACTAAGCTTAATCGGAACTTTACTGAGGCATAGGAGATGTTATTCTTTCAATTCATTCTTCTTCTAGATTGTAGTCTGGATTTATTTTATAGTTAGTGAGGCTCCTTTTGTGATGAGCAGTGTGCTCTAGGTTGTTGGCCTTCTTGCATGTGCAGGCCCCTCTTATTGTAATCACATACTTACTGCAGAAGTATTATCTGACTGTGGGTAGGCTTCCCACAGTGGTTTTTCCCTTTATCGAGTTTTCCACCTACAAATATTGGTGTAATCTTTTGTGGATGGTTGGTAAATGTTCTGTGGATTATATTTGTGCTTAACTATTATATCTTCTATTATGGTATTTGGTTTAAGTATTCTGGTAGTAAGGTTTTAATGCTTAAAGTTCTATAATTTGTTAACAAGTGATTCACCCCCCCTCTTAGTTGTCCTCTGGTTATCTGATTTGTCTAACATATAGTGCATTATATTGCTAGAAAATAGAAAGTAATAATCCTATCATGGTCTAATATTAGGAGAATTTAAGATAAGTTTCTAGGTCTACCATGCTATGTTGCTAGGAACCATATAAAACCTTTGTGAATCAGACATGTAGTAGTGTGATCTATTGCTAGGAACCATATAACAACTCTATAAATCACATGTACTAGTTTACCTTGTTGCTAGGTGATCCTTAAAGAGTATTAAAGTATAGTAGAGATTAGTTGCATATATTAGCATTCTCATTCACTAGATATTATTAATAATGGTGGCTAAAATCAAGCATGTCTCTATAGTTGGGGCCGCAACCTATTGATATTAATAATGCATGTGTATTTATGAATTTGAATATTAAATATGGATGTAGCCCCCTTAAAATAACTGTATAAATTATTGGTAGGTAATTAATTATAAGGTAGAAAAGAGGAATGGAAAGGGAATCTCTAGGAACTGTATATTAGATCATTCCCTAGAATCATAGATGTCCTTCCTTGAAGGAGAGAAATATGATATAATTTTTCTATAAAAATAAAACATGGCACACTATAGATCATATAGAAGAAATGATATAGGAAAAAGTAAAGACAATGCCACATATAAATCAACATCAGAAGAAGAGATATGCAAAGGGATTTATATACCTTAGGGTCAATATATGTTTGAAAAAAATATAATTAGAGGAAAGTATCATATATATGTTCTATGATCATTTCCCAATCCATACATAAATATAGGAACAAAGGAAGAAAGAACATAAAAATAAGCATTAAAAAAAAAGAGGAAATTTCTCTAACTTGGGTCAACATGAAAGAGACCTTAATATCCCAATGCTCTACATGATCCCAAGGATTATTATTGAAATGAAAATAAGAGATATGTGTGAACAATTGAGGTAAAAAAATAAGGAATTACAAAAAATGGTGTTCCTCTTGTAACCATTTACATACGAAAGCAATATGGGTCTTCTGGGAGAGCTCACATATAGAAACAAACATATGCACATAAGAGTGCACAAGACACACACGTTATCCAAAGAGAAAATATTCATGCATAAATATAAATGAGATGGATAGATTATTATTATTCATTGTACTCATCCATTAAGTTACCCTAATCCCAATAATGATCATCTAGTGATGTACGACTATTAGGTGGTGTAGGAGCCAACAAAGGGATAACGAGAGAGTGGAGATAAGGAGAAAGGGGACATGATGTTAGATAAATTTTTACCCAAGAAATTTTTAAAATACTAAAAAGATTAAAATTTTATGGGGGTCACACTAGATTTTATGTTTTTTGACAAAAACAATAGCACTTTATGTTGTCCCCCTATTTAAACAATTTAAACTCCTCTGTTTAACAAAAAAGTTAGTATTTTAGAAATTACATTGAAAAAATCATTTGATTCAAAGAAGTATTTTTCCTTCAATATGGAATCATTGTCTTGCATTTATCCATTTCTTAGGGGTATTTTATTTATTTTTTAAATAGAATATTAACAACTTGATGCACCTCTTATTCCTTATCTTTAGAATCATTATCCTTGCAAAATCTTGAAGACTTAAAATTTAAAAGAGTGTGAAGAAATATTAGGATTGTATAATCCATATTTGAATGCATTCCTTTTATAAAATCTTAGATTCAATTCTTTTTTCTATGCACAAATATCTATTAAACATATTAATTTATTGAATAAAATGTAATTAGTAGCTAGCTTAAGAGTCCCTTGAAGAAAATATTTTATAATTTGTATATCATGGAAAGGATGATATAGTCTAGATAAGATGAAGACTACAATCATATGATGTAACCATTGATGTGTTCATTGGATCCTTGGTGTAAGGACTACGATAATTTAAAATTACCATAATTCACAAATTACACAACAACAAGTACGCATTGATACCATGTGTACAAGTACACAATTTGAGAGATACAAAAATTCATCTTTTGATATGAAGTTAGAGTGAGAAAACAATAACAAGACTAAACTTAGGAAAATATATACCTTTACAATAGACCACAAGGTTGAATACAATAAATGTACCAGGACCAAACCATGATGACCACCCTGACAGGAACTCCAGACATCTATCACCCTTAAACACATCATGGGTGAGAACATTGTCAGAGCGCGTTTCCACTCTACCACAATGTAGTTAAACTTCCCCGGTATCTTTCATGACACGAAAGATACCCAGCCCAAAACAAGGAAAACTAGCATTGTGATACTAACGGGAGTAATGGAAATGTGCAACTAACACATGATATATCCACATTCTAACACTAATCCAACACTATCATGATACACAAGATGCATATAAAATAAATATGAAGATGGAATCTCAACAACCTTTGCTTATCTATCTAAAGTCATTTTTGTGACCTCAATTCTATCTCAATCACAAGATAAACATAGTGACTTCATAGTATTTATCAATCACCATTTAAAGAAGACATTT
Source organism: Cryptomeria japonica (assembly GCF_030272615.1). NCBI lineage: Eukaryota > Viridiplantae > Streptophyta > Pinopsida > Cupressales > Cupressaceae > Cryptomeria > Cryptomeria japonica. The sequence goes on from NC_081405.1 coordinate 257,065,593, forward strand.
GTATATAATCATGCATTCATAAGCATGTAGAAGCTACTTGAACAATAAGCATACAAGAGTATATAAGTGTATTCAAAAGCATCTATATATTCATTTCCTCAAGTATTCTTAATAGAATCAAATTCAACCTTAACACAATTGTACTAAAAGGTAAACATAACACAATGCATTTACATATAAAGTTAGGGAATATTCTTATCACTTATTGCATTTTGAACTATTATGCAACTATAAAAATATATGTCAAAGGAAAATGGATTTTAACCTTTTGATAAGCAACATCTTACCAATGCCAAAAGATACTAGTCTAACACTTCAATTCTTGATCTAGAGTCACCATCCCCATTAGTCAATCATCACAAGAGATAAGGTTATAATATCAATGTTTCAATCATTTCAATTAAGCATCTAATGATTAACCTCACATGGGTAAGTGCACCAAGATGGTGAACAGAAAAGTGGCCACATGCCAAAAAAAAAAAAAAAAATTTCATAACCCGTACGGGTTCTAAAATTTCAAAAACATGCTAGGCTTGGTAACACCAAGCCTTACCAAGCCTAGATAAAAAACAATTAAAAAAACCAAAAGTTCCTCAAAACCCGTACGGGTTTTGAGGAACATTTTTTTTAAATAAAAAAATTTAAAGTTTCTCAAAACCCGTACGGGTTTTGAGAAACATATTTCTTTTGTTTAGGCCACGGGTTTTGGCCATTTTCAACGCCAAAACCCATAGAACAACAACAAGGAGAAGCGAAAAAAAGCATCGAACCCACACGGGTTTGCAACAATTTTTTATTTTCCCGTCATCAAAAGCAATTTTCAACAATGGCACCCCGTCGAACAGGTAAGATTTGATTTGTTTGATTATTTTTCTTTTTATTAATTTGATGTCAAATTCATCAAGCGATCCCCAAAAACGAAATAGACAACAAAGGCCTCCTCCTGCACAAGCAACACAAGAAAACCCTATTAACATTGCACAAGAGAAACAAGAAAACCCTCAAAATCCTGAAAATGTTGCTCCTCAACAACCACCACCACCCCAAAACCCTCCACGTCCTCCATTAGATCATGTAGATGCCACACAAAAGGATCTCATCAATCGGCTTACACAAAATAGTGCCCAAATTTCTATATTGGTGAATAGGTTGAGGACCTCTAAGCTTGAGCACCACTCAACCCTTGCCAGAACACTAGAAACAATGGCTAATAGTGCAAATGAGGTATCTAGGGAGGTTACGAAATGGGGTTCATGGAGGGATAGATGTCGAGCATTTTATGGGGATGGGTTGTCATATGATCAAGTGAAGAAAAAGGGCATAGTTAAAGCTGACATATGTGCTCTTTTCACCGATCCTGTTACCAGTAACAACCTAGAACTAAATATGACTGGTTTCCTATACATTGGTGTGTTCATGCTAGGTTGAAAGATGATTTTTGGGATAGGTGGTATATGGTCTTTGACCAACCACCTTGTAATAATTGGGAGGTGCCTCTATATTTTTTGAGAAAGTTGTATTGTGAGTTTATCCTCGGCGAGAAGCCGAATTACTTTGACATCCGACAATTTCAAGGTAGAGGGAGAGGCTCTACATAGGATAGACTTGGGGCCCATAGGGTGGTAGATCCACAACATAGGAGGCGTACAGCTCCTAAACCCATGGTTCATGTCACTGTCCCTATATCCTTGAAGGAGTCTATGGAATTACAGACTCTTCAGGTAGCTGCATCATTGACTGATGTCATTGTTCAGCATGGGACACAACTAGTCAGAGCAGAGGATGTACTAGCACCTACAGCACCTCCTTCATCAGCGACACCTCCTTCATCAGCAGCACCCCCTTCCTCAACGGCACATCCTTCATCAGTAGCATCTCATGCATCATTTGGCATGAGCCAGCCCATTCAGCATATGTGCCCCACCTACTAGGGTGTATGTTCTGGTGTAGACACTGACGCGGACGAGGATGGTGGGACATCTCGTTCATGTACATGTTGCGGGAGTAGATGCCATGCTTCCACTGCAGAGGATGTGGCCCTCACCAACGAACTGCTCAATATGTTGTACCCTCTCTATCAGACACAGGTGCGTTTAATTTTGTTTATGACGTTATCAATTAAGTGACTAAATCTTATAAAAAGAAATGAATTTTTTTTTTAGAACAATTTAAAGTGACATATAAATAAAATGCATTACAGGGTGCAACAGGTGGTGGGAGTACACCACATACTGTTCAGTCGACTCCACGGTCATGAGTAGTTTCACCACCAGAGGTAAAGATTTGTAAATTTGTTAAAAATATAATAATACATTGGATTCAAAATATATTTTGTTAATTATATGTATCATTACTTGATATTTTGTAGGGCTTATCAATGGCTGAGATGTCCCAACTTGATGATATCATGCTTTCAGCCATTGATTTTGGCCAAGATAGCTATGCGGTACCATTTAGATTTATATATTTCTTACTTAAGTGATATATTAAATACATGCTCTTTTCCCTTATGTTAATTTTTTTCCATTAGTTTACCCCACCTATCTCGAGGACATCTTGTGTGAGAAAGCCATCCTCTAGCACTCCGAGGCAGAAAAAGATATCCTCTCGGACACCCAAACGACAGAAGGTAATTCACTACAATTTAAATTCAATTGTTGAAATGTATTATAATTAAACATGTATATGTAGATATTGATAAATGCACTTAATTTATTTGTTCTATATACAGAAACATATGGGGTTTACGGAATTAATGAATGCACCTGATGTCGATGAGGTTCAGCAGAGGGAAGAGGTGATATCTTCATATTCACTTTGGATTGCATTCTTGCTTGTTCAAAATAACTAAATCCTTTTATGTATATATCATATGTTATCTTTTTTCATACAAGAAATGGTAATAGCTGCATCAGATTCAACAAGGCCTCCTAAGGTTACAGGAGAACTATACGAGGCTTCGGTGTGCATTTTTTCTACATATGTTAAAAATATTTGTTTTATCTAGTTTGTCAACAAATTTGGGTTATTAACTTGTATGATTGTCTTTAAACTATTACAAGCCCCTTGCAAACTTCCTACTATTATTCTACCATTCCATTTCAGTAGAAGTCCTACACGTATATTATGGGATCCAACATAACCAAGGAAAAAGGTATGTTTGTCTTAGATCAACTCCTTTTCACTAAGTGCACAATGGAGTTGAAACCGTCTAGTTAACTCCTTTTGGATCACTTATCATGGATATAGGAAATGGTTGTAACTGATTCATCTGTGACTTTGCCTTCTACGACCACAACACATCCATCTGAGGCTCCGATATGCTTTAGTTTTTTAGTCTATTCATTTTTAGTTATTATGTGTTATTTGACAAATATGTCATTAACATGTATTAATGTTGTTTTACCAGTTACAGCCTCCTGCAGGACATCCCACAGATCCTCAGCCTCACCGAATTGTAGAAGACAAAGATGAGGTAATCAACATTTCAACTTCAAATAATTTAGAGTTCAGTATTTAGTTATTTTGATGTTATATTGAGAAAATATATCTGATTAGACATTTGAATTGTCCTTTTGCAGCCACGTACTGCTTCGAAGAGGGTCGATTTTGATGATCCACCATAGTCATAGATACGGATAGAGACATATAGTTATAGTTGTGGTCATTGAAGGGTCAATTTTTTATATATTCGACATTTGTATATGTATATATCGACTTTGACAAACATGGCACATGGCACATTATTGTAACTATTATTGATTTGGCATCTATGCCATTTTTTGATATATGTACATGATTATTGTTCATTTTGATATATATGAAACTTGATATTCGATCCAATTTGTTCATTGATATATATGAAACATGATATTCCTGAAACTTAGTTATTTGCTATTGAAATGTGATCAAATTTGTTAGTTGTGTATATGTCTTGAAATGTGATCCAATTTGTTCATTACTTGTAACTCATATGGCGTATACTTTTAAACTATCTATTGCTCATATTGTGTATACCCAAGTACTGATACCGATAATGTTGATATTCTGTATTTTGATTGAGTGAATTTTCTTTGAGTAATTTGTGCGTGAAGAGACTGGAGTGAAGTTATTATTTCATAAACTCATGCTTATGGAGTGAAGTTCATCATTTCAAGAACCAATTAAGACATTTCATGCTTATGGAGTGAAGTTCATCATTTCATCACCTATAAAAGAAGAGTTGAACGAACTGTCAGCGCGAGTGCATCTAGGTGGCACTTATGGATGATCCGTTTGAACCTATGGGGTCATTTTGTCACTTCCTACAAAATCCTATTTTGGATTCGAGCAACTCGATTTCATTTTTTTATGGTGAGATTTTTTCTGTTGCATCAAAAACCATCAAAAGCTGTTAGTGAGAGGTGGCAAAATAGTGCATCTTTCGTTCTGCTTATCATGGGAACGAATAGTCAACGTGAGTGCGTCCGAGTGGTTGGTTTTATGCTAGGTGCACCCTTGTCTCGCTCCCCAAGGCATCCGATCGTTACAAGCCACCTCGTAGCGACGTTTTCCCTTGAGCACTCAAAGCAAAAAAAATGGTCAAACTTTGACATAGCCTAACTCGGAGACCGTGGCACTTATGGACAATCCGTTTGAACCTATGGGATCATTTTATTTCTGCCTACAAAATCCTATCTCGGTTTCGAGCAACTCGATTCCGTTTTCTTGTGGTGAGATTTTTCTGTTGCATCAAAAACCGTCAAAAGCTGTCAGTGGGAGGTGGCAAAATAGTGCATCTTTCGTTCTGTTTGTCGTGGGAACAAACCGTCAACGCGAGCACGTCCGAGTGGTCGGGTTTACATTAGGTGTGCCCTTGTCTTTCTCCCCAAGGTGTCCGATCGTTACGAGCCACCTCGTAGCAACGTTTTCCCTTGAGCGCTCAAAGCGGAAAAAATGGTCAAACTTTGACGTAGCGTAACTCAGAGACTGTGGCACTTATGGACGATCCATTTAAACCTATGGGTTCATGTTATCGCTGCCTACAAAATCCTATCTCGGTTTCGAGCAACTCGATTCTGTTTTCTTATGGTGAGATTTTTTCTGTTGCATCAAAAACCGTCAAAAGCTGTCAGTGAGAGGTGGCAAAATAGTGCATCTTTCGTTTTGCTTGTCGTGGGAATGAACCGTTAGTGTGAGCGTGTTTGGGTGGCCAGGTTTACGCTAGGTGTGCCCTTGTCTCGCTCCCCAAGGCGTCTGATCGTTACGAGCCACCTCCTAGCAACGGTCAAACTTTGACATAGCGTAACTCGAAGACCGTGGAACTTATGGATGATCCGTTTGAACCTATGGGGTCATGTTATTTCTACCTACAAAATCCTATCTCAGTTTTGGGCAACTCGATTCCATTTTCTTATGGTGAGATTTTTTCTGTTGCATCAAAAATTGTCAAAAGTTGTCAGTGAGAGGTGGCAAAATAGTGCATCTTTCATTTTTCTTGTCGTGGGAATGAACCGTCAGTGCGAGTGCATCTGGGTGGCTGGGTTTACGCTAGGTGTACCCTTTTCTTGCTCCCCAAGGTGTCTGATCGTTACAAGCCACCTCGTAGCGACATTTTCCCTTGAGCGCTCAAAGCGAAAAAAATGGTCAAACTTTGACATAGCGTAACTCGGAGACCGTGGCACTTATGGATGATCCGTTTGAACCTATGGGGTTGTGTTATCACTACCTACAAAATCCTCTCTTGGTTTCGGGCAACTCAATTCCATTTTCTTATGGTGAGATTTTTTTTGTTGCATCAAAAACCGTCAAAAGCTGTCAGTGAGAGGTGGCAAAATAGTGCATCTTTTGTTCTTCTTGCCGTGGGAACGAACCGTCAACGCGAGTGCATCTGGGTGGCTGGGTTTATGCTAGGTGTTCTCTTATCTCTCTCCCCAAGGCATTCGATCGTTACGAGCCACCTCGTAGCGACGTTTTCCCTTGAGCGCTCAAAGCAAAAAAAAGGGTCAAACTTTGACATAGCGTAACTCAAAAACCGTGGCACTTATGGATGATCCGTTTGAACCTATGGGGTCATGTTATTTCTGCCTACAAAATCCTATCTCGGTTTTGGGCAACTCCATTTCATTTTCTTGTGGTGAGATTTTTTTTGTCGCATCAAAAATTGTCAGTGAGAGGTGGCAAAATAGTGCATCTTTCATTCTATTTGTCATGGGAATGAACCGTCAGTGTGAGCGCATCCGGGTGGCTGGGTTTACGCTAGGTGTGCCCTTGTCTCACTCCCCAAGGCATCCGATCGTTACGAGCCACCTCATAGCGACGTTTTCCCTTGAGCGCTCAAAGCGGAAAAAATGGTCAAACTTTGACATAACGTAACTCGGAGACCGTGGCACTTATGGATGATCCGTTTGAACCTATGGGGTCATGTTGTCGCTGCCTACCAAAATCCTATCTCGGTTTCGGGAAACTCAATTCCGTTTTCTTATGGTGATATTTTTTTTGTTGCATCAAAAACCGTCAAAAGTTGTCAGTGAGAGGTGGCACAATAGTGCATCTTTCGCTCTGCTTGTCGTGGGAACGAACCGTCAGCGTGAGTGCATCCAGGTGGCCGGTTTTACGCTAGATGTGCCCTTGTCTCACTCCCCAAGACATCTGATCATTATGAGCCACCTCGTAGCGACGTTTTCCCTTGAGCGCTCAAAGCAGAAAAAATGGTCAAACTTTGACATAGCGTAACTCGGAGACCGTGGCACTTATAGATGATCCGTTTGAACCTATGGGGTCATGTTGTTGCTACCTACCAAAATCCTATCTCGGATTCAGACTATTCGTACTAGCCCTTCAAATCAGGTAATTCAATAATAACTCAAAACTTTCCCAAAACACTTGGAAAAAAAAATTGCATATTCATATTGAAAATTTGCAAATCAGCCCCATGGACACTTTCATATATAAAATTTTCCATCTTATATAAACTATCAAGCTCATTACTATTTATATTTACAAAATTTTGCATCTAAATATGCAAATTACATCTCGTTGTTATTTTTTTATACAAAACTTAGCATCTAGATATGCACATTACAACTCATTGTTGTTTTTTTATACAAAATTTAGCATCTAGATATGCACATTACAACTCATTGATATTTTTATATACAAAATTTGGCATCTACATATGCACATTATAGCTCATATGCATATTACAACTCATATGCATGTAGAGCACATCCAAAAAAGCGAAGTTACAACATTTCGCAATAGATATATACAAAATTGTCAAAATTATTCTACCATATTATAGAATTATTCTTCTAGATGGCCCAAAATCAATCAAGTGAACCTTCTAGATCAGCTCTAACCCTTAGTGTCTCAAGTATTGCCTCATGGTCTGATTCACAAACTTTCCACAAATCCTTGTTAAGAGGTCTACCACGATATTTAATCAAATGAATATTTGTTGCAACAAGAAGGTTTGAGTAATGAAGAATATGTCTATGTGTCTCAAAGTCCTCAAACAACCAGGCATTAGAATTTTTGATAGAGTACCTGCATTTTATAGAAGAATAATGCCAAAATCAATACAATGACTGCTAAATAAATGAGTTTAAGAGGTCTCAATACAACTCGACACAACAACGTGGTACCTTCTAAGCCATGTCCCTGTCACAACAACGGATCCTATTGGGTACTCAATACCCTCTCCATCAACCACTGTAGAAGTCAATTTCTTTTTGGCCTCAATACAACGACACAAAAAGTAATATGTTCCTTCTTCATTGTTCTCATCCGCAATAACTGCATATACATGACCTGCATTTAATAGAAGGATATAAGTTAATACCAAAATCAGCATAAGTTAATACTAATAAATTAAGCTTAAAATTGTAGCACATTGCAACTTAAGTTACCTGGTTCAACTATGTCTGATACATGGTCAAAATCCACTGATGCTTCAATCGAGTTCATTTATAGTGCTCTAGGAAGTTGATATGTATCTAGGGTTTGCAAAGGTCTACAAGACCATTGGTCAACCCACTCTTTTGATTCACATTCATCCCACAAAAAATGCATACACGAAGAACAAAAAATGATTGGGGAAAGGAGAGGGGGAGAGGGAGAGAGAGGGAGATTGGGAAAAGGAGATGGGGAGAGGGAGAGAGGGAGGGAGGGGAGAGAGAGGGAGATTGGGAAAAGGAGAGGGGGAGAGAGAGAGGGAGAGAGGGAGAGATTGGGAAAAGGAGAGGGAGAGAAGGAGAGGGGGAGGGAGAGAGGGAGATTGGGGAAAGGAGAGGGGGAGAGGGAGAGGGAGGGAGATTGGGAAAAGGAGAGGGGGAGAGGGAGAGAGGAAGGGAGAGGGAGGGTGGAGATGGGGAGAATAGGATAAAGAGAGGGAGAGGGAGAGAGAGGGAGAGAAAGAGAGATTTAAGATAACAAAAGGGGTAGGGAGAGGGGGGAGAGGGGGAGAGAGGGGGAGAGAAAGAGAGAGAAGGGGGAGAGGGTGAGAATAGGATAGGATTGTGTGTGTGTGTGTGTGTGTGTGTGTGTGTGTGTGTGTGTGTGTGTGTGTGTGTGTGTGTGTGTGTGTGTGTGTGTGTGTGAGAGAGAGAGAGAGAGAGAGAGAAGGGTGAGAGAATCAAAAAATGGAGAAGTGTGAGGGGGAGAGAGATGAGATAGAACTCAAGGAAGATAATTAGGGCTCAGAATAGACAAAGACAATGATGGGGGAAGTAAGACGAGAGAGAGAGAGGAAAAGAAGAGGTACATGCATGTATACAAACATATATACATATATATATATAAATATATGTATATATAACTATAAATATGCATATATACATACATAAACACATATTATCTAGGTATGTCTAAAACATGTGTAGTAAATGCTAAGTTTACAAGCATACATTATTATGTCTTCATAACCCGTGCAGGTTTTGTGAAACCAAAAAAATGTTTCTAGTTCTTCATAACCCGTATGGGTTATGAAGAACTGCGAATAGTACTTTTGGTTCTTCAAAACCCGTGTGGGTTTTGCCTTGGTAAGAGGGTTGGAAAATGACCCTAAGTCTTGCAAGCCCATTTTCCCCCCTTTTTTGTTCCTTTACACATTTTTTCATCCTCCACCATGATTTATTGACTTCATCGTCATCAGGTTTACAAATGATGAAGTGGGTATCTCTAAAATTACCACCATAATCTCACACATCTTCTTAGTTTTCTGACCATATAAATTTTTTAATTTTTGGACAACATTAGTATAGTAAACTTTAATTTTCTTTATCAGTGCCTTGACAGTCCTCACAGACATATGTCTACCATTTTTTTAATAACTTTTGATATACTTGACCAAATTCAAAATAAATTATATATTATTGTTCTACACTAGATTCTATACACTTTAAAAAAAAAAATTGCATTTTTTATTATTTTGATGCAAGTTATGCCCAACGCACGAATAGGTACCAAATTTTTCAGGATGCAGTCACTTCCAAAAATCATAAAAAATAAAATACTAGACGAAAAATTACAAAAAAATACACAACTTCTAGATCTCACTCTTACCTATCATCCTGCTAAAGGGTTTTGCAAAATACTAAATCTAACTATATATTTTATGCAGCGCACGAAAACAGCTATGTTATATTTTTTTGAAAAAATTAGAAACAGTTTTTCATGCGTGAAAGGTTTGACCCTCTTAATATTATCCAATTTTTTTAAAAAAAAGTAGTTTAGAAACTAGATTCAGAGTACTACAATTTTTATTCTTTTTTCAACTCCTAGTTTTGAGTGCATGACTTTCAAATAGCTCTTTGAAGTTCAGGTTTACCTGTTTTCAGAAGAAGAAAAAGTGGCCACTTATACCCCCCTTTTTGTTCACCATCTTGGTGCACTTACCCACATATTAAGGTATTGTGGTTTTACACATGTAGACCCCCTTTTCTAGCTAAGAGAATAACCATATCAAGCCTATTACTAGTTAAGAGGTACTTTTAAAATAAGTCATAAGCAAATCAACATGCATGTTTTACATCATTAATAATTATACCAAATAGAACCTTCATGCATGGTAAATCAAAAGCTTGTGCAACAGATCGTCAGTTTGCATGTGAGAATACAGAGGGTAGATATACCTTGGGATAGGTAGAGACGACTTTCATACAGAATTTGCAAGGTCATATCAAGGTTAATTCGTTCAGTTCACATGAAAGCATTTAAGATCTTTGGTTATGTGATGAGAAATTCTACGGATTTGTTGAATCTTATATATATAAATGTTAGTGAACAGATTTGTCCTCCTAAAAAACCTTCACAAATGACTCCTAGATGCCCAAAAGTTGGAAAACAAACTGGAACTAACAGTTGAGTCACTTGCAATGGAGATGTGTAAGTGTTCTCTGAATATCAATGAGAATTTATAGCTCTCTTCGTTTGATTTGGAAGGAATTAAATATGAGTTATGTCTTTCACCAGAAGACACAAAGGCACTTTAACATCCACCCATCACAATGGTGTGAATGCAAATTTTGGATTTAAACTTAAAAGAAAAGATTAAACAGACAATGCAAAGCCCATCTATTCGATCTTCTAACTAAAAGCTAACAAAGGGAAGATTTTAAATATAATTTTCAAGTAGATGCACGAATGAAATTCAAAGCTTTCATCATCACCATTCACACAAACAGATTGCACAGGGATGTATAAAAAGAGGACTGAAACAACACAAATATTGGCTCAATCAGAAGGAAAAATATCTTAAATTCAAAGCTTTACATATATTCCCTCCTTTTCTTTCAAAACAAAATAAACAGGTCAAAGTCCCTATTACCCCTGTACACCCAAAATAATGTCTGAAAATATTAATACTCTCTTCCTTTGCCTTGTTACAATTCAGAAAATAGAAAGTTATTGCCCTTTCCTGAAGCACACTGACTGCTGGAAAAAGAACCCCCTTTTTCCCTTTCTTTTGCATATTTATCTTCTTTCTTTCTCTCAGTGAGACACTTTCAGTTCCAAAAACTGAATCCTTGCATATCATATGCTGATAGCTGGATATAATAACTGTCTTCACTCTTTCATATTCGATATGCATTATTTAAACACTTTCTTGGATTCAATGTAATCTTTATCATAATGTTTTAATCTGAAAACATTATAACTTAAAATATATAAGTTTTATGAATTAATTATGGCTCCATCATTGCAAGTATAAGTTGTGCCTTGTTAATATTTGAAAACAAGAAACTTGGTTACTGTTGGTCACCTTGGACAGACTTGCACTCAGTCAACCATATCTTTTGAAGAAGACTTAATTCGGTTAATCGCTCCGGTGGAACCGTGCGCAACTTTCTTGTGCACAACATATCCAAAAATGAGAAAAATCCAACAGTGGAACAAAAAAATATGATCCCTGAGACATGATGGTTGTTCTGTCACAAAAATCAGAAAATGTTCTTTGTTCTAGACTTGTATTTTGTTAAGTGTATCTTGCAGACCAGATTGAATTTCCACAATTCCTCTGGTGAGAACTTATAAAAATAGGTTTCATAAAACATATCCAAAATCTAGCATGATCCAATGATTGAAGTGAGAGAAATACCCCCTGCATAGAAATTGATTTTGCTATCTCAGAAAATTTGTATTTACAGGTTGCATTGAAAATTATAAACATTCTTCGTGCCAACTCTTTCACAAACCTCTGGGAATAATAATCAATTGTTGCCTGAGTAAATGGTGAATCAATATTCATCTTCCAAACTTTTATTGGTTGACCAAATTTGTCCACTAATTGCATCTCTTAAACATAAAAAAAAATGACTTGATATTGTTTGCAGTGCAAGAGCTATGTGTGTCTTGGCAACTCCTTGATTTCATTGATCTGTACAAGCAAACTGAAAAAAAAAAACTATTGGTATGATCAGCAACATAACAATACAGGCCCAATCTGAATTCATTGTAATATCACCACATCCCATAGTTGAAAATGTGACAGCTATGAAGAAGAAGGCATGATAAAATGTTAAACATCTGTGCGAGCCATAGTTGTTCTCTTTCTTGATATTAAGTGAGGTGGCTTTATTTGCAACTAAGTGTCTTGCTATTCATCCAAATGAAAGTCTCTTTCCTGTTCAAACTCAATTTTCTTGATAATCTTTACAACGAACGGTGCTAGTGATATATGGTAAACCTTGTGCTCTGAACTCTTACACTTAGGGAACTGCTCGAGAACTGTTTGAACTTTTGGAACCTGTTGAACTACTTTGAACCATTTTGAACCCGATTGAACTTTTTAACTTGATTGAACTGAATAAACCTGATTGAACTGCAATGGTTCGGAGAGTTTTAAAGACGTTCTTTTTCACTTAACTGGAATTTAACAGAGAACTTTAAAGGGAAAAAGTCTATGGAGACATGATACACAACTAGAGGGGCCTGACTTAAAAATTTTCAATTAGGTGGACCACAAGTGGGCCAACAATAAATAAAGATCTTAACAATTAATTCATGGATCTAAAATCAAGATCTCAAAACCGTTGGAGAAATAGGTGGACTTACAACCTATTGAATTTTATACTCTCTCATGCAAGGAAAGGCACGTGGCCTCCTCCTAAATTGGGCATTCCCAATTTATTATTTTCTTAGTCTTAGTTTTTTGTTTTTTTTAAAGAAAATCGTGCATTAATATGAAATAAGATATTTACTATTTTTCTAATAACTTTTATTTTATTTAGATTAAACATGCATTTAAAAATAACATTTCACTCTTATTTTTTACTTTTTCCTTAAAAAATATTTTCTTTTATTTAATTTATTTATATGAAATTTAGTTTATTTGTAATGAATAAGTATTTTATTTATTTATAATAAAATATGCACTTTGAAAAAAATACATTTATTTATTAGTATAATTTTGTATATTATTTAAAATTAAAATCTAAAGGAAAACTTAATGAATATATTAAATAAAAAAATTAAAAATCAAACATAATCAATTTAATTATTAAATAATATATTTAAAATAAAAAGGGATGTGCCACTTGGGCATAGTCAAATATATTATAAGTAATAACCTCAAAGCCCATGTTAACTTTGAATTTATGTAAAATATTCCTTCGTCAAATCACAAAATAAATGTACAAACCCATAGGATAATGTGAAGAATCATTTAATGAAATATTATTTTAATGTTCAAAGAATTTTCTTAGCCAATTTCCCATCCTCAAACATAATGTCAAAACATGTTGTAGTAAATAAACATATGTAAATGTGTATTAGGTTCATCTTTTCCATCATACATTAGAACATGAGGTGCCAAAAAACCAAAGGTTCTAATACATATTTGTAGACACCTAAAATTAATATTTAATTAATTTAAGCTTGTCAACATAATTAATTGACTTAATTGTGTTATCCTTAAACCCACTCAGTTATTTAATTCTGATTAATTAACCTAGTCATGTGATTCCTACAAATCACTTTTCCTAATCTCATTAGCCTAATTAATCCTTCTAGAGTCTCTCATAATCATGCTTATCATTATCCCTCAATTTTTATTTCCCACTCATGTCACATCAACATTGAGTCTCTCAAAGAAATTCAAATTTCTTTGAATCCCTCAATGCATCCTTATTTTGGAATTTTTAATTCCTCATATTTGAAATTCAAATTTCTCCCCCATTTTTTCCAAGGAATTTTATATTCATGTTTATTTTCCCAAGGCACCCTTGATCCATGGCTTCTATCTCAAATCAATCTCAACCCTCCATAAGGAAATCAATCTTGGCCCTCCATTGGCCTCCTCCAATCTATAAATTGGAGCCTATTCTCGTCACAAATCATCCACTTCTCATTCGTTGGCATGCTACCTATTTCTTCTCTCATCCTCTTCATAATCCTCTATCAAATCCATGCATCCTTAATCTTTCAATCCAAATCCAATCCAACAATCCACTTACCTTGTTGAGCATTTGGAAAGCATTCTACATCCATCAAGAAGGAGCCCATCCAATCAAGTTGAAGAGAGGCGCTATTCAACTTCACTGAAGGCTCAATCCGAGGAAGAGGTAAAATAGCAAAAGGTATAGAATGATCTTTTGATGTTTATGGTTCTTGTTTATTTCATTGTCATTTTGATCATTTTACCTTTTATTTTGTTTTTCCCTCTTCAATATCATTTTGGAATGCCAAGTGTTTTTTTTTTATCTTAATAAATTATCCAATATCTTGCCCCCTAGACATAAGATCAATTCTCTTTTGAAGTAGAGCATCTAGGGTAGTGGATGGAACGATATCAAAAGAGGGTTGGGTACTAGTATGGGTATATGTAGGAGTTATGAAAAATCAGGTTGAGTATAAATTATGTAATGAGAAATGAAATTAGGAATAAAATGGGGCATGTGATAGATGAGACTATGAAATGAAGTGTATTTATAAGATTTTTTTTTAAATATAACAATAAAATACATGTAGTTAATTTACATTTTTCAAAATTGAAAATTTATACCTTGCATTCAAGTGACTCACATAAAAAAATTATAGTAATGTTGGTCATGTACTTTCAAAAAGAAGAAACAACTTTCAAATATTATCCAATGAAAAGGAAAAGACATTAGAATAAAAATAATTCTCAAATTCTAAAGGAGAAAATAAATAAAAACAACCTAAGAGATGATTAAAACTACAAAACTAGTCAATAATTAGATTTGAAATACATGGAAATGCCAATTCTATGAGGAACCTTAGGTCATGTAAACCCTGATTAAAAATAGAAGAAACCTTAAGGGGGGACCATAGGTTGTGTAAATAAAGTGAAGATCACCAATAAATGTCATGAAATAAGTCACTCACAATTATAAATTTAATCTAATTGAATGACTAAAATTAAATAAAACACCAACCTAGATAAAATTAGTTGGATAGATAAATTATTAGTAATAAATATGATAACAAAATGAGAAAATAAAGTACATAGCTAAATAAGAAAAATGGTAAATTGTTAGTAATAAATATGATAACTAGATAAATGTTCTTGTCTTATCCTCTATTATGAATTTAATAACACATTGAATGTCTTTAAATATCAAGACATACTAACATGTTGCCAAATGTATGCTAACTTATAAACGATTAGTATGATAGGATGGAGAAGATGGAATTTGAATTAGAAAATTGAAATTTTGAATTCTTAGATGGATGCAATTATAAGTGTAACGATAAGAAATAAATAATAGATAAATAAAATTTGATAAAAAAAAACAAAACTCACACAATTTTATATCACATTATATCTAAAACATTCCACTAAAATTAACACAAAACTAATTTAAAACAACATATACTTTATACAACCAACCTATTCATTGAAGATAAAAAGCTTACACAAGACCTTTTTAATTGCTTTAGAAAAATTGAGTCAATTAAATCAAAATGAAGTGGAAGCTAAAGTAACGAATGACAAATATTATTTTTTATGAACATAAGCATACAGTCATTACCCCTCTATCTCATTCTCTATTTCCCCTTACAACGACGTTTTCAACCAACTAGTTTATGTCTGTTTCAAGCTTTGTGAAATGGCAACCACTATTGGAACACCTCCTCCTCCGTATTTATGGAATATCAAGCAAATAGTGTTTTAGCCAGAGTGAGTCAATTATGAGATATTTTATTTTCTGAGTAGAAACGTATAGCTACCCCAAAAACATCCCTCTTGAAATGCCAAAATGTAGTGAGAGAAAAACATTTAAATCATTTCACTAAAATCACCATTACACTAGACTGTGTGACTGAAAGCAATCTTCCTTCAAATTTCTATAGAAGAAACTTTAAACGAAATAGAAATCAATTTACACTATTTAGCTGACTTGAGATTCCATATGTTGCAAGCTTCCGAAGCCTGAGCACCACGAAAATTTAAACATCCTAAGCTTAGCTAAATTGCCAACCTTGGAAGGAAGGTTTTGTAAACCTTCACAACCATGCAAGTTCAACACTTGCAGTTTTTCCAACTCGCCCACTGAGTTAGGAAGAACCCTTAGGCCTCTACATCCATACAAATTCAACACTTGTAGCTGAGCCAAACTACCTACAGTGCTGGGGAGGCTTTTGAGACCTGTACAGCCTCCCAAAGACAAATCTTTTAGCTGCTTCAAGTTGCCCACAGTGTCAGGAAGGCTTGTTAAACTTGCACAGCCGCCCAAATTGAATTGCTTCAGTTGTGAAAAGTTGCCGACCGAGTTTGGGATAGTTGTGAGAGTCAAACAATCCTCCAAATTCAAGCTCTGGAGGTTCACCGAATTGTTAACTGTTTTTGGTGTTCTGGTAAGACTTGCACACAGCTCTAGACTAAACATCCTGATTTGGGACCAACTGCCATCAAACTGGAGTCTGTTTCTTAATATTAACCATGTGTATATATCACTTAGAAATTCACAATTTCTAATTCTTATCCATATCAAATTTGGAGCTAGATTCCCAATGTTGCTCAGCACTTTTGTGTTTTGCAAAAATAGGTAGCGCAGAGAAGGCATGCTATGCGGGACAACAGGCTCACTTTCATTGTATCCTGTGTAAACAAGCTTCTTCACTCTCTCTGCTCTGTCTCTGTTCAAGGCATTATGTGTGCTCATAGGCAGCCACAGTCTGCTATTGTTATCAGCTTCCTTTTGAATTCCTCTTCCCATTTCCTGCAGAAGGTCATGCATATGTAGGAGTTCTTGTGGGCCACTGATGTTTATAAGCATTTTCAGCAAAAGATTCTTGATAGCTGTTTGAACTTTATTCGGATATAAAACTTCCCAGAAAATAACTGCATGCCTTTTCTTCTCACCTGCAAAGTTACAAGCTACATCCAGAAATATCTCCTTCTCAATGTCATCAAGTCCATCATAACTGATCCGAAGGAACCTAGACATTTTTGGATCTTCTCCAATGTTAAGGAGAGTTTCTTCCCAACACTGAATTTCGTTGGGCTCCTTCTTGTCAAACAAATGTGATCCAATGACTTCTAGTAAAAGAGGATTTCCGCAACAGGCCTGGGAAATTCTTGTAGAAAGCTCTTCGTAAGGGGTATCTGAAAATGGCCTTGAAAAAGCATGCCAGCTAAACAACTGGCGGCTTTCATGCTGCTGTAATCCACTCATTTTGTGAACAGAGTCGACCTTAGCAAGATTGAGTATGTGCTGGTCTCGAGATGTAATGATGATTCTACTACCATGCCCAAACCAATCCCCATTCACAGCATCCAACTGGCTTCCATCATTCACACCGTCCAATATGACAAGAACACGAACTCCTCGTATTCTATCTCTCATCAGAGCTTTTCCCTCATCAACACTTGAAATTTCTTCATTGTAATTTACCAGTCTCCTTAAAATTCTTCTCTGCAAGTCCACAAGCGGGGTGTTTTTCTCTACAGCAGCTCCAATGTTGTAGACAAAGCAACAATAAATGGCTAGAATAAATGAAAAAATCAACATGCCAATTACTTACCCGAATTCTGCTTCCCTTGTCCAGCCAGAACAAAAAGAGATTTGATGAAGAGCCTTCTTCCATTCCTCAATTGTCTTTTCATCCTGGCGATCTAAATGGGTGTAATGATTTTGGAATGCCCGGGCGAACAGACCTCCATTTCTTTGAGGGTAGCGAACATCAGAGGGCTCCACATCATAAAACAGGGGAATAATGAAGCCATTGGATCTAATCATCCGCGCCGCCTCCTCCAGACACCAAGGCGACTCTGCATAGAGTGTGGAAAATATGGGTATGACAATATGACTTGTTTCAATGGGCATTTTCAAGGTGGAATCGATGTCTTTGCCCTTCTTAAAGTCTTCACTGTCCAGGAAAACCCGAAGCCCTGCTACACAGAGAGATTCGTAGAGGTGATCGACAAATGTTTTTCTCACATCTTTTCCACAAAAGCTGAGAAACACATGAAACTTCTTAGTGACATCGAAGGGGATTTTGATGGTGGGAGGTTGATACGGAGTGTAAATCTCCATCACTTGCTCTACACAAGTTTCAGGACCTTAACAGTATGAGCTCGAGTGTGCCACAAAAGAGATTGCAAAAGAGAAAGTATGGGTATGAAGTCCAAATGCAATTGGGTGGGAGCAAAGCCAAGCTGCCAAGCACAAAGTGTGAAATTTCATAGGCAGATTTACCTTGGAAATGAGCAGACAATTTTCGATTCTTTCAAGTTATATGCTTTTTGTGGGCACATCTGCAAAACTTACATGTGTAACTTGTTTTTAATAATCATTTTAATTGTGGAAATTGAGATTAGTGGAGTGTCGATTCAGAGCTGCAATAATCATGATCTTAGAAGAGAGTAGATATTGCCAAACTTCAGATACGAGGTCTAGTAGATATTTAAGTTGAAATACGTGACTCCGACTCGTAAGATCCACGCGGTAAGAGAGAAATCCCGTGTAAAAGTTGAGTTTGCCAGGAGGTGATGTATTCCATGGTGGCATGTACAGTTAGAATCAATGGCTTGAAATATTTTAGATGGGTTGATCGACCCTGTAAACGATCCTGGACGAAGACATATGAGAGTTACACCATTCACGATTGAGAAATGCAGCGTCCACAAAACAACACGGCATCCACAACAGACAAGGGAATGTCGACCATGAATTCTGGCCACACAATTTTGTCAAACAGCTCGACAACGCGAAAAAGATTTACAGGTGGGTGGGGTGACGTGGAGGAAAGATTTTTGTTAGTGGGTTCCACCTCAGAAATATGCAGTGCCATGCAATCGTTGGCAGCGAGAGAATTGAGAAAGAACAGATGGTATGGAAACCTGCATGCTTGAAAATTGACCTGCTTACCTGTTTTCCATAATCTATTAGACTTGACTAAGACCTTTATTTCAATCGAATATCGTTCTACTATAAGAGTTTTATTTCAACTTTCAATTGATTTTGTAATGTATCGGGTACTTACGGTTTACCGCGAATAGTTCAACTTAAGAATGGCGGTGGTGGGAGAAAGCTCTGTTTTGAACAAAACAAGATGCACATTTTCTCTAAACATTCTGGCATTCACATATGATTTACATTCTGTATATTTTTTATTACTTCATTTCGACAGCCTTCAGATCCTTTTTCTTTTCATGAAATTATTTCAGAAAAGAGAACATTGCAATTGAAACAAAGTAGACGTTTAATGAAAAAGCCTAGTAAAGAATTTTAGGTAATAGCATGTTAGCTAAAAATAAAAGATTTCTACAAATTAACATATTTAATTTGTTAACCTGAAAAAAAGGGGATTCCATCTCCCTACTAGATGCAGCGTGTGCAACGCTAAGGAGGAATCTATCGACCACTTTTTTGTCCTATGTCCCTTTGCAGCTCATATTTGGTCTATTACTCTTCAGAAATGCGGTCTCAGCTGGGTCTTTCAAAAGAATTTAAAAAACTTTTCTTTCGATTGGACCCCCCCCATCATCCCCTCATCATCCAGCTCTAGAAACAAATCCCACCTCACATCTGCTAGGCCTTATGGAAAGAAAGAAATAACAGAGTTTTCAGAGACACTGAGACCCCCCCGGACTCTATGGCTCACATCTGCTTTAAGATGATTAAGGAAAACTTAGAAGCCACAAAATGGAAAATCCCCCCCTATCCCCCTGATGAGGTGCACAAGAAGATCGCTAATTGCTGGAAGCTCCCCCAGAGCTTTGACCATGTCAACAATAGCACCAAGATTAAGAGACGGATGACTAGATGGTCAACCCCTAGACTTCACTGGTTCAAATTGAATTTTGATGGCTCTGCTCAACGCAACTGCCAGGTTGGCGGTGGAATTATAAGGGATCACCTTGGGAACATGGTTGTAGCCTATGCTGGCAACCTAAGGGATAATACGGTCACTCAAGCTGAAGGGATGGCCCTCCTTTGGGGTCTGAAAATGGCTAACTCCATAGGAATAAAACACCTCGAAATCAAAGGAGATTCTCAAATCATTATTGATTCTATCAAAGGAAATGCTTTCGCTGGATGGAGAGTGGAACCTATCCTGAGGGATATCGGTTGCTTTCTAGTCAAAATGGAGGATTTCACTATATGTCACATATTCAGAGAAGGAAACAGTGCTGTCGACTCCATGGCGGCTGAAGGAAGACTGCAGAATGGCTTACGGTGTTGGAGGGACTCCAATCTACTGCCAATCACCATCAAAGAAATCTTGGAAAAGGAAAAGGCCTTTTTCAAGGAAAGGACTGCCCCTTCTGCTCAATGAGGAAGGAAACCTTTTTGTATTTTTTAAATTGGCGCGGAGATCCCGCCAATTTCCACTCTAGACGGCCACGTATCAAGGGCAGGCTGAGTCACCACTACCACATGGGATGGATTCATGATGAAAGTACAAACATCGAAAACGATAACTCCCTAATTATTACCTGGACGGAGCCAACTGGCGATGGTAAAGGCGGCGTCGGGAACCTGTCAACTCACATTGGCTCAAGTAAAGGCTCGCACGCTCTGAATAGATCTTTGGATATCGATATCTACAGGACCTTAAAGGGTAATAATCACTCTGATTATTATGATCGTTTAATTCAAGTCCGGCACACCATTCTCAACAATTCTGTCTCGCACTCGCTTCGGCTCTGTGTTCTGGTCTTTCAAACTGTGAATCTGGAGGACTCAAGAATGGGGGGGGACAGGCTCCGACTGGAACCCAACAAAGTGGACGAGTTCAAAGCCAAACTGGCGGCCTAGTTTGTGTGCACCGAAGGCGGTATTGACAAATTCATGGAAAATATGAAGGGCAATGACAAGAGGCTCTCCAAACAATTCGTGACATCCTGGGAGGACAGAAGGGTGACCATGGGGGGTATCTCTTTCGAAATCAACGAAGAGGTTATTGCTCAGGCGACGGGCCTGTCAATGGAGGGCAAAAAATGGAAAAAGCAAAGCCAAATCGCGGACTCTACCAGCCTCAACCAATTTTTTTGCCAAGGAGAGAACCCTATCAAGCGGGCTGGAGGTTTCAACAGGGAGGAGCTTCCCCACTCGTGGGACGAAGTCTGCTACATTGTGATGAAGTATTTTACCCTGGAGGGCAGGTATGGCATTTTTTACTACTACCATCTCCTGTTTCTAAACCATTTGAGGAACAAAGACCTTATTTCCATTTCGTTATTTCTTCTGCATTCGATGGATGCTAACATTAAGGATATAGCCGAAGCTAAGAAGAAAGGGAAAGATTTTTCCATCCTGCACTAGGACCTCATGCTCTGTCTGTATAACTTTGACCTCGCCCTCTGCCCGCCCCGTTCCATTTCTATGCAGAATGTCAGCCCCTCGACCCAACCCCCAGCCAGTGTTGACTCAAGCCCTCGGTGCCCGGAATTTGGATCTTCTAGCAAGAAATCCAAAAATCATTCCCCGAAAGAGGTTAGAACCCCTAAAAGAGTCAAAATCCAGGAGATTGATTCGGATTTGGACATCACCGAAGAAGCCAACACCCCCCGCCGCTCGAGCAGATTGGCCACTAAACCCTCGGAGAAGCCCCTGCGTGACCCCTCTTCCTCGCACGACACGGACAACTCCATTCTGTATGTTAAAGCGCCCCTAACCCAACGCAAACAGACCCCCCATTCTGTGAGCCCTACTCAGGTTTCTAAAAGCCCCATCTCCTCGATGAATCCGGAGCCAACCAATTTCCCTTCCCCGACTTTCAGGATTGAAAAAATGTTGGTTGTGGAAGAGGCCAGTAGCATGAAGGAAGAAGAGCCCAACTTGACTGAGTTCGAAAAAAAGATAGAGGCCCTCTCTGATATTGTGTAGGTGATTACTAGCAGACTGGAGGCGATGGAGGCCAAGATGCATGGTGTTGCCAAGTTCGCGCTGAATGACACTATGCCTGTTACAGGATACCGCGGCCAAAGCGAAAGGCAAGGAGGAGGATGACTACAAAGGTCTGTTCAAGTTCCTCACGAAGGAATGGGCTCAGAAGCTACTCCCTAAGAAGAGCCAGGGGAAGAAGAATTAACTGTCCACATGTGGTGGTGTTTTTTGTCCATGTCGTATAATTGTGGGTTGGATAAGCCCAACTTTGGCTTATGTTTATTTTTTGCTGATTATAGCCCTACATGGCTTATGGACTATACTCTGATGGAGTTCTTTTTATTACTATTGGTAAACTCTCGTAGTGTGGTTTTTGTTTTTGATAGAAGTAAAAGGCTGCAACTTTGTTGTTAATGTGCGAACAATGGCCCTGCCACTGTTCTCTTATTTGTAACTATGGGTCAGCCCCCTTGTTTTTGGCTGCTTTTAATTATCAAAAACATATTTAATTATATGATGTTTTTAAAAGTATAATATAAAAAATAGGAAAATGTCATCATATAATTCTAAATAAGATATCAAAAGAGAATATGATAAGTTATTAAATAGTAAGAATTATTGAATTGGTAGTAGGAGGTAAGTTGTGGTCATTTGTTTTTCACACATCAAGATTATCATTACCATTCAATATGAGCTCCTAGTTTGCATGAGCACCAACATAAGTTTGTTCATCCTGCACATCTTAAGAAGGTTGATTAATCATCTGGGGAGGAGAAATGGTTAATGCAATACGAGTTATAATTATTTATCTTATATCATTTCCATCATGATTCATAATTTCCACTGATTATAAAAATATTAGTGTGGATTGATTATTAATGGTATAACATTCACGTACAATATGAGCATATACATAAAATATAAAATCATAAACAAGGCATAAACATCCATGTCATAAACCAATCAAGAATATTCAAATTGTCTGTATCAAAGTGGCCAATGTCACATATAATCAAATCCATATTAACTAGAGGGAAGTTACCTTGAGAATCTCTATCCTATCTCATTCCATATATTAGCCATAGACCTAAACTCCAAAGGTGACTATTCCTTCCTCTTCCACTTACATGAAAACCTAGACTCGCTCATCATTGTCATCATGCCTTGTAGTTTTCCAACTTTCCCTCAAAGGTTGGCAATCTAAGCCTAAAATGTCTTGTTCTTTGCCTAAAATGATGTCAACTATTGATATGTTATTGTACGCATTACATCACTTGTAAGGGGTGGCATGACCCTTCTTCATGTTCTTTCTCTATCTATGTTTGAATTGAATCTTGATATGTAATGTCATGTACCCAATCGTCATATCCATGCATGTGAACATTCGATATTAGCCAATGGAATCGCTAAGTTGAGAAAACCAATCAAGATGTACATGATCTTGCACTATCAACTATTTTAGTATCAAATGTTCACTACATGTTAATTATTCTATGCTCAATGTAGTTGATCCTATATGCACTTCTCCACACTACCTATATAACACGCATGACACATAAGAACATTTTTCATAAGATATTTCATCAAGCATAACTTAAATGGATTAATATTAATTAGTACATACTACATACATATATCATAGTGTTATTAGTCCTCATCTCTTAATATATGTTGTAGTAGGGCCACAACTAAAGCGGTCTACTGATGGGTCAAAGAACACCACATAATGACTATAAAGCTCTCTTGAAAACATAATAGACAATAAATTAAATTATATGTATGTGGGAAAAATGGATTAATAAAACTAAATATGTGAAAAATTATGATAAATATCAATCCACACACACACACAGGACTTCTTGATGCAAGCTATGGAGTAACGATGCGTTACTCAGCTTCCCAAGGAGGGTCCCATGGTTCTCTATCTCACAATGTCCCTCAAACCAATGTTTTGCTCTCAGATTACTGAGCAAAATGGCTTAGGGATGGCAAATATGAGAACGAGAGAGATTTTTAATCGATTTTAGCATGAGATGTGTTATAAGCTAGATGAGATGCTAGAAATGCAACAAACTAAATGATAAGATGACGAGGTTAGTATGAATACTATCCTAGCATACTATACTTACTCTATGATGGAACTAAAATGATAAATAAACTACTTTAGCATGCATATTCATGATTAATTCTGATCTAAAAGAGGCTAAATGAAGAGCATATATAAAATGAAAGCTTGAAACAATTTGAGCATAAGTGTGATGCTTCAAATTTGAAAGATGATTGTTAAGAATGGAGGAATGAGGGCTCTATTTATAGCACAAATAGGGCAATGGATGGTCAGGATTGAAAGGTTTAATCAAGGGCCAGGTTTGAAAGTTGGGGATCCATGTGCACAATTGACACCAATAAAATGATGACAAATGTCCACACCAGATTGGGTTGAAAGAAGAGGTTGGAGGCATTAAAGGCCTGAGAAGACCTCATGGTTATCTAAAGGCTAAGGGTCAAGTCTAAATTAGGTTTACCCACTGAATTAGGATCTAATCCAGGGATAAACCTTTGTGCAAATGATTAAGAGATAATCATGGTCAAAGCATTAATAACCTGATGAGACCCTTGAGTTGGATAGAGGTTGAGTCAAAACAAATCTTTTAACCATGTGGGAGAGTTTGAAATAACCATTAATGGTTATTGGAGACTTTGGGGATTAAGTGGTTGAAGGTTGGAAGCCTTCAATGGTTTTCAAAGACTTTAGGGTTTTTGGTGGTTGAAGGTTGAAAACCTTCAATGGTTATCCAAGACTTTGGGCCATTTGAGAAGTGACCTCCCTTTGCTTAGAGATGTGACAAAGTTTAGAGGAGGGTTAGGTTAATTAGAATCGATTAGAAGATTCTAGAAGGGGTTAGGAAGGGGTTTGGGATTTTGCAAGTGGATGAGGGGATAATAGGATTTAATTGATTTATTTGATTTTCATTCAATTTAGTTGCAATTTGGAGAAATTAAATAAATATGATTATTCAATTTAGGATAACTATTTAATTAAATTTGAATTTAATTAAAAGTGGCTAGGGGGATTTAATTGAATAAAATGATTTATTCATTAAATGGTATAGTGAATTTTATTTAAATAAATCGAGCAATTTATTTAATAAAATAGAAGAATGTGGATAATTTAATTGGATTTAATCAAAATGAACATAAAATATTCATTTAGGAATGTGGTCATTTTTATACGTCTACATTTTGCCCCTCTTTGAAGTGACGTGTGTGCACATGTTAATTCAAAGAAAATGATGTGTTTTTGTGTTTTTATGATCAAATGCAATTTTTGTGTCGCTCTTTTGATTTGCCAGTCGTGCCCCAGATTTGATGCGATGTGATGCGATGCTCCAGATTCGATGCGATGTGATGCCCTCTCGGGAGATGAATCAATATATTTTATTTTATTTTTTTTTGGTTGGAAAATTTCTGATTTAAATTGATGTCGTTCGTATGATGTGTAGGATTTCATGCGTGTAGTTAGTGTGTAAATTGATTCATCTCCCGAAAAATTAAAAATGTTTTAGTATAGGGGAGACCGCGACCATATTACAGGCCCAGTTAGGTAACCCTAATTTCATTTTCTCCTATAAAAAGGGAAAAAGGTTTGATTTGAATTCATTTGTGTTTGTGGACTTTGAAGAGAAGAGAATTTGCTCTGGAGAGAAAATGCCGATTCCTTACCACAGACACCGTTTCGAGCGCGTTCGGAGATATCGGAGACCTGCAGCGTATGGACCACCAGTAAGTCAACGTTTTTGACCCCCTCATTTTTAGCTGTTTTTCGAATTTTAAAGTTCGGACTCATCGTTTTAGCGCGTCTAAGGCGCGTATTAGCGCATACGCAATGTGAAGTAGCGCATACAAGCCATTTTAATTGTTGCGTCCGAAATGATTGTGATAGCGCATAGCTCGTTTAGGTTAGCGCGTCTATGTAGAATAGCGCAGGTAATGTGTATAGTAGCACTTTAGAAGAACAGGATAGCGCGTAGGTCTAACCTAGCGCATAGGAAGCATAGAAGTTCGCATCAAACAGGAGGTTTAGCGCGTAGGCATAACCTAGCGCATAGGGCTGGAAAGGTAGCGCGTAGGCAAGGGGATTTAGCGCGTAGAACTAGTCTAGCACATAGCATGAAAAGGAGAGCGCTTAGAGAAGACAGGTTAGCGCGTAGAAATATTCTAGCGCATAGGTTAGTTTAGGTAGCGCATTGGAGGAAAAAAATAGCGCGTGAACAGAGTCTAGCGCATAGGATAGATTGGATAGCGCACCAGTAGAAAAGGATAGCGCATGGATTGAATCTAGCGCATAAGAGAGATAGGTTAGCGCGTAGGACAAACAGCCTAGCGCGTAGGTCCTTTTTAGCGCATTTCATGTCTGTTTTAGCGCATCCAGGAAAAATTTGCGTTGTTGTTGATCTAAAATGTGGTATTTTTGCGTGTCTGTCGTGTTTTTGATGCATGTATCCAATATGAATATTTGTATAACTTGTTTTGATGTGAATGTTTCCAAGTTATGTATAGATATCAAGCTATTTGTGGGGATCAGAACATGATTTATTTTGTGTTATCTGTTTTAAGTTCAAAATGCATATGAAAGCCTGAGTTGTTTTACAAGCCGGTATGGGTTGGAAACTTGAGTTGTTTTACAAGTTTTGATATGGGTGGGAAACTTGAGTTGTTTTACAAGTTTGTGATTGTGGTACTTGAGTTGTTTTACAAGTTTTGATATGGTTTTTGAGAACTTGAGTTGTTTTACAAGTTGATATGAAATGATAGGTTTTTGAACTTGATGTAGATGAGCAAATTTGTTTCATGTATTTGATGTGAGTTGTATTTTGATATCTTTTTATTGATGTGGAATCTGATATTGGATATGTTTTGTTTGTTAACAGGAGCGATTGGGGATCGTGCAGTCGAGGGAGAGATTCCCGAGACCATGGACACTGATACCGCGTCTGTCACAGGCAGACTTAGATATTATTGAGAGGTGTGGATTGACCTCACTTTTGGATATGCCTCGGTTCACTGTGAACCGGGGACTCTTGACAGCACTGGCAGAGAGATGGCATAGTGACACGAACACCTTCCATTTTGCCACTGGGGAGATGACCGTGACACCAGAGGACTGCTATCGCATCCTGCGTATTCCTATGGTAGGAGCTATACTACCCTATGAGCAGACAGAGGAGGGTGGCACAGAGGCACTGCGCCGGATTTTTCATGATGAGAGTGTCTGCGGGTATGAGATCCCGTGGCAGGAGTTCCTGGATCTTGATTATGCACCGCTGCCATCTGTATTGGCAGGATTTATTGGAGGATTCCTTTGTCCTGATCGCAGGTCAAAGGGATTTTCAGTGGGATGGGGGCTGGTTCTGGAGCAGATGGTCACACAGGGCCGGAGATTTGCATGGGGGTCAGCGATGCTGGCCCACCTTTACAGGAGCCTGCACGAGGTAGTATACCTTGGTTATGGCAGTTTATCAGCAGGGGTGACATTCTTACAGGTATGGTGCTGGGAGCACATTCCAGCAGCGAGGCCACTGGCAGACAGGGATAGGCCCGTAGGGGCGGCTTATGCTTATGGTTATAGAGGCCTAGTTGTCCAGCGTAAGCTGGGCAAACTAGAGCACTGGAGGAGGGTTTTTGATGACATAGATACGGTCATCTGGAGACCGTACATAGGCTGCGAGGTATGGGCCGAGGATGGTATAGAGATGCCTTTTGTGTTTATGACGAGGCATTTGATTGGGAGGACCCCGTTCGTTATTGAGCGGTTTTTGGTTACCCGAGTTTTGAGGCAGTTTGGGAGGCAGCAGGGTGTTCCCCAGGGGACGTGCTTATATGCACGGCGGCAGCAGGATGTGGCCGATTGGGGGCCGACCATTGACAGTGCCGTTGTGATTGAGGAGTTTACTGGTTTGGCTAGGCAGATCTGGGACTATGCCCCAGAGATACAGGATGCTGGTATGACTAACGAGTTCGCTCGTTTATTTGCTGCTCGGGCTGTGGCTAGGATCTCAGATCCAGAGGAGATGAGACCGGTTTTTGATTCAGATGGAGAGGAGGGAGACGGGGGAGATGAGGGGGATAATGGGGATGATGGGGGTGATGGAGGGAGGAGGAGAGGGAGAGGTGTGCAGAGGGCGGTGCGACAGGGTCGGATTGAGAGAGGGAGGGGAGGATTGGCTATTGGAGCCGGGAGAGAGGGCAGAGTCACAGAGGTACTAGCGGCAGTAGGAGGAGAGGAGGAGGTGGGGAGGCCAGTACAGAGGAGGAGGATAGATATTCTTCCACCTCCCGTACCCAGGACAGGCCGAGTGGGGGGAGTGGCGCCAGCACAGGTACCGTTACGGGTTCGAGTGCCGGGACACATAGAGGACGCCCAGATCCGGACGCTTCAGATCACTGTGCAGCAGCTGCAGGCACAGATTTTGACGTATCAGAGGCAGATCTCTCAGTTGATCACTGAGAGAGATACCGAGATGGAGCGGCGGGGGCGAGCAGAGGAGGCCTTGGCGACCGTTCAGAGAGCTGCGGCGGGTGGTCCCTTGAGAGACACCCTGAGAGAGCTGACACGGAGTGTGCAGGAGGCTGCATATTACAGGCAGCACTATGAGGAGGCGGTTCCCAGAGAGCGGCATGTAGAGAGCTTTGCGCAGTCGAGATCGAGTTGATCTCGAATTGCCGGGACACGATCGGAGAGCCGTGGAGTGACAGGGCCAGCGGGACAGGACCCTCCTGCTGATCCGGGAGCAGGTGCCTCAGGGGCTAGACCATCTCCATCAGGGGATAGTCATACTTGAGAGACATGGTCTCTATTGTATTTTGAGCAGTGTATTCTTTGTACTGGACACAGTTGTGACACATTTTGTAGATTTTGATCATTTTTTAGGGATATATATATAGAGCACCATTTTTGACCGATGTGATGTGTTTATAGATGTATGTTTTATGTGTGCTGCTTCCTTTTTTACATGATGATGTAATGCTTATGTACATGATGTAATGTATGATACACATATGTATGTTTTTGTGTGTTATGAGATGTATCTTGAAAATGAGATGTATGATGTTAATATGCGGCTTTATGTAAGATGATGTGTAATGATGTAATAATGATAGAAGAGATAATAATGAGATGCAACTAATTGTAAAATGATATGCAACTAATTGTAAAATGATATGCAACTAATTGTGTTTGGATCATCTCTCATTCTGTATTTGCCATCCGATATAACCATTAATTTGCTTTCTTTGTAAATATCATCATTGAGCATTGATTTGTTTAGGATATGTTGAAAATTTATACAAGCATAATGGTATAATTGAACCAGAATGACCTGAGTAAAATTTACATGATTTTTAATTTTGCAAGATAGCACAAGCGTCAAGGTATAATTGAACCAGGACGACCTGAGTGCGTATTGCGTAAACATACAAGAGTAGATCATTTATAATGCGTGAAATGGGATCAAGCCTTCAGTGATATGAATCACGTCTCGAGGCAAATATTCATACAATACAAGTGATCGCCTCCCAAACAGAAGACTAAGAAAATGTTGGAAGTTTTCCATGATCTCTAGCTGTGAAGCTTTTGATGAGATAAGGAAAAGATTCCAATTTTATTAAAAAGTTCAAAATGCAAAATAATCAAGACCTTAATACGATAATGCAACATTGAGTACTTCAGAAAATCATCCATCCTTAAGTTTCTGGTGTATTGTTCGTGTTTGGTTGTTGTGATGTAGTGTAGTTGTGTTTGTTGGATGTCAGATGTCTAAGTTTTGCAATAGTTGGCATGTCTTGAATGTTTGCAAGTTTTTGAACAGTCTAATGTCCCTAGATGAGTGTTTCTGCTAGATATAAGTATGTACAGTGATTTCCAAGCCATGGTAAAATGTGGTAGATGAATAACCCAGGATAGTGACTACGCTAAGTATGTCCTGGAGAGATATATGCTAAGTGTCGGGCGATGGCCGAGAGTATTTTGATGGATAAAATGGCATGGATATAGAGAAAGGAGTCGGCCTTTCACAAAGGCGCCTGTTTACCAGGTTTTCACCATTTGTTTTTATTGTACTTTGTTTCTTGACTTTTTCTGGAGTTGTGTATTTTTTTGTTTGTTTTGGCGTTTTCCGTGCACTAGGCTACTTTAAGTATAGTACTTTTTTAGATGAATGCTATTAGTTGGATCATCAAGCACATCTCCTTCAGAATTTGTTAGCTGATAAGCACCTGATCCATAGACTGAAATGATGACATAGGGACCCAACCAGTTAGGTTCAAATTTCCCTTTCTTTTCTCTATCTTGCTGGTTTCTTGGATTTTCTTTTAAGACTAGATCACCAACTTTGAAGTTACGAGGAATAACCTTATGATTGTAGCTCCGGCACATGCGTTGCTGATATGCTTTGAGATGAGTATAAGCATGTTGGCGTCTTTCATCTAATAGTTCCAATTCTTGCAGTCGATTTACCCGATACTCTTCATCTGGAATCAAGCCTTTCAAAGAGACTCTAAGAGATGGAATTTCTACCTCCAAGGGTAAAATAGCTTCTGATCCATATACCAAGGAATATGGTGTTGCCCCTGTAGGTGTGCGGATGCTAGTCCTGTAGGCCCAAAGAGCTGGATTGAGTTGTATATGCCAATCTTTGCCTGCATCATTCACTGTTTTCTTAAGGATTTTTAGGATCGTTTTGTTAGATGCTTCTGCCTGACCATTTCCTTGTGGATAGTATGGTGTAGAAAATCGATGCTGGATTTTGAATTTTTCACATAGTTCCTGCACATCTTGGTTTTTGAAAGGTCGTCCATTATCTGTGACAATTGAACTTGGAATACCATATCTGCAGATCAGATAATTTAAGATAAAAGAAGCAATTTGTTTCCCAGTTACTGTGGTCATGGGAACTGCTTCAATCCATTTGGTAAAGTATTCTGTGGCGGTTATAATGAACTTGTGTCCATTTGAAGATGAAGGATGTATTTTGCCTACCAGATCTAATCCCCACTGACAAAAGGGCCAGGATGTGGTAAATGGTTGCAGTTCCTGTGCTGGTGCATGTATCAGATTGCCATGGATTTGGCATTTAGGACATTTCTTGGCGAAATGATATGAGTCTTTTTCCATAGTAGGCTAGTAGTATCCCATTCGTAGAAGCTTTTTAGCAAGAGTAGTGCCACTCGAATGTGTACCACAAATACCTTCGTGAAGCTCGTGTAAAGCCGAATCAGAATCATTACGATCAAGACAACGAAGAAGAGTACCATCTAGACCTCGACGATATAAGGTATCAGCGGTAAGGGTGTAGCGGGCAGCTTGTCGGATAAAGTTACGTTTTTGGTTGCGGGATTGGTCAGTGGGTAATATATTATGCTTGAGGTAGTCATATATTGGTCCATATAACGGAGAATCTGAACCGGTTAAGGCATATATAACATGAGATTCAGAATGGTCATAGGCGGGAGAGAACAGTTGCTCTACCAGGAACTCATAACGACTCTGTTGTTCTGGAATTTGTAGTAATGAAGCGATCGTAGCCATTGCATCGGCTGCTTTGTTATTTAACCTTGGTATTTGCTCAAAAGTGATGTGCACAAAATACTGTTTGAAATCATCCACCATCCGTTTATAGGGTAGTAGCTTATCATCCTTTGTCTGATAGTTGTTATTGATTTGATTGATGACCAATTGTGAGTCTCCATAGACTTTTAATTCTGTGATCTTCCATTCGACGGCCATTTTGATGCCTATGACCAATGCTTCATATTCAGCCATATTATTTGTACATGGAAACATAAGCCTGTATGATCTTGGCATAGTGTGTCCTTCAGGGGTGATGAATAGAATGCCGGCCCTTGAACCATGTTGGGTATAGGATCCATCAAAGTATAGGATCCATTGTTTGGAGGAAAGAGCAAAAACGTCCCTGTCTGGAAATTCAATGTCCATGATTTGTTTTCCTGGTAGCGGTGCGTCAGCCAGCTGATCTGCAATTGCTTGTCCCTTGATGGCGCGTCTTTCTGTGTAGTGGATGTCAAATTCACTGAGAATCATAACCCATTTAGCTAATCGGCCTGTGAGAGCTGCCTTGCTGAGTAAATATTTGAGAGGATCAATTTTGGCTACTAGCTTGATAGTGTGTGCTAGCATATAATGTCGGAACTTTTGAGATGCAAAAACAACTGTTAAGCAAGCTTTTTCAATGAATGTATAATTGAGCTCATATCCATTCAATGTTCTACTGATGTAATATATGGCGTGTTCTTTTCCTTGTTGATCTTCTTGTGCCAATAATGCCCCCAGTGAAACATCTGTCGTTGATATATACAATATAAGAGGCTTTCCTGCAATTGGTGGTACTAGAACTGGTGGATTCATCAGGTACTGTTTAAGTTGGTAAAAAGATTCTGCACATTTAGTCTCCCATTTGAATGGCACATTTTTGTGTAACAAGTGGTTAAAGGGCAGACTTTTATCTGCTAGTTGAGCGATGAATCGTCTGATTGATTGAAGTCGTCCTTGGAGAGATCGAAGTTGACTGATATTCTTTGGTGGTGGCATATCCATGATGGCTTGTACCTTTGCTGGATCAACTTCAATACCTTTAGCTGAGACGATGTAACCTAGTAACTTGCCTGATGTAACCCCGAAGACACACTTCTTAGGGTTGAGTCTGACTTTGAATTTCTGCAATCAATCAAAGATCTTTGTTAGGATGCCAAGATGTTCAGTTCTGGTGAAGGATTTGGCTAGCAAATCATCCACATAGTCTTCCATAAATGTGTGCATCATATCATGGAATATGGTTGTCATTGCTCTTTGGTAAGTGGCTCCGGCATTCTTTAAGCCAAAAGGCATTACATTCCAACAGTATGTTCCCCAAGGACAGGTGAATGCTGTTTTGTCTTGATCTTCAGGAGCTATTTTGATTTGATTATAGCCTGAGAAACCGTCCATTAATGAGAGCATTGCATGGCCTGCTGTGAGATCTACAATTATATCAATACTTGGTAGAGGAAAGTCATCTTTTGGGCAAGCTTTATTGACATCTCTGAAGTCGGTGCATATTCTGATACTACCATCTGGTTTTGAGACTGGAACAATGTTAGAAATCCATTCTGCATAGTCAATAGGTCGGATGAATCCGACATCTAATAATTTCTTTAATTCCGTTTTGACCATGAGTGCTATTTGTGGATTCATCTTCCGTAGTTTCTGCTTGACTGGTTTAACCCCTGCAGAGATGGATAAGTGATGCATGATTAGGTGTGGATCCACTCCAGGCATATCAGCATATGACCAGGCAAAGTTAATTTGTTGTCCTTTAAAGAAGATGATGAATGCCAATCTTTCCTCTTCGGTCAGAGATTCTGCAAGGTGAATGTTTCTGACGGCTTCAGGGGTACCAATGTTGATTGATTGAGTGGGCTCAATCAATATGGGTGATCGTTCATGAAAATGTTCAGGAAGAGTGTCAAGTCTCCCATCATTAGGTGCCTTATAAAGGTTTTCACCCTCAGATGCGCCCTTTATTTTTACTTTTTTGGGATCCATTGCTGCCATTGACTGGTTTTCAGCCTTAGATTCATTATTTGATTCATTTTTGCGACTGAGAGACTTGGCACTCTCTGAAGAACAGACGTCGTTATGCGGTTCACTGGTAGAGCCTGTTTCGGGATTTACGGTACATAGGTAGTGAATAATAGATTCATCATCTAGAAAAATTGGGATATCATGAGTCTCAGGTTCAGTCCAGTCGATGAGATCAGGGAAGACAAGTGGTAAGGAATCATTGGGTGGGTCAAGTTCAGCTGCTGTGAGTGTTAGAATAGAGTTATCATCGTGATGGGTCTTGTTTTTAAAGAAATTTAGGGTTTCATCGAGGTCTTCGATGGTATTATCTTCTACATAGACTTGTTCGTAATATTTCTGTTCGCTTTCCTGAACATCATAGATATGTTGTGGACCAAATTCAAGAGATCTATCTTCTGCGTTATGTTCTTCTTGAGAAATGGATATGAAATCAGTATTATCAGGGATATTTGTAGCAGCGTCGGAGCAGGTACCCCATTCATATTCATTTGAATCGGTCTCATAGGCATCATCCCAAATTCTATCTGTGTTGTAGACAGGTATGTTGTATGGCGAAAATAAATCCTTGATGATAGATACTATTTTGACATTTTGTGTGGATTCTGTATCTGATCCATCTTCTACATTCTGGATTTGTTCATATATTGTGCTTCCTCGGGGAGGAATGATGGGTGCTTGTGATGATAGGATTGGTTCTTGAGCCACTGGTGTGTGAATATGAACCACTGCTGCAGATATGGCCTTCTTATGATTCAGAAGCTTTCCCTGATGTATCTTCTGATCTTGACGTTCTCTTGCCTTACGGATTGTTTCTGCTGATTCAAAGAGAGCTTCCTGCCATGATTCTTCCTTGTATTTCTTCTTTTCTTTCCATTGAGGTTTTGTATTTGTATGTGGCGGCCTTTTTAATAGGAAAGTGAATTTAGAACCTAATCCTG
The DNA here is from genome assembly GCF_030272615.1 of Cryptomeria japonica. Lineage (NCBI taxonomy): Eukaryota > Viridiplantae > Streptophyta > Pinopsida > Cupressales > Cupressaceae > Cryptomeria > Cryptomeria japonica. The sequence goes on from NC_081405.1 coordinate 257,099,948, forward strand.
CCTTATTTCTACTAGGTTGTGAAGGAAGATCTATAGGTTCAGTGACTCCTTCTTGGCGTTTCCCAATAGGTCCTTTACCGCCATATCCCATTTGTTTCATGATCAGGTAGCCTTTTCCATACAAGTGTGTTGGTAGAACAATGTCTAGAGCGGCCGCTCTATTAGCTTCTTCTTCATCTTTGTATAACCAGTTAAGAACATCTTTATCTTCTGATTCATATGCTAGAGTCCCTAATTGGATGAAGGTACCATTAAATTTAGTTATGGGCTGAGTTGCCTGATGTATTGATAGAGTAGGTAAACCATGTGATCTAGGTGATGTTGGCAATTTGGTTAAACACAAAGGCTCCATAGAGTATTCGCCCATGCCTTGGTCTTTGATTTGCATTTTCTGTTTGAAATCTCCCCATAAGGAGTTGGATTTTGCTATTGGTGGATCAGGTGTCGAAGACTGTTGCTTTTCTCTGTTATAAGGAACCAAACTGTCTTGGGCTGTCCCCATGGTATTGCAATGTTGAAATGGATTGTGATCAGCTGATATGGAGATTTCCTGTCCATCATAAGGAAATTTGACACACTGGTGGTATGTAGAAGGTACTGCTTGCATTTCATGTATCCAGGGTCGGCCTAGTAAGATATTATAAGTGAGATCAATATCTAAAACTTGACATATAGTATCCTTTTGCACGGGGCCTACCTGAATAGGTAATATCATTGTTCCTTTAGAGGACCGTTCCTCATCATCATATGCTTTTATGGTAATCTTTTTACAAGGATCAATAGATTCTTCTGAGAAACCTAGTGCACGGATAAGCTTTAAAGTACATATATTAAGTCCGGCTCCTCCATCTATTAAGACTCTTTTGACACGGTGTTTGCAAACAATGACTTCAATATGTAGAGGAGTATTATGCGGATGACTCAATGAAGTATTATCATGCTCTGAGAAAGTGAGGTTATGAGACTCTGTCATGTGGGCCACCATAGCTTGGAATTTGTCTGTATCCAGATTTTGAGGTACATTTGTTTCTAAGAGCGCTTGCTCTAATATGTCTTTGTGTCTTGGAGATAGTTTTAACAATTCCAGGATAGATATCTGAGCCGGAGTTTTTCGCAGTTGAGTAACTAAGTCGTATTGGATTTTGGGTGTGGTGGTTGGAGGTGCAGTATGTCCCTTTAAGACATATTTCTGGGTCCGGGTTGTTACATTGACAGATTCATGATCACGTTTATCTCGAATGGTTATAACATTGACTTGATGGTCTTCAGCTGATATGTGATTGATTGTGTTGTTGTAGATGTGATTAATACGAGCTCCGCGGGTATCGTTTGAAGTTGATGCTCCATCTTTATAATTTGGTAATGGATCTTTGAAGGCTTCATGATCATTATTTGTTTTGAGACCATCCACTGTTAAGTCCCCTCGATCAATCATGTCTTGGATTATGTGTTTCAATCTCATGCACTCGTTTGTTCTATGACCTTTGTTTCGATGAAAATCACAATAATGGGAATCATTCCACCAAGGTGGTTTGATCGGGGGTTCATAATTGTTGATTGGAGGTAAAGAAAGAACCTTGTTTGCTAACAGCTCTCTAAATGCGGACTCTAATGATTGGCCCAATGGTGTGAAAATACGCTTATGGAAATTGTTGGTGTTGTTGCGTGAATTGTTGTTAGGCCCTGGATTCAGATTTTTGTTTTGATTATCGTTGGCATTGTTGGTGTTGAGTTGTCCTTGAGTATTGTTGGGTGTATTGGGAGTAGCATTTTTAGGATTTTTCGTATTCTGAGTATTTCCTGATAAAGCAAGCACTGGCTGTTTAGATTTAGGATCATAGGATTCATTGTTGCCGTCGTTTTTGTTTCGAGTCCAAAATCAAGTTTTGTCTAGGTTGGTATTGTTTTGGTTATTGTAGTTTGATGAGTTCGTTCCTTCTTTGTAGAATTTGAGTGTTCCCTTTTTGACACAAGCTTCCTCTACTTGGATGCCATTTTCAATTAACTTGTCAAAAGATGGGATGCATTGAAGTTTGAGTCTGTAACTCATTTCCCCATTCAAGTTATCAATGAAGATTTCCATTTTCTCTCTTTCAGGAATATCGCGAGGATATCTTGATACCATGCGTCGCCAACGTTGAAGGAATAACATGAATGTTTCATTGTTCTTTTGTTTGGTGTTGCAGATATCTAACATGGTTATGGCATGTTGGATGTTGTAAGAATAATGGGTGATGAATTTGTTGACTAATTCGTCAAATGATCTAACAGGTGGTGTAATCTTGGATAACCATTCCATTGTTTGTCCTCCCAGGCTTCTTGGGAATAACCTCATCAGATACGTGTCATTATGAGAAAATTCAAGACTCATAGTACAAAATTCTCGAACATGATCTCGAGGATCACCTTTCCCATCATATTTATCAAATTTAGGAATGTCTGAGTTTGGAGGAAAAGGTATCATGTTTAAGCTTCTGTCAAATGGATAAGGACAGATTTCGTTTATAGAATACCGCACGGTTGTCCCTTGTTGCATATCATGCATTTGTCTTTGCAACATTTGCATCTGTTGAGTAAGAGCAACCAAAGGCGCATTATCTTGCCGAGGGAAGAGTTCCTCCCTTGGATTTGTTCTCATTTGAAAAGGTGTAGCAAATGGTATGTGTTGTTCGGGGGTTTCGAACATAGGTACTCGCATTTCTGGTATATGTTGTTCTGGAATACGTTGTTCAGGTATGCGAGTCTCTTCTTCCCTTTGTTGTTCTTGGTATGTGTATTGTTGAGATCCTGTTTGAAAGACATTTGCGTCGAAATCTTCAGGAATTTTGACACCTTTGCTTGTAAGCATAAGCAGATATTTTTTTTTGTCATTTTCCATGAGTTTTTCAATGAGTTTTTGGAATGAAGGATTTTCTTGGCATTCCTGAAGGATTGCATCAGTAATTTCAGGATCTTCTGAAGATGGAACTTCAAAAGGATTTGATAACCTGCGATTCATACTTGATTCCGCGGGTGTCTCGCTTTGTTTGTTTCGTTGAGAACGAGTGACAGGCATTTTAATAGAAACTTTCAGTGATGAAAGGAACAAAGTCCTCGTTGATGTTTTGCTCTGGCGTTGGTGGTTCTAGTCTAGGTGTGTTATATGTGATGCACTCGTCGGGCAAGAATGCTGGATTGATTTTTCCTCCGCAGTTTATCTTTTGATTAAAAGCAGACTTTTGACAGTATGCTCTTGTTTTCAGGGGTTCTTTGTCAAATTCGCTGGATTTGTTTTGGATATAACGTTTGACGTGATAAAGAAATACCCGATGGGATTTGAAGAGTTGACGATTGATGTATAAAAATTTATTTCTCTTGATGAATTTGGAAAAGCTTGGTTGCTGTTTCTTTAACGTGATGTTGCGATAGAGGTTCTTCTTTCTCAGAATAAGGCGATTAGTCATGCATGAGTGATCAATGATTTCCTTTGATTGATTTGGACTCAGTTGATTCTTGTTTTGAAAATTTCAAATCTTACTTTATCAGAGCGAAGGTTTAGCTGTCCCTTCAGGATAAAGCGCGCCAAATGATATGGATAAGAGTTTCCCGATCGGGAAACTGAATTTGACAAATTTGGAAAATTTCTAGACAAGTGTGTTTGAGATGAGATCCGTAAGATATTTAAAGGATTGAATTGACACTGATGATGACAAGTTTCCGGATTATGATAGAAAAGACGTCCTATAATGCTTGATTCGTTTTCAGATTCAGACAACCTTGTTTGACGCAAATTTGACTTGAAAAATAGTTTTATGGCTTTGTTTCTGTCACTCTGGTTTGATGAAAAACGTGTTTTGATGGAAAACTGTGTTTGAAATATTTTTGAGATTTTCAAAAATTTTGGTTTTTCCAACTCTCTGTTTTTCTCCTTTTTCTCACGCGCTAAAACAGTTGTTTTATGCGCTAGCAAATTACTTCAATGCGTTAAGAATAGTTACCTAAGCGCTACTCTGCCCCTGGTTACGCGCTAAACAATTGATTCTGGAAAATTTTGTTTGGTTGACTGTGAAATATGTACGCGCTAAACTGTATTTTCTAGGCGCTACATAGTTTTATTAATGCGCTAAAACAGAAATTCCACGCGCTAAAACAGACTTTTTTTTGAAATTTGTTGTGAGATTTTTCTGAGAATTACGCGCTAGACTATGACTTTGAAGCGCTCACTGGTTTGGCTAATGCGTTAAAGAAGAGTTTCAAAGCGCTAAAATGTTTATTATACGCGCTAAAAAAGATTTCTTTGAAATTTGCTGTGAAGTTTTCCTGAGAATTGACGCGCTGCACTGTGACTTTAACGCGCTAACTGGTTTAGTCGATGCGCTAAAACAGAGTTTCAATGCGCTAAAATGTTTGTTATACGTGCTAAAACAGACTTTTCTGAAATTTGTTGTGAGGTTTTTCTGTGAATGACGCGCTACACTGTGACTTTAACGCGCTAACTGGTTTAGTTGATGCGCTAAAACAGAGTTTCAATGCGCTAAAATATTTGTTATACGCGCTAAAACAGACTTTTCTGAAATTTGTTGTGAGGTTTTTCTGTGAATGACGCGCTACACTGTGACTTTAACGCGCTAGTTTGTTCTTCAGATGCGCTAAAATAACTGTTTGACGCGCTAATATGTTGTTCTCACGCGCTAGACTGCCTTGATTTTTCCTCTTGGTGTTTTTATGATGTTTTTGATTTTGTTGAGAGATTTATCAAGTAGGATGGATGATTTTCTAAAATACAAAATGTAAACACGGCATACAAAGTATAATCATTTTACTTAATCTAACATAAAGTGTATGTTCTGTCGAGGATGTTTTCGAATCCCCAATGTTTTAACAGGTTGGATACAAGATAAACACTTCAGAAAGACTCTTTATTCAAGGGTCATAAGCAACATCATAGCTCACTAGTCTCGATACTCCGTCAGCTCAAACAGCCGTGTCACCCCCTAGAGGGCGCCCGTTTTTTTGCCTTTTGCCAGAAGTTAACCCAAAGTGAATTGCTTCACAGTTGAGTAGTTATCTTGGGAGATATATGGTGAGTAATCTTGTGGGTGGATTCTTCCCCACCCTTGCACTATGATGTTACAAATGTTTGGATACTGACTCAGCTCAAAGTTTCTAATGCTAAGGTTCTTAATCAGGCTTCCTGTTCAACCGTCAGTGATAAACTCCCTCAGGAGGCTTCCCAACCTTTAGAACAAAGGCTTTACGTATCTCGAGGATACTGGGGGAAGGCTAATCGCTGCGCGCAACCGTTGAAAAGGACTTTCGTCACTTTCCACATTTGATTATAGTGGGTTGGAATTCTTGGCGTCAAAGTCGTTCCCCACTTAGGTCGTTCCCTTCACACCGGCCATAAACGGCTTTAAGAGTTGAGTGCAACTCCTCGGGAAGGCAGGCCTGCTAAAGGATTTATTGCTTGAATAAAAGAAAGCATAAGAGTGGTTTGGCTTTTTGGTCACCCAGTTAAGGGGAGAGCATATACCTTCCACTTTCGATACACGGCAGATAAGTTGTTCTTTTTAGCCTTCAAGACAATGATTTGCTAACTTCTATTTGGAGATGTTGCTCCAATCAGCATGGTGTTCTTTTTAACCCTTTATAGCAATGATTATTTAATCTATGGAAAATAGATCGTCAACAAAGCAAATTTCGATATTCGAGGTCAACGAAAAGAAAAACGTTTTGCTTGTAAAACAAATCTCCTCGCTTTTCCTGCAAGAAATTTGTTACAAATCCTGCAAAAGAAATTGGTTAGTTTGTTTCGGGGGACTTCCACAAGTCTAAAATTATTTGTTCGGTTACACAATCCTTTTGTGGGTTTTGTTGTTGATGCGCTACAGAACAAACTGTACGCGCTACAATATTCAGTGGATGCGCTACTGTTCCGTTTGCATGCGCTATCCTGTTTCTCCGAAGCGCTGCTTTGTGGCTTTGATGCGCTAATTTATAGTCTGGTATTTCAGCGACCTGTTTTTCGGGAATTTTGGAATTTAATGCGCTAACTGTCCGTTCGCATGCACTGGAAGATTTAGTCTAAGCGCTTGTATATTGGACCGATGCGCTAATCTGTCAGGTAGAAGCGCTGATCTGTGTTTCGGTTTTTCTCGGAAAATGGTGGATTTCTATGCGCTAACTGTTTGCTGAGACGCGCTAGTATAGGAAGGTTGAGCGCTAAATCTGTGGTATATGCGCTAATCTGTCATGTAGAAGCGCTAATCTGTGTTTCGCCGGCGTCGACACCTACAGGAAAATATTTTAAATAGTATCATGCGCTAAGGAACAGTTTTAACGCGCTAAGACAGAAAGCCCACGCGCTAAACAGTAGGCTAGAAGCGCTAAACTGTTAGGCGGATGCGCTAAAATATGTCTTTGACGCGCTAATTCCAATTTCCCGCGTACCTGCAAAAGTCTTCAAATTCAAAAAACGATAGGTTATTGGGGTGCGTGCCCCACGGTGGGCGCCAGAAATGTATGTGGGAAAAATGGATTAATAAAACTAAATATGTGAAAAATTATGATAAATATCAATCCACACACACACACAGGACTTCTTGATGCAAGCTATGGAGTAACGATGCGTTACTCAGCTTCCTAAGGAGGGTCCCATGGTTCTCTATCTCACAATGTCCCTCAAACCAATGTTTTGCTCTCAGATTACTGAGCAAAATGGCTTAGGGATGGCAAATATGAGAACGAGAGAGATTTTTAATCGATTTTAGCATGAGATGTGTTATAAGCTAGATGAGATGCTAGAAATGCAACAAACTAAATGATAAGATGACGAGGTTAGTATGAATACTATCCTAGCATACTATACTTACTCTATGATGGAACTAAAATGATAAATAAACTACTTTAGCATGCATATTCATGATTAATTCTGATCTAAAAGAGGCTAAATGAAGAGCATATATAAAATGAAAGCTTGAAACAATTTGAGCATAAGTGTGATGCTTCAAATTTGAAAGATGATTGTTAAGAATGGAGGAATGAGGGCTCTATTTATAGCACAAACAGGGCAATGGATGGTCAGGATTGAAAGGTTTAATCAAGGGCCAGGTTTGAAAGTTGGGGATCCATGTGCACAATTGACACCAATAAAATGATGACAAATGTCCACACCAGATTGGGTTGAAAGAAGAGGTTGGAGGCATTAAAGGCCTGAGAAGACCTCATGGTTATCTAAAGGCTAAGGGTCAAGTCTAAATTAGGTTTACCCACTGAATTAGGATCTAATCCAGGGATAAACCTTTGTGCAAATGATTAAGAGATAATCATGGTCAAAGCATTAATAACCTGATGAGACCCTTGAGTTGGATAGAGGTTGAGTCAAAACAAATCTTTTAACCATGTGGGAGAGTTTGAAATAACCATTAATGGTTATTGGAGACTTTGGGGATTAAGTGGTTGAAGGTTGGAAGCCTTCAATGGTTTTCAAAGACTTTAGGGTTTTTGGTGGTTGAAGGTTGAAAACCTTCAATGGTTATCCAAGACTTTGGGCCATTTGAGAAGTGACCTCCCTTTGCTTAGGGATGTGACAAAGTTTAGAGGAGGGTTAGGTTAATTAGAATCGATTAGAAGATTCTAGAAGGGGTTAGGAAGGGGTTTGGGATTTTGCAAGTGGATGAGGGGATAATAGGATTTAATTGATTTATTTGATTTTCATTCAATTTAATTGCAATTTGGAGAAATTAAATAAATATGATTATTCAATTTAGGATAACTATTTAATTAAATTTGAATTTAATTAAAAGTGGCTAGGGGGATTTAATTGAATAAAATGATTTATTCATTAAATGGTATAGTGAATTTTATTTAAATAAATCGAGCAATTTATTTAATAAAATAGAAGAATGTGGATAATTTAATTGGATTTAATCAAAATGAACATAAAATATTCATTTAGGAATGTGGTCATTTTTATACGTCTACATTATATATAGACAAACATATTTGTTAAACAAAGCTAGTGTATACTTATATTCTTTAATTATCTAGGGCATAATTATCTGACCAAACTTCTTCCAACACTTTTATAATATAAATTCTCTAATATTTATTGCATTTCTTGGGAAGTGCCCAACACTATGGTCAGTTCCCAAGAAAACTATACTAGTTTTCCTGAAAAGAAAATAGCTTCCCAAATACATAAAAGAATTATTTCCAAACGGTTTCAATTCCAATAGTTACTTTGAAAAATTCATGAGAATAAGAAGGAAGAAAAAAAGCCTTAAAAGGCTTGCAATCTCTCAAAACTAATATAATTATTCATCTCCAATTTAAATAATAACATTAAGTCGATTTGACGTACAGCTTGAGTTGCCCTAGTGGTGGAGAACTTGTTCCCTTGAAAGAGAGGTCACAAGTTCAAATCCCACAAGAGGGTAGGGTATGTACACCTTATCGACGTCAGCCCATTACCAATCCAAAAAAAAAAAAAAATTAAGTCAATTTGACTCTAAATTTGTAAAGGGCATTCCATGTAGAGAATGACTTCATTTGTTCCCAATGCTTTCACCACAATGTTCCAGAACTCCAAATGCCCACAAAACCCAGCCGTAAAAAATATCAAAAAAATATATAAAATGAAAAGACGTAGGCATATAATTGTTTATGCATTTAATTAATTTTCTAAATTTATACTCTATTATCACGTTTCCCTTTCACCTGGCTTAAATAAACATATTGAGAGGTCGGAACGGGAAAAAATAAATTCATTTGCTTCACTATTCCAAAGGGCAGTAGTATAAAAGAGTACGTTAAGCTCCCATGTCAAATGGTGGGGCCCAACATATATATATCAATTTAATAAAACTCAATCCCCAGCAAAAAAATGAGATTAAAATTTTTAAAATTTAAGATTGCATTTAAAGTAAATAAATGAACTTACTCTCTTTTATGTTTCATTTCGCTTTTTCCTTTCATGCTTTTAACTTTTCCCCTATCTTCTTAAATTCCTACTGCCACTCTTCTTTTATCCTTTTTGCAATTTGAATTCTTAAATTTAAGTACAATCGATAAATAAAAAGTTCTCTAAATATTTATTTTTTATTTGTTTATGAATAAAATTAAACAATAAAATAATTTAGTTATAAATTTTAAGAAAATAGATTGTAAGAAGGTAAAAAAAATTTTAAAAATGATTTAAACAGAAAAATAATATGAAGAAAACTAATGAAGAAACAAAGTTTTAAAAACTAAAATTGTAAGATAATGTCATTAGAGAACACTAAAACTAATAAGAATGATTGGTAACCTCAAAATGATTCGACAAAAAGAATACAATGCGTTGGCCTTGAGTCTGAATTGGACTTGTTGATGTTGACACATCAATTAACGCTCACAAAAATATATAGCTAAATAAACATGAGCCATAAACATGAAGATTTTATGATATTTGAATTTTTCATGTACAACAAATCTATCTTGAACCTAACAACTATAATGTAATCTCAAAACTAAGAAAATGAGTAAAGAATTTATATATTCAATATTATTGAGCAAATTATAAATAATAAAATACAAATATATAGGGTTATTGGATCAAGGAGATAACATGTTTAAGAGGTCATCAGTTTGACGCACAATGACTTCTAATCAAGATGTGAGTTAATTGAATCTAACTTAGATGGAGGTGTTACTGCTACCTCGTCAATCAATTTTAGGAAAATTTATTGTAAGAAAGTGAAAGGAAAACAAAATAAAATGAAGACCTAAAGAAAACTAACAAGAAATAAAATACTAGAGGAACAAAACTCTCAAAACCAAAATTGTGAAAAACTATAGCAAAGAACACTAGATCTAACTATAAGGATAGGTAACACTAAGAATTGTATTTGATTTGCAACATAAAAAGGAGAAATCACCAAATCAATTTTGTGTACAAACCCATTACATTCAAAAGAGGGAAGGGAATCCACTAGATTCAGTCGCAAATCAGATAAGGACCGAATACTAAATGGATTGAATTGATTTGTGAATGTTTTTCCTCTCTTTTGTAAGTTGAAATGTTGATTTACGGTTAAGTGTTAAAAAATGAAGGTAAAACTGAGAAAACAATGAGCTACAGATGCGGAATTTTTGTGTGCACCTTGATCTGAGCAGTATAAGTTGAGTTGGATCTAACCCTTGAAAAAGCTCCTAAAAAGTTGGGACCATGACGCGGCACCATGGTCCTCCAAACTTTCTGCATGTCGAAAGGGGTTGATTTGTCTCTATGAATGAAGCTTATTCTAAGAAGTACAACTTTGTACCTATTTTTTGAAATAAGTTGGGAATAGGGGCTTGCCTTAGGTCAAACCCCAGTTTTAGAATTAACCATGAAATTGAAATAAAGATAATTGAAATGACTATAAGAAAAGATTCTCCTTTTGAGGGAGATGTTGAATTATGATTGAAAATTGAATGATGGTACCTCCTTGTGAAGTTTTGCTTGCCTCCACATGGAATTAGGGTTTCATGAAATATGATGTCAATTTGAATCTTGACTTTATTGTTGCTCCAAGGCTTGAAGGAAGATTGAAAATGGTCAATTGCTCTTAAATGTTTGATTTCTTCATCTCACGTGAGTGTCGGATGCTTGATAGATTATTTATTGATTCTAAATGAGAGGAGAAATCCTCTTTATATACTTACCCATTGCGAAAACTGGCTAATTTTTTTACATGAGCCGACACTGAGAGGGGAATCCTGCCCAAATTTGAAATGTTGCATTGGGTTTTGAGGGCCCCCAAATTAGGGTGGACCATGGCATGGCGCAATGGTCCTTCCCTATTTTGGGGTACACTTAACATGCTTTAGGTGGTGCATTTTGAGTTTTATGGCATTTGTGATGTGTATAAGCATAATCAAGGCTTTTTTCAAGCCAAAGGGCACAAACATTGAGTCGAAGACCCAAATGCGGTCGAAATTGCAAAGGGGCCAAAAGACAAGTTCCTTCTTTTCTACTACTCTAAAGTGATGTGAGATCCAAGTGGCTAACAAAGAAGGTTTGGATCAAATTTATTCTTTGTTGAACAAATATAGGATGCCCTATGTTGTAGCTAAGGTCAAATTTGATTCTAAGGGATTTATAAATGTGGTTAGACTCAATGTCAAGAAATCCCTTTATGTTCATGAGATACACTTTGATGAGGATGTGATAAGGAATTCCTTATCATTTGAGGAAGTGAAAGAGAAAAGGAATAAATGGTACAAAATTGTGAAGGCCTAGAAGGAGAAAATGAGGAAAGATCCATCATTTCAAGGCTTTTGTGCAGCAGAAGAGAAGAATAGATTTGTTAGAATCAAGAAAATGTTGGAGAATGCAAACCAAATAGTGGCTCTTGAGGAAGAGAGGCCTACAATTCAAAGAGCTCCTAATATACCCGTGAGGCTATACATCTGGCCTGGAAGTGAAGAACCCAAAGAGTAATCTAAGAGTGTTAAAGAAGTTGATAGTAAAGAAAATAAGAGGAAGAAAACCTTAAAAGATAAAGGCAAAGATCCAACAAAATTTTGATGTTGAGGACGTGCAAAAAGAGTCTGGAGTTACCCAAGTTGAATCTAAATCAACCAAATGATGGTGCCTTCAATGCCCTACAATACAAGCTTCACTTTCTTGAAGATTGCTAGTGATGATACAAGGGACATAAGGGCCCTATCTATTGGAGTTTAGGGATTTTGTAGTAAGGAGAAAACAAGCTTCTTATCAAAATAAGCTTGACAAGGAGGAGAAGAAGGTAGATCCTTCACAGTGGCACTTGAGTTAGAAAAAAGAATTGTTTGAATTTGATTTTAAAGCTGACAACATAACTCCTAAAGAAAGAAAACAAATGGTGATAGAAAGTGGCATGCTATTGTTGCCTAATTGGGATTTAGCAAGTGCCTTAGCATTTGAAACAATAAGGAGACAAAATAAGGAAGTTTGCTCCACAAATGAACAGATTGAAGAGGTGTTTGGGTCTAGTTTTGTCCCAACATTTGAGACACTAGAAATGGCACCAAGAACTAATAAGCCAAATATAGTAGTTCAAGTGTTAAGTAGATGGGGTAATCTTGTTGTTAGAAGAGTTGCAAACACTCTAGCCCTTGATATAGTAGCTTTGGTAGTGGATACAACCATGTTTAGTCAAGAAACAGTAAAGAAATTATAAAAAAGATCACAATGAGTTGGAACAAAAATATATGGTAGTATTGGTCAGATTGGGAGATTTAGAGGAAAAGAAATATCTTCAAGTGCCCCTCTTCCTATAATCACAAGTACTTTAGGAGATGTATTTCCATTGGATATAGATGCTTTGCTTATACAAATCACAGAGCTAAAAGACAAGAAAAATAATTGAAGTGAGATAGAATGTAGGTATACAATAAAATAGTATCAAACTTAGTTAATCAAGATCAATGGAAAGATGGATGATTCATACAAGGCAGTTGCCGATCTTAACCAACGTTGGTAAAGCATGATCAAAATTCAACTAATTTGTAGGAGATTATAAATAGATGAATGCCAAGGAATGCCATAATCAAACAAATGGTTTAAGTTATCTAGGCATTATCCTAACAAACCACCTTAGTGTTGGAATCAAGGAACACTAAGAGGGAGAGGGGGTAGGGTGGGTTGAATCAGTGTTTTGCAATTTATAAGTTTCTTTAACTGATTCTTAAACCACTGGAAGCAAATAAATAAAAGTAAAGTGCGAAAACTCAACACACACAAACATAAAACTATAACACCGATTTTTTTACGTGGAAAACCGAAAAGGGAAAAACCACGGTGGGATTGAGACCCACAATATTATAATATTGTGATCAAGAATATAATAATATTATAGAGGGGAATGCACATGAATTTATGCACACTACCTAGAGCTCACTACTCAATTACAAAGAGAGGGCTACAACCCTTGGAGGACTCACTGTCCTACAAATGATTACAAATGATAACTAATTGTCTGATGAATAGCATCTACAAATGCCAAAACACAGTTCCGGTTAAGCACAAATAGTCTTCTTCGACTGTTCTGACACATTGCTCTGTTATGCTCTGCTCTGTCATATACTAGAGCACAAATAGGATAGCGCATGTGAAATTGTACACATACGCTCATACAATCTTCGCATACCACCATCGAACACAAAAATGATCATATAAATCAGCCTTATATATTTGCAGCACTTGATTAGGTCTCCAACATGTTGGCTCCAAAAAGATGAAACTTGTAACAAGAAGTCGACTCAATCTAATTACGAATGTTCGTGCGGACCAAAACAAATTGATACTACGCTTCAAATAGGTCAGCACAACAACCTCGAACACAACACCAATTAGTAAAATTATCCCGAAGATTTCGCATAACACGCTATACCAAAATAACCTTGTTCTTCCTGAAAGATCAGATACCAGATAATCAAACTTGCACAAGAATCAACACTGAAAGCTAGGATTTCAGACAAAGCAAATCCAACCAACAAATCAACTAACTCTTCCACCACAACCGAAAATGTGCACCCAAAATCGAGATCTGCCCAATGTAATCATACTTTGTCGAACACTGTGTTCCACCTTCCAAACTTAAGCAAAACTTCTGGTAACGTGAATTTGCATATATCGGATGACACGTCTAATCTGAGTTGCCATGAATAACAACCCCTAAACAATCCTCAAGCACTAATCTCTTTTGGAACAATGACTCTTGCCAACAATCTCCCCTTTTGACATTGATAGCAACACTTAGTGAAAAATGACTAAGTGTCAAACCAAAAATGTCAAACACTGCAAAATCTCAAAAGTTAGATTCTTACAAGCTCCCCTTGAGAATATACATCATATTTCACTCTCCTCTCTCCCCCTTTGACATCAATGGCAAAGGCGGGTATCTACCCAAAATTCTATGTACAAGTATACACAGCAACTTACAAAAAATTGAAAATGTCTGCAAAATGGTCCTCAAAGACTGCAAGTGATCATCCCAACCTTTCTTCAGGGTCTCCAAAATGTTTATCAGAGCACTAAATAGGTATGCATGCATTTTTGCTCCTTGAAGATCTGAAGGAACAGTTTTATTTAGTGCATTCAAGGTGTCCTGCTGACTGCTCAGAAGATTATCCAGTCGGAGAGTGATCAAGTTCCTCAGCTCTCCCACTCTACCAATTATTCTATCTCTTTCTTGATTCAAACTCTTGATTCTATCTAGTAAGAACATCATCTGAGCTTCATAATTGCAAAAATGGCTTGGGGTGAATAGGACTGAGATATATCGGCTAGTTGTCCTTCACATTCTTTAATTTTCTTGTCTAGCTCTATAGTGAACTTCAGCAATAGAATACATGACTTGTAGATTTTACCGTCTACGTTTAGTGCCTCATGAATGCCCTTCACACTGATTATCAAACTTACCCTATTACCTTCAACCATTCTCAAAATTGTCCTTAACCTCATAGCATTAAAATGATTCAAAATATTTGCATCTGTCGCTTTCTCAAGAGATTCAAAATGAGAATTTGCTGCCTTAAGCATACTTCTTAGCTTACCGAAGGGCGAGTCATGAGTGACTTCCTTGAATGTTGGCAAAATTTTCTCAAGAACACCTGTAGCCAAATATATAAGCTTGTTGTCCTCAGAGTGAGACTTCAACAAGTCTTCATTAGGTTTTGCTTGAGCTAAGGCTACAAACTTCAGTGCTTGCACAAGAGACAATGAATTCAGATTGATAGGGCCTTGAATGAGATCGATGTCACTTAAAATCTGCTTGCCTTTATCAGATTCCACAGTGTCTCTTGCCACCAGAACCTATTCAATCTTTCCTTCATCCTTCTCCTTCTCTCCCATCTCTACATCCTTTGCCTTCTCATCACCAGTCTCCTCAGCATTTTGGGTTTGGTGAACTGAGAGTGCAGACTCAAGCTTTTCTCCTTATAAGTTCCAAACCTTTCCTCTGTAGTGTCTACTGGCTTGCTCAAAAGGTGTTGAGCATATGCATCAAGAATTCCATCACTAACCTCATACTCCATGGGCATGATCCAAACTATTTTGGGTTTGATAGCCTCCATCAAACATTGATCGATGTCCACCATGAAGCATATGGAGTCTTCATACTTCTCCACAATTTCCTTAGGGATCCTTGCCCTTCTCTACATCATGCCTTGAAAATTTTTAAAGTAACCCCACAGATTAGCTCTATGAGCTTGTGCATCACCCAATCCACATAGAGTCTCCTTTATCTGCACCACCACCGGCCTGTCATATACCCATTGAACTTTTCCTATATCGGGGACCTCATTCATGAAATAGAAGTATAGGTAGATAATCAGGGTACTGAACTTGAATACATGCTTTTTATCTTACTTTATCTTCTTCAAATTATTCAAGATCTCACTCCGGAGCAACTTGCATAGATCATATAGCTTATCTTAAGAATTTGAAAAGCAGTGTAAATAGCCATATCGAATACTGAGTTTTCACTATTGGATTGATAAACTTTGTAACCTGTTACCATGGATGCAAATCTAACATCATACTCAATAATGTTAGTGGTTGTCATTGACCTTCCATCATGTTTAGAACCAGTTTCCTCTGTCATAGTCGTGTTCTTCACATTCCTTAGGCTAGGTACATCATTGGTTGCATTCAAGCATGTCGCAGTTTTGATTTCTTTCTTTGTGATCTTGTGCGGCCTGTCAAGCCACATGAACTCACCATGAACTCTGCTCAAGATGAATCTAACCCATTCGAGTTCGTCAAGAATCGAAAAAATCACAAATTGGATGAAACCCTTGTCTTGGAGTGAATTCGGGTTTAAGATTCCCCATGCCATCTACCATTGCTCTATGTAAAACTTCAACATTTCAGCATTTCCAAGATCTTCAAAATTGCAATGAATGTAAGCCCTAATGTCTTCAATATCCAGAACACCATACGAAATGGACGAAAATGCCCCTTCCAGATCATCTCCCATCGATTTATATGGGTGTTTCTTGAATTTAGGTCTTGCCCTATCAACTATGTCAACAACCAATGGAGTTGCCACACCAGATGATGTCATTGTCAAAATTTAGGTTATGAACAGAGAAGGTTATCGGACTCTGAAAAATGCCTTTTGATCTTCAACTGGATGCAAGAAATCTTCGTCGAGTCTCTTCAAAGTTTTGGGTTCGTTGCAAAATCTCTTTGCCAATCTCTCCTACTCTTTCACTTCGAACGCAATGTAAGAAATGAAAGTTAAATCGCTTTTTTATCCATCGCATTAACTTTTAGGTATAATAAACTCTAAACCCTAACTCTACCGAATGCTCTGTATCTCATGAATATTATTCCAGAGTCACAAATCGGCATGAAGTCTTCCAGAGATCCTTCAGGATCGATTGTAGAATCATTCACAATCATCTACAACTTGTTGCAACTAGTTACAGATCTTAGACCGGGGGTCTTTAGGATCTGCATGAAAAGCTTCCCCCTAAGGCCAAGTGCCTTAGCTACTGGATGAGGTTCCAACACCAGAATCAGGTGCAAACTCATTCACTACACCTGAATCACCCTTCTTAACCCATTTCTTCTTGTACTGCACTCTGATTTCTTCAACCTTCTCTTTGCCCTTATCATCTGACTTGTTTTTGTCTTCCAGAATATTCTAGTTCATATTCTTGCTTATGTAGAATTTAGCAATGTGACCGGATTTGTTGCAAGCATAGCAAACAATGTTGTTTCTCTGATTAGGCCTAGAATTATCTTGATTTTGATTTCCCCTTAATCTGCATTGATTAGCAATATGTCCAGATCTTCCACAAGCATAACATCTTGCATTTCTCCTATTTACCATATTTCTGCATTCAACTATCTTATGACCATATCTATTGCAATTGAAACATTGTCCGGAGAATGATGAATTATTTTGATTTGCCCTACTTTTGCATTGACTTTCCATATGAGCAAATTTATTGCAAACAAAACATTTACCATTAAATTTATGAGCATTAGGTTATCTTATCAGAGATCTCTTGTTGTTCTGAGGTTTAAATTGCTTTGACTAGATTCAGAGCTTTCTCCTTTCTCAAATCCAAGTCCTCCCATATCACCTTTATTCTTCTGACTTTGTAGCATCTCATCTAACTTAGCCGAGCTAGCATTGAATTTTTCTTTGTAGTCATTAGCAGTGGTAAGTTCATCTCTCAGGATTATGATTTGTAGTCATTAGCAGTGGTAAGTTCATCTCTCAGGATTATGATTTGTCTTTCAATCTCTTGCTCATTATTCATGGATTGTATCAATTCAAGTTTTAGCAGGTCATTTTCATAATTAAGTCTGCAACATTCATCAGATCTATCTTTTAGTGACTAAGTCAAACTTTTCTCATTCTTCTTCTTGTCTTCAATCTCCTTTGTCAGCTTCATTACAATGGATTGCATTTCATTCTTCAAGACTGAATTCTCTCTAGCAAGTTTTTTACATTCATTTGTCTTGTCTTTTAAGGCTTGGTCATCAATGCTTTGGTCTTCTTTCTCCTTGAGTTTGTCCATAAACTCCTTTCTCTTTTCTCTAGATGTGTTCATTTTCTCCTTCAATGATTCAATGAAGTCTTCAACATCACTCAGATTTCTTTTCAAGCTATTTGCTTCTTTTCTTGTTGTATCGAGATCTTCAAGTACCATAGAAAGTTGGTTTTTGCAAATTGGATTCCATTGCTTCACTATCCCAGATCTTCCTCGAGCTGTTAGGCTTCCTCAGAGGTACTAGGCTCTAATACCAATTGTTGGAATCAAGGAACATTGAGAAGGGGGGGGGGAGGACGGGTGGTGTGAATCAATGTTCTGCAATTTATAACTTTCTTTAACTGATTCTTAAACCACCAAAAGCAAATAAATAAAAGTAAAATGCAGAAACTCAACACACAAGCATAAAATCATAACACCAAAAATTTTATGTGGAAACCCGAAAAGGGAAAAACCATGGTAGGATTGAGACCCACAATATTAAAATACTATGATCAAGAGTATAATAATATTACAGAGGGGAATGCACATGCATTCAAGCACACTACCTAAAACTCACTGCTCAACTACAAAGAGAGGGCTACAACCCCCAGAGGACTCATTGTCCTACAAATGATTACAAATAATAATTGATTGTCTGAACTGATAAATAACATCTATAAATGCCAAAATGCAATTCCGATTAAGCACAAATAGTCTTCTTCGACTATTTTGACACACACTACTTTGTTCTACTTTGCTCTGTCATATACTAGAGCACAAATCTAAGGATAATGCATGTGAAACTGCACACAGAGGCTCATACAATCTTCCCATACCACCATCGAACAAAAAAATGCTTATATAAATCGGCCTTATTATCCGCAACACTTGATAAGGTCTCCAACATGTCGGCTCCAAAAAGATGAAATGTGTAACAAGAAGTCGACTCAATCAGATTACGAATGCTCATGCAGACCAAAACAAATTGATAATACGCTTCAAATAGGTCGTCACAACAACCTCGAACATAGCACCAATCAGCAAAATCATCTCGAAGATTCCACATAACACACTATACCAAAATAACCTTGTTCTTCCTTAAATATCGGATACCGAATCATCAAACTTGCACAAGAATCAACACCAAAAGCTAGGATTTTAGACAAAGCAATTCCAACCAACAAATCAACTAACTCTTCCATCGCAACCAAAAATGTGCACCCAAAATCGAGATCTGCCCAATGTACTCTGTAGACACTTAAAAATAATTATTTTAATTATTTTTAATTTAATTAATTAATTAATTATGTTAATTAAAATTTTCCTCAATATTAATTAAATATAATTAATATTGTCACTATAGCATATGATTTATTTAATAAATCAATCTCTTTCTTTGTTCTTTTAAAAAATCAAATCCTCACAAATCTTCCTCTTAGCTAATTAATTTCAATTAATTAGTTAACCTACATGATTCTTACAAATCATCTTCTTAATTCATCATTAACCTAATAAATTCTTCTAGAAACTCCCTAAAATCACTTAACATTATTCTTCTAATTTTTTATTCCCTCCACTCATTCTCTATCCTAGTCAAATTCTCCTACAAATATAAATCCCACCTAACATTTCCTCTAATCCCCCTCCTAATGAGTCGTTAATGGCTAATTATCATGATTAGCCACAAAGTCAACTCTTTGTCCTTTCATCCAGCCACTAGTTTTAAATGTTATTTTTCTAGATGAATGTAAGATTTTCGAAATCTCACATTTATCTAGGCATTTCCCTCTCCCAAAGAATTTTTAATTCCTTTTTATTCTTATAATCCCCATAATATTCGTTTTTTGAGAATTTTTAATTCCTCCAATGCATCTTGTAGAGTGTGGAGATACAAAATGTCTTTAAGGCATATTTTTTTGTCTCCACACCCTCTCTTGGAGCTTGTGTGAGCTCACAAGTAAATCTTAGCCCTTCATCTTGAATTCATCCTAGCCATCCGTTTTCCTCTCCTCTTCCTATAAAATAGGGTTCCATCCCTTCAATCAAGACATCTTGAAATCCAGTAAGCTTATGCTGCCCTTTTGAGCCCAGGAAATCATCTTGGCAACTTGATCATCTCATCCTTATCATTCATCCTTGTCATTTGTGCACAATATTGGAGAGCCATCCACATCCAACAATCAAAGGAGCACATCAAGTGGAGCGTTATCAAGGAGCGTCTTCACTTCATCAAGCTCAATCCGAAGGAGAAGGTAAAATAGCAAGGTGAAATGGTCTTTTAATGATATTTTAGCATTTTGCATGTTTATTTCATTATGTTTTGATCAATTTATATTTTAAATCTGTTTTCCCCTCTTCATTTTGGCACGCCCGGTGGGACTCACGTCCCTGAGAACTAATGTTTTTTTTTTAGGTTTTTGTGAGTTGTGAGACGCAGGTTCCAGAATAGCGCGATTGCAAAAAAATAAAAAAAAATAAAAAAAATAATATATATATATATATATCTTTTTCACAGGTTCCAGAATCGTGGCTCTGCATTTCTGCGCGACAACTCCTCCTTATTCTGTTATGTTTCTGTTTCTGTTGCAGTACGACAGCTCTGTTATTTGATTTGTTATTTGATTTGTTGTCTGTTATGTTTTAGTATAATCTGTGTGAAAGTAGGAGAGTATGCTCTTGTATATAGACAATCAGAAATCCAGACCTTTCACTTTTCTATTCTGTATGCTTTGACCATAGGAAAGTGTGAAAATAGGAGAGTATGCTCTTGTCTATCTAGACAATCAGAAATCCGGACCTTTGACACTTTTCTATCTGTGTAGTGCTACTGTCTGCTCTGTTAATCTGTCTGAAAATTTTAGGTGCTAACTATAGTCTGCATTTAATTTATTTATTTCCTGTTATCTGCTCTGTTTAAATATAATATGTCCGCCCGTAGGAAAGTGTGAAAGTAGGAGAGTATGCTCTTGTCTATCTAGTCAATCAGAAATCCAGACCTTTGACATTTTTTATTCTGTTTAGTGCGACAATTTTCTCTGTTAAATATAGGGTTTTTGTCTGCTCTGTTAAATCTAGGGTTTCTATTCTGTTAAATTTAGGGTTTCTATTCTGTCAAATTTAGGGTTTCTATTTCGTTAAATTTAGGATTTTTGTTCCGTTAAATCTAGGGTTAATTCACCTCCATTTTCCTCCAAATTTCACCAGATTCTCCGCATTGCCATATCTTCTTTATCTTGACTCCATTTTCCTCCAAATTTCACCAGATTCTCTGCATTGCCATTTTCCACATTTTCTTCCTTGGGGGCCTTATCTCAAAAATCTACTTTTTGAAGCCCAAAATCTCTTATTTCTCTATTTTTAGGGTTTGCCATAACTTCTTCCCTTTTCATCCAATCACCTCTAAATTTTTCCCATATTATCCATCTTCAACTTCTGCTTCTTTGTCCCTCTTGGACAAATTTTCTCATTCCTTCATCTCTTCTCCAAAATCCCCATTTTTCGCTTGCCTATCCCTTAGAAAGTGGTAAAAACCTAGTCAAACCCCATTTACCCATCAAAGCTTTCTTCAAATCCACATTTGTCATTAGTAAAAAAGTTTTTATTCATATTTTTTTATTCATTCCCAAGAAATAAAAAAAAATTAATATTTTTGTCATTTTGTTGATTTTTGCAGGACGCTTGTTGAAGACTATTTTTCCAAACTACTAATCAAGTTGTTTTGCAGAACACTTTTTGAAGACTCCATTTTTCAAACTACTAATCAAGTGGTTTTGCAGGTTGTTTAGCTGATTCAACCAAATATTGTGCATTTATTTAAATTAGGCACCTAGGTATTAATTAAAATGGAATGAACCATTGTCTTATGTGTCTTTAAGAAAAGCCTAAAGGTAGGAAAGTATGCTCTCGTCTTACTAGACGATTAGAAATCTAGACCCTCCAACCTTTTCTTGTTTGATTGTGTGTTTACCTCTAGCGGGTCTGCCCTCCCAACTTGCTCTTTGAAAAGGTAAGAGGGGAATGACCCAAGTGAGTACACCCGCTGGGGTTCCCAACTCACTATAATAAATAGGCCATTGACTACGAAAGGGTTAATGGTTGGGGCTTTATGAGAGTTCACTCTCACATTGGGTGCTTAGTAGGATCATAGAGATCTCAATCATGTTTGCGTGACTACTAAATTCTTGGTGCTTCGTTGGGCTATAGGCCTCAATTGTGCTTGCACAACTTCAAAGGGTAGCTCCTAATGGGAAGACTTACTAAACACCTTGTTCATAGTGGCCAAAAACCCTCTAGTCATTGGTGCAGGAAGTCGGACCCCTGAAGCGGTCCATATTCTTACGGCCTTTAGTAGAGACACAAAGTTTGCCATGAGGAGTTTTCATGGGAATTGATGTTTGGCTGCCCCGAGAAGTGAGTGTCGTGGAAGGGAGCCAGTGGGGTCAAACATCTAAGTGTCCGCTCTGGGTAAGCGTAGATGGGAAACCAATTGGGATTCAATGACTATTGTCTTTGTCAGCCTTAAGAATGTTGTATATGAGCATGAGTGTCTTTGAGATAATATGCATTTAATCATTGTGTTTGCTTTGTTTGATACATATTTGCCAAGAGTAGACTAAAAACACATCACTATCCCCAAACATTGTGCAAAAATATTTGTCAAGACACAAACAAATTGTCCAAGTCATTACCCACACCAATTCCAAAATTGCGTCAAAACTCCGTCCATCCCATTTTTCATAAGCCTAAGAGAAAAGCTAAGAGTTTATCCTCTATGTCAACATTCAAGTTTGTCCTTTGAAACACCTACTATCATCCAAATCAGGGTGGTCATATCCCTTCATACAACTTGCCATTTAAATAGATCCTTCATGTTCATGCCAAAGACAACCTAGTCACCAAGTTTTCTTCTAAACCATCACTACCATACCTTCTTCATCAATCATCCTCAAATTTCTTAAGTCCTTTCATCACAAATTTCTTAAGTCCTTTCATCCTCAAATTTCTTAAATCCTTTCATCACACAAATTTCTTAAATCCTTTCATCCTCAAATTTCTTAAGTCCTTTCATCCTCAAATTTCTAAAATCCTTCCATCACAAATTTTCTAAGTCATTTCATCACAATTTTCCTAAGTCTTTTCATCACAAATATCGTGTATGGTCGCAACTTGATCCCAAAAGAAAAAGATGGCTGATCAACAATATGGCATGCCAGACATTGGTGTCCTATATGAAGATCCCACGCAAGATCATACACAAAGTGGGCAACCTAGCGATCAAGATCAAAGTCAAAATCTTGACATGGTTAACCAAGATGAACTTTGTCCGGAAGTGCAAATTTTCCTAGCGGATTCTTGTAACCAAGAGATGATAGAAAAGTTTATTAAACACAATCCTACTGCACTTCTGAAAACTCTTCTTGAACATGGAGCTCAACTTCCACCTGAATTTAATAGATCCGCTCTCGTCCAACAAACACAAGGAGACCTCACTCCCACACAAAGTGTTGCACCTACCATTCAAACTCAATCAATTGGAGCCCCATCAATCATCCAAGCCCAATCAATGCCACCCGCGACACCTCCCACCACGATCTCCATCCCGCCTTCTTCCTCCTTACCATCCATACCACTATCAAATCCAATCTCATCCATTCTCAAACAAACTTCTATACCACCTCCTTCTATTCAACCACATATTTCTATTCCACAAACTTCCCTTTCTCCTAACAATGTCGCAAATTTTATCCAAACCGCATTCAATCCCATCACAACAGTTGGCGGACCACAACCAACTATCACACAAACCCTAACGACATCGGTCATCACATCCGACGTTCCCACCTCCTCATCATATTGGTGGTGGTGCACCTTCTTTAGTTCACCCAATTCTTGGGGCAAATACAATCCATCAAATATCAAAGTCCACAACAAGACCTCATCAAGGAAATTCAAGACATGAAGAATATCATCAAAAACATGAAAGAAAAGACTAATAAAATGAAAGCTTACTCATTCGAAGAGTTTTGCCCTTGTCCTTACGACCCATCTATATCAGTTGCACCATATCCCCTAGGATTTGAGATCCCTAAATTCACCAAGTATGAAGGCAAAGGAGACCCCCGTGACCATGTCCAAGAATTCCACATCTTATGCCAAGAAGTCTCCTATAGTGACCTTTATCTTCGCAGACTCTTTCCCAAGAGTCTCACGAGAGACGCCCTCGCATGGTTCTCATCTTTACCACGAGGTTCCATTGTCTCTTTTCCAGACTTGGCAGAAAAATTTGTGGCCCACCATGCATACAACATGGGTAATGATGTTTCTATGATGGACCTATGTAATACAAAACAAAGGCCTGGAGAAACCTTCGCCAATTTCCTACAAAGATGGCGACATCTTATCAAAAAATTCCAGTGGGACATGCCAGAACAACATCAAATTGAACTATTTCAAAAGAACTTGGTGCCTGAACTTTCAAGACCTTTAATATCTCAATGTATCAAATCCTTCAAAAAATTGACCGATAAGGGTCTCGCCCTCGAACATGTCTTGTTGGAGGAAGGAACCTTGAAACATTACCAGAAGTCATCACAAAGTTCTTCCTCTTATCATAACAACAAGCCAAAATTCTGAGCTAAAAATAAAAACGTGGTCAATGATGGTATAACTGATGCAAAGCGGGTCCAAACCATGGCCGCTCCCCCAAAATCCACCACCAATCTTCATCAATTCAACAATCAAAACAATTCAAATCAATCTCAAAAACCTCACAACAATGTCTCAATCTAAGGACGACCACCCCGATCGAATAACAGGACTCCAAGAGATTTCACTCCTCTTGCTGAGCCTATTGAAATGGTGTTTCAAAAACTTGTCCAAGCGGGTATAGTGGTTTTTCCAATCACTCGGTCGTTTGATCCCAATCAACTTAAACCAAGATGGTATAATGAAAATGAGTATTGTGAATACCATCGTATTAAGGGACATGATACACGAAAGTGTATGAAACTGAAGATCTACATACAAGATCTTATTGATAGAGGTGAGATTGAGGTAGCAAATGCAAAACCTGGTAATAACAATGACAAACTCAAAATGTACCAATAACCCTTCCCAAAGCATGATAAAGGAAAAGGCTCATCATCTAACGCAATGGATTATGACTATGCTAATCACGTAACCGGTTTTGATTTTTTAGTAAGTCGCATTGAACCTGAAGACAATCATGTCAATGTCATAACCATCCAAGGAGTTAATCCTCCTTCCCAAAGCAGGCCAAATCCAGCTAAAATAGTCATTCAAGGTGCCACGCCTTCCACCTCCCACCATCCAAGGAGTTCCTCCCCCACCAAACCCCCCACCCATGTCTTCCACCCGTCGATATGACCTCCTTGATCAGCTTGGGAAGACACCCGCGCAGATCTCCATATTGGAACTTCTCAAGACTTCTCTGGTCCATAAAGAAATTTTGGAACAAGCCCTTCTCCAATCACGCGTTCTTGATAACATCAACGCCACCCAATTTCAAACCCTCATTGGAAACCTTGCTGCCCAACAGCGCATTGTATTTAACTCCCAAGATGCTCCCGCAGATGAGGACCATAACAAACCTTTGCACATCGAAGCTCTCATCCACAAGCATAAGGTCAAACATATCCTAATAGACAGTGGATCCGGGCTTAATCTGTGTACATACAAATTAATAAAACAATTGGGACTTTCTGAGGATCTGATAGACACATCAGGAAGGATCACAATAAAGGCATATGATGATGCGGAAAGAATTTCAAAGGGCGTGATCACCTTACCTCTTCAAGTGGGCCCCATTACAATTGAAACCCCTTGCCAAGTACTCGATCTTGATCTCCCCTACAACATTCTCCTCGGGAGGCCATGGATTCATTCCTTGCAGGCCGTACCCTCCACCTATCACCAATGCATCAAATTCCCCTATAATGGAAAAGTGATCACTGTCAAAGGTGATCCCCAACCTTTTCAATATTGCAAATTATTAGAGGGGAAGCATCCGTATCATTTCCCACTAAATAGACCTTTGCCAACGCCTCCATCTAACACATCAAATGTTGCCTCCACATCATCCCAACCAAATAATCAAATCAAGATCTTGGACAATGGTTGTGGAGAATACAAATTGGAGGACGTCTTATTAACAGGCAACCTCCCTCTCTCTCCTAAGTCATTTGGCAAACCAAAAGAGCTAAAAAAAGACTCGAAACCAGTCATGCAATGCCAAAACACCGCCTTCTAGCAATGGGGCCCACTTGATAATGAGAACCTCGAAGCAGATATCTCTTCATGGTTGTATCGGGAAGAGGATGATGATCCAACAAGAATATCCAAAGAAATGTACCCAAAAGCATTTGCCATAGTTGAAAAAATGGGTTACAAAGGACACGATCTGGGACCAGAGGAGAAAAGAAAAAAAACACCCATAAATCCTATCTCCTACAGATACAACAGAGGCTTGGGGTACACCCCGGTGCCTAAGATTACTATCGTCGATGCCCCTTCTAGTCCTTCTTCAGATATCGAAAGCGTTGATGAAGAGGAATTCCACGAAATGCCTTATGAATACGAGAAAGATACCTTCTTCAATGCTTACATCAATACCATCACCCCCGTAACCCCTCCCACTTCACATGAGCTACATCTTGTCCATCCTGAACCCATTGACTGGGGCCAACGAGACAAACCCAATTTAGATATCTGCGTCGACAATAATGCTCTCATTGCTCTCCTAACAACGCAAAATATGGAAGACTGTAATAGAATTGAGGGTATTCAACTACACGAAAAGGGATACTTTGGTAGTCAAGTCAATGCCCTTATCCACAAAAAAGATAATAAAAGAAAAAGATATGATTTCCTAGGCGAAAACCTCCCTGAGGTGCCTTTGGATGAATAAGAAATAAAAACAAAGGGCGTATCTGAAAGTGAAAACTTGGAAAAGGCACTTGACGATGAGGGATTTGACCTCCCTACCATTGGTTACCTTCCACAGGACAAATCAAATTTGTTGATAGAAGAAACAGACAACATCAACATGGGCACCGAAGTCATTCCGAAAAATGTGCTCATTGCCAAATCCCTCACCAAAATCGAGAAACAAGACTTCATCAACTTCTTACAGACGTTAAAATCAATTTTGCATGGTCCTATTCCGATATGCCAAGGTTGGATCCTGCCTTGGTGGTTCACAATCTCGCCGTCCGCCCAGATGCAAAACCTGTAAAACAAAAACTCCGCAAAATGCACCCGCATATTGCTCTCTTGGTCAAGGCAGAACTTCAAAAGTTGTTAGACGCAGAATTTATCAAACCCATAGACTACGCTGAATGGGTCTCCAACATTGTGCCTGTCGGCAAACCTGCTGGGGGCATCCGCATTTGCACAGATTTCCGAGATCTAAATATAGCTTGTCCTAAAGACAATTTCCCGCTCCCAAACATAGATATGATCGTGGATTTTACAGCAGGACATGAAATGCTATCGCTAATGGATGGGTTTTCTGGATACAACCAAATCAGGATAGCAGATGAGGATCGGCATAAAACCGCATTCACAACACCATGGGGTACTTTCTGTTACCGAGTCATGCCTTTTGGCCTTAAAAATGCTGGAGCTACATATCAACGAGCAATGACAACAATTTTTCATGACCTCTTGCACAAAATTATGGAGGACTATGTGGATGATCTGCTAGGCAAATCCAAGACAAGACAAGAGCACATCCCTATTCTAAAACAGATCTTCGAAAGATTGGAAAAATACAAGCTGCGCCTAAATCCCAAAAAGTGTGTTTGGCGTCACATCAAGAAAACTACTAGGATTCATTGTTTCCCGCAGAGGCATCGAGGTTGATCCCGCAAAAGTAAAAGCTATTATGGAAATGCCTCCGCCAAAAACTCTCAGACAACTACGCAGTCTCCAAGGAAAACTCCAGTCTGTCAAGCATTTCATTTCACAGCTAGCTGACAAGTGCCATCCATTTGCACATTTGTTATGTAAAGACACAAAATTCAAATGGGATTGCCTCTGTCAAAAGGCCTTTGAAAAATTAAAAGAATATCTAGCATCACCTCCAGTTTTGATGCCACCTACCCTTGGAAAACCCCTCATTTTGTACATATGTGCTACTACAGTGACATTGGGGGCATTACTGACGCAAATAGATGATCAAGGGAAGGAACACGCCATTTACTACATCAGTCGGACATTGGTAGGATATGAACTCAACTACACCCCCATTGAAAGAGCATGTTTGGCATTAGTATTCAGCACACAGAAACTACGACACTATATGCTAAACAATAAGACAAAATTAATTACTAAAATTGATCCATTTAAATATCTCTTGTCAAAAGCTGCTCTCACTGGCAGAACGGCTAAATGGGTCATGCTTCTAAGTGAGTTTGACATCGAATATGTGGACAGAAAGGCAATCAAGGGACAAGTTATTGCAGATTAGTTAGTTGAAGCTCCACTTCCAGACGACCATCCTCTTCTCACAGAATTACTAGATGAGTTCATTATGACTGTTGCCACATCCTCCACATGGAAATTATATTTTGATGGCTCCTACACTCAAAATGGATCGGGGGCAGGAATATTATTGGTCACACCTCAAGGAGATGGCATCTCCAAATCATACAAGATAGCCTTTGCATGTACTAATAACATAGCAGAATACGAGACCCTCATCACAGGTTTACGCTTGGCTATCCATTGAAAAATAAAGGAATTACAAGTCTATGGCGATTCCCAGCTCGTCATAAAACAAGTCAATGATAAATACCAGACAAAAGATGATAAACTCCTTCCCTACCGTACCATGGTTGAAGATCTTAAGCAACATTTCATGACAATCAAGTTTGATCAAATCCCACGAACAAACAACAGGGTTGTAGATGCAATGGCTACCGTTGGCTCCCTCCTTCAAATGCCAGCACACAGTCAGAAGTGCGAGTTCTTGGTCGAGCAATTGTTTATACCGGCATACGACCTACCAGAGTCTGAAATGGTGTGTGTTATCGTTGGTCCCGAGTCCCCTTGGTATCAAGAAACCTTCGCTTTCCTCAAAGACAACACCATTCCCCCACATCTCACCAAAACCCAACAACAAACTTTCATCCGCTGATGTGCCCATTACACCATCCTTGCAGACACCTTGTTCAGAAGGCATTTTGATGGCTCCCTCCTAAGGTGTTTAGATAAACAAGAAGTCGAATGGGCATTACGCGAAGTACATGAGGGCATCTGTGGAGCACACTCAAGTGGACTCACATTGGCTAAAAAACTTTTGAGAACAGGATACTATTGGCCTAAAATGGAAGAAGATGCATACAACTATGTGAAGAAATGCATCCTTTGCCAGTAGCATGGCGACAAGATTCATGCACCGTCACAAGAATTGCAGCCATTCATTACACCATGGCCCTTCTCGCAGTGGGGGCTCGATCTCATTGGGAAAATCCACCCTTCATCTTCCAACAAACATAAATTCATTATCACCGCCATCGAATAGTTCACCAAGTGGGTAGAGGCTATCCCTCTTACTTTCACCACCGGCAAGCAAATATCCAAATTCATCTTGAACTACCTAATCTGCTGATATGGCATCCCAAAAGTTATCATCACAGATAATGGTAAACAATTTAAAAACCAGGATGTCAAAGAACTCTACCAAAAATTCAACATCCAACACCGCTTCTCCACTCCATATTATCCCCAAGGCAATGGCCAAGCTAAGGCTTCTAATAAAACCCTAATAAAAATCCTCAAAAAGACAGTCAATGAAGCGGGTCGTGATTGGCACCTCCAAATCTATCCTGCATTGTGGGCTTACCGCACCTCCATCTGCACCCCCACAGGTGCCACTCCTTATTCCCTAGTATTTGGTTCTGAAGCTATCCTTCCCCTTGAGATCAAGATCCCCTCTCTAAGGGTGTCGCTGCAAAACATCCTACCAGAGGAAAAATACAGAATTGCCCACTTACAAGAGCTAGAATTGTTAGATGAAAGGCGCCTCAAGGCCTTGAATCATCTCCGGGTATATCAAAACCGTCTGCACATGAGTTATCATAAAAAAGTCAGAACCCTAGAATTCCAAGTTGGTGATCTTGTCCTCATGGAGAATCAAAAAAATCTACAAGAAAGAGAAAAGAAAGGCAAGTTCGAGCCTAATTGGCTTGGACCATATGTAATCACAGCGAAATATGGATCAAGAGCTTATCAGTTGGCTACTCCTGAAGGCGATCCCTTGGATGATTCGATGAATATCATGCACCTCAAAAGGTTTTATGCTTAGTCCTCAGAAAGTCTTAAATTGTCAAAAAAAAAAAAAATTAAAAAATGAGAAAAAAAAAAAGATCCTAAAAAAATCGTCACTTTGGTGCAAACCTAGCACACAGGCACCTTATGATAAAAAAAAAAAAATCAGAAAAAGAAAGAAAAACAATTCGTGGCGCTATGGGCAAGTATCTTGGTGAAAACATCTGCGCAAGCGCCAAGGTAAATAACCGGATCCACTGTCTATCATGTCGATACTACAAATCATCTGCCATCCAGCCCACCCATGCACAACATTCCTCCTTTTCCGCCTCCCAATAAAACATGCGTATGATGTATGATGATGAGTATTTGCCTAAGTCATGAACAAGAAATGTCCTAGTGAAACTGAACTTTTATGCCTCTGTATAAGCTTCAAGAAGGCTTGAGAAACAATCCCAAGTCCATCCTAGTTCTACTCTTGGCAAGAGGTATCATTTGGTCACAAGGAAGAGACTTGTTAGATTTTGTTAGATCTTTTCATATAGGCTTGCATCTTTTGCCCTATGACTGACACTATTTACGACTGCCTGGGTTTTTCCATATCTAGGTATGTTATGATAGGTGCATACTGGGGCATATTTCATAGTATGACATGTTTTAGATCCTTCTTGTATAAACTGGCGACTTGGTATTAGTGTTTATCAACACTTACCTTCTCGTGTACAAGAGGTATCGGTGTGTTTGAGGGTTTCCTTGCATGAACCCACAACTTTGTATTAATGTTTCTTAACACTTGCATTGTTGTGTGCAAGAAATTCCCATTTGTCTGCAGAGTCAGTCCATGCCCTGGGTTTCTCATGGCATCCTGATTTCTATAATCAGTGGTGCAAGTCACTCAGAGCAACATCAAACTAGGTTGGCTCTCCACATTTATTGTGCACAAAATCTCACCATCATTCTATCAAATCCTAAACTCAATAATCCCATGGAGTTCTCAATTGCCCCCATTTTCCTCCGCGGTCTCGCATCTCTTATTCTTCTTTCCAAATACTGCATGACTACTTCATGTATCTTCCTCATTTATCCTTTCCACCCTAATTTTTTTTCTTCTATTTTTTTTTTTTTCCTCACATAATCAATTCTGATTCTGATTCATGTCTTATACAGGATGTATCCCTCCTGAAACCAGACGTTGTGATCTGATCATGTCTTATATAAGATGAATCCTTCCTAAAACCAAACGTTGTGATCTGATCATGTCTTATACAAGATGAATCCTTCCTGAAACCAGACGTTGTGATCGATCATGTTTTATACAGGATGTATCCTTCATGAAACTAGACACTCTTATCATGTCTTATACAGGATGAATCCTTCCTGAAACCAGACGTTGTGATCTAATCATGTCTTATACAAGATGAATCCTTCCTGAAACCAGACGACGTGATCTGATCATGTCTTATACAGGATGAATCCTTCCTAAAACCAGACGATCTGATCATGTCTTATATAAGATAAATCCTTCCTGAAACCAGACGCTCTGATCATGTCTTATACAGGATGAATCCTTCCTGAAACCAGACGTTCGTTGTGATCGATCATGTCTTATACATGATGAATCCTTCCTGAAACCAGACGTTGTGATTGATCATGTCTTATACAGGATGAATCCTTCCTGAAACCAAAGCTCTTATCATGTCTTATACAGGATGAATCCTTCCTGAAACCAAACGTTGTGATTAATCATGTCTTATACAGGATCTTTCCTGAAACCAGACACTTTGATCATCTTTGTCTTATACAGGATGAATTCTTCTTGAAACCAGACTGAATCTAGATCTTATCAATCGAATCAATCAAAAAATTTCAATCTTACCAACCTAAGAAATCAAGCTAATCAAAGAACTTGCTTTTTCATCACATCAAATTTATTGGGACATCAATTTCACAAAACTCTAAAGATCAAATACCTCAATTGATCTCCCGAGGGGGCATCACCATACAGTAATCTATCAATCAAGAGCCGGGGCATCCTATCAAACCAATATCAACATCAAAACAAGAGTATTCTTTGAATCAATGTGTCATCACACCTCGCTTCAAAGAGGGGCAAAATGTAGACACTTAAAAATAATTATTTTTAATTCCTCACATAATTAATTAATTAATTATGTTAATTAAAATTTTCCTCAATATTAATTAAATATAATTAATATTGTCACTATAGCATATGCTTTATTTAATAAATCAATCTCTTTCTTTGTTCTTCTAAAAAATCAAATCTTCACAAATCTTCCTCTTAGCTAATTAATTTCAATTAATTAGTTAACCTACATGATTCCTACAAATCATCTTCTTAATTCATCATTAACCTAATAAATTCTTCTAGAAACTCCCTAAAATCACTTAACATTATTCTTCTAATTTTTTATTCCCTCCACTCATTCTCTCTCCTGCAAATATAAATCCCACCTAACATTTCCTCTAATCCCCCTCCTAATGAGTCGTTAATGGTTAATCATCATGATTAACCATAAAGTCAACTATTTGTCCTTTCATCCAGCCACTAGCTTTAAATGCTATTTTTCTAGATGAATGTAAGATTTTCGAAATCTCACATTTCTCTAGGCATTTCCCTCTCCCAAAGAATTTTTAATTCCTTTTTATTCTTATAATCCCCATAATATCCGTTTTTGGAGAATTTTTAACTCCTCCAATGCATCTTGTAGAGTGTGGAGATATGAAATGCCTTTAAGGCATATTTCTTGGTCTCCACACCCTCTCTTGGAGCTTGTGTGAGCTCACAAATAAATCTTAGCCCTTCATCTTGAATTCATCCTAGCCATCCGTTTTCCTCTCTTCCTATAAAATAAGGTTCCATCCCTTCATTCAAGACATCTTGAAATACAATAAACTTATGCTACCCTTTTGAGCCCAGGAAATCATCTTGGCAACTTGATCATCTCATCCTTATCATTCATCCTTATCATTTGTGCACAATATTGAAGAGCCATCCACATCCAGCAATCAAAGGAGCACATCAAGTGGAGCGTTATCAAAGGGCACCTTCACTTCATCAAGCTCAATCCGAAGGAGAAGGTAAAATAGCAAGGTGAAATGGTTTTTTAATGATATTTTAGCATTCTGCATGTTTATTTCGTTATGTTTTGATCAGTTTACCTTTCAAATTTGTTTTCTCCTCTTCATACTCATACTTTGCTGAACACTGTGTTCCACCTTCCAAACCTAAGCAAAACTTCCGGTAACGTGAATTTGCATATACTGAATGACACATCAAATATGAGTTGCCATCAGTGACAACCCCTAAACAATCCTCAAGCACTAATCTCTTTCGGAACAGTGTCTCTTACCAACATTTAGCTACAATTATATAAGGAAATGGATACCAAAATGAATGCAAAAATGTAAAATGTATATTACAATATTGAAAATTTCCAACCTTACATTTATCTCTCTTCTAAATGTATTCTTAACACACTCAATAGTGTATTGCAATAAAAAGAAAATTTAACCTAATCTTATTATGTTTGATGGTACATTACAACAAGAAACCTAAAGATTTTAGTGTTTTTCTTTATCAACAAAAGATGGAAAGTCCACCACCATATATAATAATAATAAAAATAAAAAATAAAAATCTAAAGCATTTTTATAGACTTTAAATAGACCAAACCTTTTGTAAGAACAAATGATCCATTGCATACTAGCCAAACCAAAAAATTAAGACAAATAGTCTTAAAGATTACACTATCCTTGTGATATGCTCAACTATTTGGTATGGGAACTAAGGAGCATATTACGTGGATCTAAATCCTTTTTAGTGGACCTTTCTTCCTCTTTTGCACAATAGCCCATGTTTCTTTATCACTCCCATCATCAAGAGTAGCAAAGGAAAGTTGAGTCCCATTATTTACCAAGGAATCTTTTACTATCAAAGTTCCCTGTTGCGAGGATGATTTTGATTTTTTCTTGACTAGGGAAGATGCCTTTTGCTTTAATGAATGTCCTCAAAATTTTGTGATATACTCATAGGTGACACAAGCAAGTCTTAAGTGCGCTCAAATGAAGTTTATGAATCTTTCAAAAGGCCTTCAAAATGTAAAATTAGGGAAGAAGAATCTTTCCACCATAAAGGCTGACAATCCAATTTATGCTTACAACTAGTGAAATCTACAACAATGTGGCATGTTTCATAACATCTATGACACTGGAGAAAACCCTCATAATCCAAAGTTTAAGACCCACTATGATCTACAAGAAAATCTTTCTAGGTATCTAAATCAACCGAAATGCAAGCAAAAATTATGAGTGAAATTAGAAGTATATGTATTTGTCATAAATAAGCTACCCAAAAAAGTTGCCAATAATTATAAAGTGTGGATCAATGCAAAATTGAAGGGGAAGATATGGGAGACAAACATAGGCATAACATTGAAAGAGGCAAGATGCCAAGGTTTGAGCATGAGTGAGTGCTATCCCTAGATCCAAAAGCAATCACGGATAGTATCTTGATCTTTGACACAATCAAAGACTGCAATAAAAAACCCTCAAGCAGAATGATAGATCTAAAGACTACCTTCGTGATGGGCTGTCAAGTTTCAGAAATCCAATTGTGTACATTAGAAGGGCTGGGCCAAAAGTGGTTGAACCTATCAATTAACCCATTTGCATCAGTAAAACTCTTCACCTTCAATCACTGCACCTCTAACATCATCTCCAAACTCCAAGACAAGGGGCTTATTAATGTAGTTGAGGGGCTTTGAGGGTCTTTAACTTTAGCTGGGAGGATCCTAGATTGAAGTAGAATTTACCTTCCATGTCAAAGCAGGATCCACCCTAGCATGATCTAAAGCTTGAACCACTGCACTGGGACCCAGATCTAGGAGATGATGTGACAAAATCAATTTACCGCTTTCTGAAAATAAAGAGTTGTTGCTATTTTCTTGCATTCAAATGTATAATATGAATAATATGACAAGGCTAAACCTCTTATCAGAATTCCACGTAGATAAAGACTCGAAAGCAAACCAAGGAGTTGCCACTTAGACTCGATCAGAAATGTAATCGATTTGGTAAATCAACAATCTGCAAGATAATTAAACATAAGAAACAAAGAAGACCAAGCCCCAAAAGGATCTGGGAACAGTTAGTTGATATTAACAATTATTGGGTAAGAGGCACCCCTCTCTTGGCCTGGAAGTCTCGGCAGTTTCCGGAAATAATTTTACATTCTTGAATAAAATGACAGGCTAAAATCTACAACACTGCATTATTCACTTTTGTTGGTTAAAAAGAACACATAAAAATAACATGAGATCATCTCCCCAAGGTTACTGCATTTTAAATAAGTCGATGCTGGAACACAGCCCAGTAGATTTTCCCACGTAATTAAGATAAGAGTGTCATGACACTCCCTGGATATCTTATAATTGAGAGAAACGAGAAGCACTATTCTCCAATAAATCTCGCTAACATAGATTCTCACAAATAGCACAGAATTTCTTAATCTTTATGTTAGCCTTAGCCTGTAGTCCATGCTCTTCTAACAAGAGTTCGTTTTTTCTCGATTACGAAGCCAATAAATAATTGCTTCATTTGCTGTGAGATGAACCAAAAATATCAGTTTCTGATTCTAAAATTTGTTCAATATCATATGCCTGCTCAACTATCCATAAAGACATGAAATCCTCATCATATTATTAGTCTAAAATCAGCCAAGTTCCATTTAGCCACAGAGGCCCCGCATCAATCGATGCCTAAAAATTCTATTTAACAAGTCATAGGCTAAAACCCAGCAGATCAGTATTATCTTCATTTTTGTTCGCAAAAAAACAGCAATATCATTTCAACATTACATGAAAATAGTGTTCACCTACCTCCAGTCCTTTTCATCATCAGTATCAATGTGAGCTTTCCCTCGCTAAAGGCCAACGCAAATATTTGCATCCAAATCCCAACCAACTAATTGGCCCAGAAAGTATAGGGAAATGAGCATCTTCAAATTGCACAAACTACCAAACATTCCTCATCTGCTTTAAGTAAAAACTGTCGACTCCAGGTGCACTTCAGTAAAGAGCGAGATCGATCTCCGAGTTCCTTCCCAAGAAAGGATAAATTAAACATACATGCTTATGAAGTGTGGCAACTCTGAGTCAATATGTAATTTAGCCAGAGCAAATTTAGCCTGCGGAGGAAGCTCTTCAAGGTTAAGAACTACTGTCACACGTATGCAACTCCTCCTTCAATGCGGTACATGACTTGCAACATATGAGCGTCTGAAAGTATGTGACCTCTATCTGGAAATATGGTACCAGAATAATGAAATGAAACTGAAAATAATACCCTCCTTCCCAACCTATGACTGTGCCCGTCTCTCTCTTAATTTTGGTGGACTAAAGATATGGAAGGTTTTTTAGTGTTCAACTAAACTTTGGTCTAGTAGAGATCTGAACAGGTCCCTATTATTCATCCTAGCTTTGGTGCACTAGAGATAAGGATAGGTTTAAACATGGTGGGTGCCCTCTACTTACTGCTCAACATTAAGTTATTCAAAGCAGTTCGTAATGCCCCAAAAAAGAATCGAACACTTTGACAGAAACAGCCTAAGAAAGCATTTAAAATGTTTTCAGGTCCAACTACTTACTTCATTGGTTTGCAGCATTGAGCAACCTGCGTTTGGCAAGCCCTCAAAAAAAATTATCCTACATCACTTTCCCAGAGTATTCACCAACAGTGAAAATGTTGTGCTCATTGTTGCATCTCCCGATTCTTGGTCACTTCCCATTGCTGGCTTTGGCTCTAATTAGAAAGTGACAATGACTAGCATAGATATATTAAATATATCTATTTAAGAGAAAAATCAGACTCAAGGTGCCTAAATTGGATTTACGGTATAGATTAGATAGGTGCCTTAAGATTGATATCCCTTAGTGTCTTTTAGATAGACATATTTCAGATACCTATGCCAGTAAGTATTAGATTATTTAAGTTGAAGCTTACACTATCATGACCTACACATGGACATAATGAAGGTTTGACATGTAAATGGTCGTGAAATTTATATCAAGAAGTTTTTGTTATCTAAACTCCATTACAATCGCCTCTTGCTACCATTGTAGTTCCACCTCTAACATTAAAAGGCGCAATGAAATTATATTCTTATTTGTACAGTTCTGCTTGGCGATTCCCTGAAGCTGCAGTGCATAATCAAGCTTTAATACATGTCTTCTGTCTTTCAAAAACTTTTGGTATAATCCATTATTGATTATACCCATGAATCGCGATAGTGGGACTAATGCATTTTTCACTATCTGATATTGGTTTTACTCTAAAGAGCACTTTTTATGTAGGTCTTTAACGAAGTACCTCCACTAGTACTAACCCAAATGAATACACATTGGACTTCCACCTGAGATGCTGCAGAAGTACTTGGGATCAAGCCACAGAAATTTGCTTTTAAATGTTGAACTGAAACGAGCCTTGATCCAGAGTAAGTCGACTTTTTGACCGGACAACAATTGTACCTTTTAGCCAGAAGATTTTCATCAAGCAAAATACTTTTTAATCCTTACACCATAGCCAACGATTCCTAATTCTTCTTGCAGGCCCTGTGCATATTGAAAGCCTCTTCTTCTAGGATCAAGGTGAATGATCAATCTCGTAAGTAGCTACATGAGTCTGATCCAGCGTAACTAATTTTTTTGATTAGCCAAAATCTCTGACCTTAGCCAGGAGATTTTCATCAACCAAAACACTTTTATTCCTTACATCAGAGCAAATGATTCATAGTGCTACTTGCAGGCCCTACGCATACTCTATTCTTCTAGGATACAGGTGAATGGTCACTCTGATACAACTGGCTCCTTAGAGAGCAGTTGGTCTCCAAGTTATATACCAGAATCATTTTGCAGCACCATTAGCTAGATTCCTTATTTTATCTTTAAGAAATATGATTCTGCTCTCGTACAATTTTATTACTTCTATTTTCAGTTTAGTAAAGATTGAGGTCTTAATCCCACACGTCCAGAAGTTGATGCTGTTTTGTACAAAATTGAGCAAAAACAATCTTGTGTCTTCTTCATGTGGAGACGCAATCCATTGAAACCATTGTAACTTAAACAAACATTCATGATCCACAATATAAAATATATTTCTTATTTCAAAAATGCCCAAGTAAATTGATTAAGAAAAAATCTCTTTCTTCTTTAAATTATCCTAGCAAGTTACAAAAAATGAATCCATACGTCTGCTTTCATGTTTATTTGGCATATAGAGGAGGGCCACGGTGTCGTCAACAACAGATTGATGTCCACTACCTATAGTATCCTAGTAGTAAAACATGGACGTGGTTCATCACCATCTAATGCACCGATCAAATTATTCGATTGGACTCAAATATTAGGTAAGTATTTTTGGTTAGTTAACTTGAAATGTATGACATGGATGGTGAATGACAAATAATTGTCAGCTTATTTGACCATATCTCTTATTAGAGAAATTTAATTTCCACAGTCCATTGTATTAACACTTACGAGCTTATACAAAAAACCGTGTGAGCTTTTTTGATTCAGAAAAGTTCAGAGAGTTTTTCCCAGAAGCTCTTTAGTGTTCATATCTCTTATTTGAAGAACAGAGAAAGACACAAAAAATATAGAATTATCTGATCTCTTCTGAAAGCCCCATTTATGTTGTCGACATGCCATGCAAAATGAACAATTTGAGCATATCATGTAATGTGGCTACATCGCATGTTAAAGCAGAGAAATAGATAAGCTTTTTCTTCCATTGATATGTCTAACTGTGGCAACTCGACAACACTAAATCTCTTATCAATATACCTACTTAATGGGCAAAGAAAACAAATGCACAGCAAAGTTCCTGCAGAAAAAGCATTCGAGAAATGGAATTGAATTTGGATATCAAAAACCTCTCAACTATAGGTCATAAGAAACATTGTTAATGCACAGATAGACCAAGACAAAATAAATGCTAGGATAATCTGTGTGCAATAAGATTGGCAGGATTTTACAAAGACCTAAAGTTACAAGAATTGGACTTGAGAGTGAAGCTTACAAAAGGTACAGCATGAATGGGCAACATCTAATAAAATCATTTCATTCTATTAGTCGAAACAAAATACAAGAATAATGAATGCCCAAATGACAAGAAAGGCCCAGAGATGAATCCATACTCGCAAAAAAATTGATGGCTGCAGTTTTTTGATAAACAACAGTTTAACGTCTTAAACATAAGAAAGAAAATTCCTTGCAACACAGGAAATTTGTGTTTATTTAGATGTATCGTTCTCACTATACAAGCTGTGACTTATGAATCGCAGATTGATCATGTTACACATAATGTAAAATAAACTTCTATTAATGAAAATAGCACAAAAATAATTAGTGTGGGTGCATCCAATTTGGACTTCGAATCATGCAACATACATCCATCAGAGTGCCGCTTAATAAGGGAAGAAGTAAGGAAACACACCCACACTGACAATCCACATAAGCATTAAAAATCTTCACAGGAAAACTAATGTTTGCTCATTGGAAAAATGAACAACCTGCATTTCGTAAGCCCTCAAAAGAATTTTCGTTGCAGTCACCTTCCCCGAGGATTCACCAACTGTGAGAAGACAGCACTTGTTGTTGTATCTTCTAATTCACGGTCACTTCCCCTCTCACTAACCCTGTCAACGATACTATTATCACAAGGCTCTGGATGAGAAAAGTGAAGGGGAATATGTCCAATGCGATTAGTACTATTCTCATCCGGATCGTTTTGCATTGAAGTCTCTTGTAGCTGCAGAGCATACTCTAAATTCCATAGCACATCTCCCATTGCAGGCCTATCAATACCCTGCTCTGCCAAACACTTCTCTGCAGTTTCTCCAAACTTCCGTAAAGATTCAGGATTGATTGTGCCAACAAGATGGGGGTCAATAATCTGGTCAAGCATTCCTCTTTTTTGCCAATGCATTGCCCACTCTGCAATGTTAACCTGCTCTCTTGGAAGAGCAGGGTTAATTGCAGGCCTTGCACACAATACCTCCATTAGTACTACTCCAAATGAATACACATCAGACTTCTCAGTGAGTTGCTGCCGTCGAAAGTATTCGGGATCCAGATAACCAAAACTTCCTTTCACTGCAGTGCTGACATGAGTCTGTTCCAATGTAGGTCCAGTTTTTGACAGACCAAAATCTGCCACTTTAGCCAGGAGATTCTCGTCAAGCAAAATATTTGTAGTCTTGACATCACGGTGAATAATTCCCTGTGCTGCTCCTGTGTGAAGGTAATGGAGCCCTTTTGCAGCCCCTATGCATATTTCAAGCCTCTGCTTCCAAGATAGATGTGGAAGATCCAGCCCATACAGATGACTCCTCAGTGGCCCATTGGCCATGAACTCATAGACCAGAATCATTTCACAACGCTCCTCACAATACCCAATCAGAGATACGAGATGACGATGTCGAAGCTTGGACAACATCTCAATTTCTGTTTGGAACTCTGTAAGGCCTTGCTCTGATCTGGGATTGCCTCGCTTAACCGCAACTTTCGTACCATCTTCAAGTTCACCCTTGTAAACCTTACCAAAGCCACCCACACCGATAATCAAATGTTCATCAAAATTATTCGTAGCCTCTTGTATCTCAGCAAATGTAAAGAACCGGCCCAGGCTTGAAGGTGCAGAGGAAACATAGCTACCAGTACCACTCTTGTGGGAGCCTGTGGAAACTTTGCTGGCCATGGTTTCCGAATTTCCCCCATGAAGGGGTAGAGGCAGCCAGGCAGAGGGACTGTGCTTTGACTCCCCCTTTGTGCGGGAAAAAAAGCAATAACCTGCCGCTAACAATCCCAGGAAAGCAGAAGCTCCAGCAACAAATCCCACAATAGGAAACAACTCCTTCATCTTCCTTTTGGATTCCAGAGGAGCAACCCCGTCTACACCATTTAGCCCATCTAAACTTCCCATTGCATTGCTCATCTTCATAACTTCCAATCCATTGAGAATGGCATTGACAGTACCTAATTGGGTATTAGAAGGTCCAACTGCAATGCGAAGTTCTTTTGATCCATTAACAACAAAATCCCTATATATCGGAATAGACAACCCCCCTGTCTTGCCAGTGATATCAAAATCCATCAATGCAGATTGGTGATTAACATAAGCATTGAAATACATCTGGTACTGAGTCTTGCTCAAAAAGTCACAGAAATGCATCCGAACAAAATAGTTAAAATGTGGATCCACGCTGAAGCTCCAGGAGATATTAAAATTTGGGTTTACAGTGACAGCGTCTCCCATTTCCTCTGCAGTTGCATAAACCTTGGGAGGGGCGATTTCATAACCAAACACTTGTGGGTAGTTAATAAACCTGGGTTCAGTAGAAACATTCTTAGCAGCACTTTCCACATCCAAATACTTCCGATCAGACTCCCAGGTTCTGAAAAGAGCATCGTCCTTGGAACCCAACTGGGGTCCTCCCATATTGATCCTGTACACAGTTTCCATAGACAACCCATTAAGGTCACCAATCTCAAGAGGCCTAATGGCCTGAGCTTTCTCTGGAACAAGGTCATCAGGGAGCGAAACAACCTCAATGGCATTGATAAATGCCAGCGAATTATTAGCAGGAGAAAAAATGATTCTTAGATTGTTTGAATCGACATTGATGATGTATTCCTTTAACAAATAGATGTTGCCACCACGGTTTTTAAAACTGAAGGAACTGAGTAAAAAGAACTTGTCTGTTGTGACACTAAAAACAGCTGATTTGAGATTGTGGGTATTGTTGGAGATGGGATAGAAATATAGACGTACCCAATGTTCGCCCTGTTTTTTGATGTTGAACTCGTAAAAAACCCGGGAGGTGAATACTCGGGCAGTTATGTAGAGAGCTGAACCGACATTTGAACTGGCGGATGCTGTAACCGCCTGGCCAGGTGAGGACCTTCTAACTGAAGCTGAGTTTTCTTCTGTCTGGAATGTTCGCCCATCGGTTAGTTCTGTTGGGCTGGCTGCTCCGCACCTGATTAAGTAGTTGTCTGTAGGGATGAAGGTTTTCTCACATTGTGTCTGTATGAAACAGAGGAGAAGTATGGCGAAAATATGTACTGATCTCAGAGCCATCTCTCAAGGTTTGTCAAGATTTGGGTTTTTAGACATAAAGCTACATTAAAGAATCAGCATCAATGGTGCAGTTGCTGCTGAAAGTTTAGCTGGGTCTGTTGCCAATCTTCTTTACCAAACGAGAAAAGGAAAAAGGGCCTGTATCAAAAGGGAACCATTTAGAGAATTCTAAAAGACACTATGGAGGTCGGTGTCGGCTTTTGCCGGAACCTGGTTCAAGTTCGTTCCGTTTCTTGGAGAAGTAAAGGGGGTCAGGAAGTCGATGAGAGTTTTGTGAACGTACAGATTTATTAGTTTTTTTTTTTTTAAATTATTGTGATGAATATATGTTAGTGGCCCAGTTATAAATGTAGAGGAGGATTTGTATTCATGTTTGTAGAGGAGGATTTGTATTCATGTTTATAGTGTTTAGGCAATGTGAGGTTTAGGTCATGGTTTTATTGATAAGGTTGTTAGCCATGGTTTTGGTTTGGT
Source organism: Cryptomeria japonica (assembly GCF_030272615.1). NCBI lineage: Eukaryota > Viridiplantae > Streptophyta > Pinopsida > Cupressales > Cupressaceae > Cryptomeria > Cryptomeria japonica. Next base: position 257,142,347 of record NC_081405.1, read on the forward strand.
TTGTATTTAGTAAAATGTATTTTTGTTTTGGTTTATATTTGTTTGTAGGTAGTTTATATTTGTTAATAGTGTTAAATATACATGTTAACGATTTTTTTTTGTAGTTGTAGAAAATAATTTGTATTCATATTGTTAGTATTAAGTTGTGTTTGAAGTTTATGTGTGAATTGTTTGGGATTTGTTATTATGTTTTTTGTGGTAATGATAATGATATTGACATTGATCTTGTCTTGTATTTGTTTCATTTTATATTATGTCAATATGTATTTCTTAAAAGTGGTTTATGATTTCAATTTAAACTATAAGATGTGTTGTCATTTGAATTGGAATAGATATAGATTTTATTGAGGAGATTCTGCATTCACTTTCAATGACAATTTTTGCTAACATTAATCTTAATAAATTGTGGGTGCCCTCACAAAGAGGAAATAGGTAAATTGATGTTTAAAATGATTGTCATTTGAAAATTTATATACACATACACATACACAAGCACAAGCGCATGCACACATACATATGCATCCACACACGCGCGCGTGCACACACACATGTACATACATACATGCATACATATACATATACATGTACATGTACATATACATATAGCCTTTGTTGTGAATCATTCTAGAATACAACATTGAATAGATAATTGCCATATAGTTTTTCTTAATGATCATATTGATTGTCAAATTTAACATCAAATATAATAAATTTAATTTTTATTTTTTTTAAATTGTATAGACTTTGTTTGATATGTAAAGAACCTTGAACAAAATGTTGTAAGTGATACCATAAGAAAATTTCTACAAATTGATAACGGAACATATAATTATAGTTTGGATTTGTAAGGAAGCCACATGCTTAAGATATTGCAATAATAAAAATTGCACATTTGTGCTCCTTTCCATTATGTCTTTGGCCCATTTTGATGAGAAACTCTTAAATGTGATTGTTAGCTTACGAATGACATATTTTTATGTGAATTTGGTTCATGGCATTGCACATCTCAATCTCCTTTTATCATTGATTGTCAAATATTTATTCTTAATTGCCAAATCTACATCACTATTATACAAAGAATTAGAATGTTATATACACAATAATTTAGCCCAAAATCAAAGTACGTGTGATCTAATCACAAAACATGAAAATAGAATAAAGATATTTAGTATTTAATAAATTGATGAGAAACATTACAAAGAGTAATATACAAATATATAGACCTCTTGGATGCATGCATCAAGGAGATGACAAGTCTAAAAGGTATGAGTTAACTCTCAATCACTCTGAATCAAGAGATGAGTAAATTTAGTCTAATTAAGACAAAGGTGGTCTTGACTAAGTAGAGGTGACACCTAACTACCATCAATCAAAGTTGATGATATAGTGGTAGCACTTGTGTACCTCAAGCCAAGGTGTACACATGTCATTATAAGCTACATAGGTAGATTAAATAACTATTTTAATTACCTTGAGTAAACTCTTTAAATAGGTTCAATGTCACACTTTAGGATATAATATATTTAGGGTGAACAAAATATTACATCAATACATGTCATTTGCATGTTTACAAGGGTAATCTTCAATCTTTCTCTTTGTTGTTAATCGACCCACCGATGAGTTAACTTAGAAGAGCTTGTTCACCTATCAAATTAGCAAGGTCCTAAATGACGTCTATAAACATCACCTTAACAAACTCAAACATCCAAAGGTTGGAAGTGAGTGACCTTTTAGATAAACACTTTTTATCAATTTATTTCTACATGACACATTTATTTTACATATGAAATCAAACTATAACAAAGTGATAATAGGCCCTCGGTCGTTCTTAATGAGCCTACTAGGGATCAAGTCTTGTTAAGTGTATGACTCCAACATCATAAGGGATGAGATCAGGATTGTGCCTCCAACGAATTTGACAAAATGGATGTCCCTCAATCCTTTTCTCTTAGCTAAAAAGATTTTAGCCTAAGACTCCTACTTTACAGATGAATATCCTCCAAAAAAAAAATTATAACAATCAATATCAAACTTAAAAGACTCAAAACTAATTGACACAAAATTTAAAATATTCATAAGACTAAAAAAAATTAATTATAATAAATCAATTTAGAATATCAATTGTTTCCTCCCCACATAAATCTAATCAAATGAATTTATTTTATCATCATTAACAACTATCATCATTCACAACACCATCATAATCTAAAGGACTACAAAAGGTCGAAAGAGATTCGACCTCCAAAATAACACCGACATCTCTTTAAACTTCGCCAAATTCTTGGTAGTTGCTTTTTGTCCTTCTGCAAGCTACGCCTTATAAAAGAAAGTGGCATATAATCACTGTTTATGATATCCTTCTACTTGGGGCTTGCATTGGTGGTGGAAAGATTTATTATGAAGTTTGTTTCATTAGTTTACAGAATACTCAAAATTGTTTTGAACTCTGAAAGCTTCCGATGCCGTGTTTTATACTGCAGGTTCTTTGCACCATTGAATCTTCACGCTTTTGTTCTTTGCACCATTCAATCTTCATGCTTTTGTTCTTATTATATATATGGTTTCCCTTTCATTTAAAAAAATCCTTAAAACTTTTCAAATCCCATTTTGAGCTCCGTAATGAATTTACTCATGATTTCCACGCCACATCTGATATTTCTGTTTGAAATTCATTCAACGCCATGCCATTTCATAAGTAAGGAGATTGTTATATCAAGCTGGCCAAAACTGGCTGGCCATAACTATTAAGCAGATTTGCAGTCAAATGGTATTAATGAAATATCTTAGTATTTGTTTAAGATCAAAATATGTGAGATATATAAATTACTATCGGTCAGGTAACTGGTTGTGAAGTAATATGTTGCTATCTGTTTTGGAATATAAGCTACAAATCAATTGTAATAGGGGAAGAACATCAATAGATAACATAGTTCCAATAACCGTCACCTTATTGTCATGTTGAGCCCCCAATAGATAACATAGTTCCAATAACCGTCACCTTATTGTCATGTTGAGCCCCCAATAGCTGTCATAGTGAATAGTGAAAACACAATTAATAAATTTGTTTTGTACCAATAGCCCATCATTTTTTGTAATTAATTGGCCCATTTGTGCACAACTATCGGAACATTTGTCCCATTTGTGCACCACACTATTGGGACATTTGTCAACAAGTACTAACGATTTTAAGTTGAGGGTTGTTGGAACATCTTTAGTTAGGTATCATGTGACACTTTGAAATGTGTACTTTTTGACTTTTGTGTGCATAACGGATTCCATAGCGTACATCGTTACTACCCAAAAACCAGATCAATAGCTATAAGTAGTTAAGTCGCATACGAAGACAACTTTTAAAAAAAAATAAAAATCCGATGTATCCTTTAGGATCTGTGGATGCATAAAATTAACTATGACGGCTACTGATGTTCTTCCCTTAATGACATTAGTGAAAACAAAACTATAACAGAAGGAAGAATTAATTGTACATTATTGTTCTTGGTACCTAATGAATGATAAATTCTTACAGTCGTACTTTTTTGGATTTAAATTGAAGAACGAATCTTGAGAAAATGTTATACAGATGTTTTTACGAGTGCAGAGATAGATCAACTTTTGTATTTTCCTGATTCACCTGTTCCACGTGCAATCTCGTCCCATCCATGCTAAATAGTGTCGTCCGCGTAAATGGAGTTAAGAAACTTTAATGTTTACCGTTCTAGAAAAATTTTACGTCGAAATTGCATTGATTTTGCCGCTTAGAAATCGTTGTTTGATAATATTCAGTAAAATGCCATTCCCCAAAGAATTAGATCATGCTTTGTTTTAATTTTCTGCCATTCACATCCGTGCTTGGATTTCACACATTACAAAGTCGTCAGTTTTAGACATAAAAGCACAAGCAATAAATGGAGGATAGTGTACAATTTAAGAGTTTGTTTTCTTATTAGACTCTATTATGGTATTTCATATTTTTTGGAGGATTAATTATTGAATTTAGAAACGGCAGTGAAATAAAGTTCGGACGAGATCTCCAATTGCAATCTATTTTAATTTTGTAACTTTAATATCACGGGTTACAGTCTGTTAGACTTAATCATGGTTCGTCCGGACCCGATAGGACAGTTAACCGGGCCTACCAAGGGGTAAAATTTTATCTTTTAACTCTGATCTTCTGTGGTTAAAAGCTTTGGATGTCAACCTCAATCTCAACTTTATTTGGCGTTGGTGGGGCCAGTTAAGCATTGAACTCAACATTTAAGCTGAAATGAATTAGATTCAGACCCAACAACATTGGGGAGTCCAGTCTTTAGAAAAATCAAGTGTGGGAGGGAAGTAAACTCGTGTAAGTAGAAAGATCAACCTTTTCTCGTGATGACTTGGATTTGACATAAATCAAATTTGGTCAATCTTCCAAAATTTAGGAGATCGTCTAATTACTAAATGGCTTATGTCCTACACCTCATAGAAACATGGGAAACATGTAGGCATAATATCGTATTTCTTGATAGTTCAAATTAAATTCATATTTAGTCAAGGTAATTTGATAAACAATTAAGATGTAAAATATGATTTGTTAAATTCATTATATCGAAGGTGTTCTTTTATTTAAAATGGATGAGTTGGGAAGAACATATCTACACATATACTAGCATTCGTATGCGAGCAAGATGATTGAATGGATCTCATCCATTCATCATCTTTTGCCCCCTTTTTTTCTCATTTTCAATTGTTTTTCCCACCATTTAATATCATGATTGTTATCAAAAAATGGTTTGTCAAATTTAGAGCAATAACCCACTCATTTCCGTCTTTTAATATAAAAGAAAAACAATTCTAGAATTGAAGTTTAGCTAGACGTCATCTCCAACTCTCGCATCTCACATGGTCCTTGTGCACCTCTGCGACCCACCAACTATATTAAAACATCTCCAATCCAAAACCAATTTAACGGGTACAAGAGAATTATTGTTAGTAATATATTTATTAATTACCATTCGCAAGATCAAAACCACCTTTCTTTAAATGTAGCAAAGCAACTATTACATTTTTTTAATTTTTTTTAGATAAGTACTATATAAGGGGATAGCTTCCTGTATTAAATCAAAAGAAGATTACACATATAGTAGTCAAAATGGGCATATTAGCCAATTGTCAACCCCAAGTGTAGTATCTATCTTGTTACATCCCACGTGATATCTACCGCCACAACAAACTTTTTGTCTAGATAAGCCAAATGAAATCCCATATCCAACACCCTCGCTGCACTCATTTTGGTGATCCAATGCAGTTTCAACCTAATTATTTTTTTTCAAAGCCAAGAGAGCATTACTTGTAACGCCAACGTAGAATATAGCACATGCTTTATCAACAAAAAATCGCTTATTCAACCCAAACTTGTTTTTCAAATATCCATATCCTTTGCTATATTTTGGTCCTATATCACCACCATTTCCTCTATTTTCCTTGAACTCTTAGTACTGCTTGTGCCACTAGTGCTCATGACATTAGTTATCATGTTCCAAGGAAATCAAATGTGAGCCACAAATTGAAGGGTTTGCACCATGTAGAGTGTGTCTTGAAAAGTTCAACTTTTCAATTTTGTATCCCAATATGATCCTTATTAATAATATCTTGAAGACCCAACCAAGAAGAGGTCTTAGAATTAATTATGACCTTCTGCTCTTGCACAACCCCCATGTTGGCAATCAAATCAGCTCCCTGATTGGCCTCCCTATATGTATGAGTGATAGAATAATCCCCAAGTTCATTTGTTAAATCTTGGCAATCCTTATCCAGTTACTTAACTTCTAGTTTGGTGTATTCCCCTATATCAATGCCTAGATGAAAATCTAAGAGTCGCCTTCTATATCCACCAACCTGCTATTCTTTTCTTCGCATAATTGTAAACCCAAGACTAAAGCTTCAAATTTTGCTTCATTGTTTGTTGTTATTCCTATTCATTTGGATGCAACCCAAACACACTTTCTGTTCCAATCTCTAATGATATATCCTGCCCCAGTCAGCCCGGGATTACCCCTAGCCACCCCATCAAAGTTTAATTTTCATCTCTGTAATTTGGGACATTTCCAAACAATCATGTGTCGGTTTACTCCATATGTGTTGGTAGGAACTGTTGGATGTCGAAGATCGAGCATTGCTTCTAGATCCATTCATCCCATCTGAAAAAATTTGTATCCTTTTAAATCTAACCCGTATGATTGCAATTTCTACAATCTCTCTCCTAATTTTGTTTTTCAACTTGTGGCATCATAAATTGTACACCCTTAATTGGGTGGTACAATTTCATGCTTAGATAAGCAACCACTTTAGTGTGTTGCATTTTGAGTTTTAAATTCCCTTTAAGCTATTGGTGTAATTATTTTTTCATATAGGATATAATTACACTTTACTTAAACTGACTTACGATAATGCATCTCATAGTAGTTTGGATATGAGACACTTAGGGAAGTGTGCACATAGGGTTGATATATGTAGGAGAAATTCCACCTTTTGTGGTCTTATCTTGTTGTTACATTCCACCTTCGATGGGTGATCCACTTCTTGTGGAATATTTTATTATTTCTCCTACCCACCCCTACCTACCCTTGTTTCTCATTCAGCCACATGTCATGATTATGTGCTCACATATCCATACGGTCTTGACTTTATAAGCAAGCTTATCTTCTTTGTATTGGTTCATCCAATTGATCATATTTGCATATTGATGAGAATACAACTCATTCTTGTCAAACTATTGTCTCTCTTATTTGCGCCATTCTTTGTACCCTTGATCTTGGCAAATTCTCACATGGTATCAAAGCCATTGGGGTTTCATTGATTAGTTTTGGGAGAAATTTTGGAGGGCTTCATCTTTGGATTTGAGGAGTTGTGCACGTTTTGGTGGTCTCGTACAACGATTTCAACCTCACCATTGAGTCTAGGAGGTCGTTTCCATAAAAATCAAGTTTAAATTCACCTATATTTGGTGAAAGTGATTTTTAGGGCATTAGAGGATTTTGTAACCCAATTTGAGTAGTACGGTACGGATTTGCAAAAAAAAATAAAAAAATTCTGTGAAATTAATTTTTAATTCTCATTTATTTTTTATTTCGCAGTTTTTACATTGCATGTATTTGAAAAAGTTTGAAAAAAAATTGATCAAAAGTATTTTAGTGGGGCGGGGGGGGGGGGGTTGTTTACCCTTGCCCTCGGCATACCCGTACTCTGTAGTTTTGACTGTAGGCTCCACACTTCTTTACCAATTTTTTTGCCGACCCCTGACCAGCTACTTTAGCTCTTTCCTCCGACCACCAGCTTTGTCTCGAGAAACCACTGCTTGTGGTAGCCCCGACTCTACAGTATTTTTGTAGCACTGCCCAATGTTGCCTACCCCTACCCGATGCTCTACCTCTGGCTCGTACCGCCATCGAGATCTATCACTCGTGCTATAGTCTGCCCAAGTTCCCGTTGCCACTCTACCCTCCGTCGACTCCACTGTGTTTGCCCAGTCAAGGACCACACCACATGGCAGTGTGTGATTCGCATACATAGTGCCACCTCACTAGACAGTCAAGCCACGTCGTATTGGGAAAATGGTGTCTCAACCTTGCATCTACATAAGGTTACTATTCATAGTAAGTTTTTATTTGAAAATGAAATGGTACGAAATTCTCCTTGAAGCTTCTGGTTGGCTAGATAGGCATCTCGATAAAGTTAGGTCGTAAGATCACAGCTACTTTTGAAGATATTACATTTTTCGTTTTGGAGGGGTCTAATGAAAGGTTAAAATTTGATTTTAAGGACTTTAGAGGCCCCGAAACACCTTGAAAAGTGGGCATAAATGGCATAGCGATTTACGAGGCAATAGAGCACTTCGCGATCTTTCTGGCACTTCAAACAGTTCATCAATAGGACACATGGTTCTCAAGCTATGGCTTTCAAACGTTTGTAATCCTAAAATAGGAAATATAAAATACATCGAACACATAAATGAGCTATAAAAAGGGAGGGACACGTCATAGGGCACTTGGAAGGGAGAGAAGGTCGGCTACACCTTATTGGGTGGTTTTAGCCCATGGTTTTGTAATATCATTTAACGGTTTCTTGTATTGTATCTCCTATATATGAGGTGCCTAAGATAGAGGTTGTGTGTAAGAGTCTTATGGCTTTTGAGTTACTTTTGAATATCTGATTAGTGGTACTCCTACGAAGAGCTTGCTCTGCAAGTATATTGTAATTTGTTTTTGATTAAGGAATAATATATTGGGCGGCTTTTGGAGTGTGGGGTTTTTCTCCCGAAAGAGTTTTCCCTACATAAATCACTGTGTTATGGTTTAAAATTTATTATATCTATTTTTGTTTTCTGTAATTGTTGTGATGATCTGTAAAAGTTTTTGCATTACCCTTCTCTCAAGGTTAGTGTAGGAAGTTGTTCTGCTACTTAACTTCCTTACAAGTGGTATCAGAGCTTGATAACATTTGGTTTCAGTTGTGGGTTGTTGGGTTTTTTGAACTAACCCGGATTTGAGTGGGAGCTTTTGCAGAAGACACTTTTTTATCTTGTTGCAGGAATTTTCAAATGGCAAGTTGGTCAGGGAAAATAGAGGTGGAGAAATTTAATGGAACAAATTTTGAGATGTGGAAGCTAAAGATGGAAGATCTGCTAATAGATCAAGATCTATGGGATGTTGTTGATGCAAATGTCCAAAGGCCCTCAGATCCTACTATGATAGCTCAGTATGATGTTATGAACCGAAAAACCAAGGGTCTGATCAGACTGTGCTCGACAGACTCTGTTATGATCAATGTCCACAAAGAAAACACTACAAAGAAGCTATGGACTAAGCTTGGTGAAATGTATCAAGTGAAATCTTTATTAAATCAAATTTTCTTGAAGAAGAAATTGCATTCCTTGAAGATGGAAGAGGGTGGACAAGTTGCAAACCACATAGAAGCATTCAATATGTTGGTGGCTTAATTAGTATCTGTTGGTGTTAAGATGAACGAAGAAGAGAAATGCCAAATCCTATTTTGTTCTTTGCATGATTCATGGGATTCTCTTGTTATGGCTATTGGTAGTACTTTTGTTGTTTTGAAGTTTGAAGATGTGGTGGGTGCCCTACTTGGTGAAGAGATGCAAAGGAAGGTATCCCACAGTTTGAAGGAAGCCCTAACTGTTTGTGGAAGACCTAAGGAGATAGGCAAGAATAATTAGAAGCATGATAAGTCCAAATCAAGAGGGAGATCAAAATCTCCTAGAAAGTCCAAAGTCATTTGCTAGAATTGTGGTAAACCAGGTCACATCCGTAAGGACTACAAAGAACAAAAGAAGAAGATTGATTATAATTCTGAGTCTGAGAAGGAATATGGTGATCCAGTTATTGCATCTTTAGTGACTCATGTAGGCAATGATGCCTGGTTAATTGACTCACTTGTGCATCTTTTCATATGAATGCCAATAGAGATTGGTTTTATGAATATGAAGAATTTAATGGAGGTAAGGTGTACTTGGGTGATTATTCACATTTAGACATTGTTGATCGAGGTAAAGTTAGAATCAGGTTTTTTGATGGTAGAATAAAAAGAATTAATGGTGTGTTGCATATCCCTGGTTTAAAATGAAATCTGTTATTTGTGAGAAAACTGATAGATGTGAGTGTGCAAGTAGTCTTTTCTTAAGCAACATGCAAGATGATTAAAGATGCTATGGTAATTGCTAGAGGTGTCGGGTTCAACACGTTGTATAAGCTAGACACATGCAATGTTGAGTACATAATAGCACTTTTGTAAAAAGTAAATCTTTGAAAGATTTGAGGGTTTCACCTTCAGCAGATGGAAATGGTTTTTAGGTACCCAAGGGTTCTCTTTCTTCTGAAGCAAAGTTACCTGTAGAGAAGACTATGTTATGGCACTAGAGGCTTGGCCACATTGGAGAAAAGAGTCTAAGGACCTTGAAAAATAAAAACTGTGTTGAAGGTTTGAATGATTGTAATCTTGAATTTGATTTCTATGAGCATTGCATTTATGGAAAACAAAATTATGTTCAGTTTTACTCGAGTTCTCATAAAACTTGTGGTGTTTTGGATCTTATTCATTCTGATGTGTTTGGTCCTATAGATGTTCTTTCGATTGTAAAATCCACATATTATATCTCATTTATTGATGATTTTAGTAGAAGGACATGGGTATATTTTCTAAAGATTAAATCTGAAGTTTTCAGTCGATTTAAAGAATTTAAAGCAATGGTTGAGTTGTAGACTAGAAAGAAAATTAAAAGTTTGAGGACTGATAATGGTAATGAATTTTTCTCTAATGATTTTGATAGATTCTTTAAAGATTGTGGCATTAATAGACAAAATACAACTTTGTATTCTCCACAGCAGAATGGAATTGTAGAAATAATGAACAAGACACTGATGGAGAAGGCTAGGAGTATGTTGAGTGGTGTTGGTCTAGAACAAAATTTTTGGGTTGAAGTTGTTGCCACTGCTTTCTACCTAATTAACAAGTCTCCTACATTAGCCCTCGTTGATAAAATGCCTATGAAAGCATGGTCAGGTCACAAGCCTTCATTGAGACATCTTAGAGTTTTGGGTTGTGAGGAATATGCACGTGTCAAAGGAGAAGCGAACAAATTTTGAGAACAAGATTGTCAAATGTATCTTCATCGAGTATAGTTATGGTGTGAAAGGATACAAGTTTTGGGACCTTGTTGCACAAAAGGTAATTCATAGTAGAAGTGTTATTGTTAGAGAAATTAAGACTCTTGAACTGTTACATTGCAAACAAAACAACTAAAAAGGAAGATGTGATTCAATTTTCTTCTACACCTGAAAGAGTTCAATCGAGACCCCTCGATAGGCAAGAAGTTGAAGAGAGCTTGTGTAGCTCTGAATCTTTAGAAGAGGAGTAAGAACCTCCAACTCATCTTGTTTGAAAGTCTACAAGACATAGACAGCCACATGAAAGGTATTCACCTGATGATTGGAGATGTATTTTTGCTTTGAATACTAATGCGGATTAACCAAAATCTGTAGAAGAGGCATTAGGTATGAATGATGTAGAATCCTGGAAGGTTGCTATGGAAGAAGAAATAGCAGCTTTGAAAAAGAATGATACATTGGGATCTTGTACCATTGCCTAAAGGATGAAAGCCTGTTGGTTGCAAATGGGTGTTCAAGAAAAATATTGGTTCAGATGGAATCACTAAGAAGTATAAAGCAAGGTTGGTTGCAAAAGGATACTCTTAGATTGAGTGTGTTGATTATGGTGAGATATTTTCTCCTATTGCTAAAATAACATCCACTAGATTTTTTCTTTCTATTGTTGTTGCTTATGATTTAGAGGTCGAGCAAATGGATTTGAAAACTGCTTTCTTTCATGGTGATTTGGAGGAGGATGTTTATATGACACAGCCAGAGCACTATGTGGTGAAAGGTAAAAGTAATTTGGTCTGTAAATTAAAGAAATCCCTATATGGCCTCAAATAGAGTCCTAGGATGTGGTACCGGAAATTTGATACATATGTGTTGAGTCTGGGATTTGAGCGTTCTAAATCAGATCATTGTGTATATTATAAAATTGATGGTGATCATTTCTTGTACATTGCATTGTATGTTGATGATATGTTATTCATTGGTAAAGGGAAAGGTATGATTTAAGAACTAAAGTCTCAACTCGCTACTAAATTTGAAATGAAAGATCTTAGTGCAGTGAAACACATTCTTGGGATGGAAATTAAAAGAGATAGAGTGAACAGAAAGCTATGGCTAGGCTAGAGTAGGTATGTGAATTTAGTGTTACAGAGGTTCAAAATGCAGGATTGTAGACCATTGTGTGTTCTTTTTACAGTTGAAACAAAATTATTTGCTGCAGATTGTCCTACATCCCAATTAGAGATGGAAGACATGAGAAAAGTACCTTACCAAAGTGCAATTGGAAGTTTGATGTATGCTATGGTCTGTACTAGACTAGACATTGCCCAAGCCATGGGAGTTTTGTCAAGATATATGTCTAATCCTGGTAGAGTTCATTGGGATACAGTTAAAAGAGTGAACAAATATTTGAAGGGTACCTCAGAGTATTCTTTGTGTTATCATGGTAATTTAGTTTGAGACCTAATTTCCCTTAATATTCATGGTTATGTGGATTCAGACTGGGTAGGTGATATTGATAGCAAAAGATCTACCAATGCTTATGTGTTTACTTTATTTGGTGGTGCAATTAGCTGGATGAGTAAGTGATGAGTTGTGGTTGCTTTGTCCACTATTGAAGAAGAGTATATGGCAACCACTCATGCTTGTAAAGAGGCCATTTGGCTTAAGAGACTATGTTCAGACATTGGAATAAAACAAAGAGTTGTGACAATTTATTGTGACAATCAAAGTGAGATCTGCCTAGCTAAGAACCTGACATTTCATGCCCAGACCAAGCACATTGATGTTCAGTATCATTTTGTCAGAGATATGGTCAAAGATGGCAGGGTGAAGCTTGTTAAGGTAGAAACTATGATGAATGTTGCAGTTTCTTTAACTAAGGTTGTGATAAAAAATAAGTTCAAATGGTGCTCGGAGTCTATGGGCCACATGGCCCCTAGCAATTGATTTATTGTGTTGATACTCCCTTTGCTCTTGCAAGGTGTTCAACAAGTGGGATATTTGTTGGGAAAATGGTGTCTCAACCTTGCATTTACATAAGATTACTATTTATAGTAAGTTTTTATTTGAGAATGAAATAATGCGAAATTCTCCCTGAAGCTTCTGGTTGGCTAGATAAGCATTTTGGTAAAGTTATGTTGCAAGATCACAATTAGTTTTGAAGATATTAAATTTTCCATTTTGGAGGGGTCCAATGAAAGGTTAAAATTTGATTTTGAGGACTTTAGAGGCCCTAAAATGCCCTGAAAAGTGGGCATAAATGACGTAGCGGTTTACGCGGCAATAGAGCACTTTGCGAGCTTTCTGATGCTTCAAATGATTTGTCAATAGGACACACAGTTCTCAAGTTATGACCTCCAAAAGTTTGTACTCCTGAAATAGGAAATACAAAATACATTGAACACAAATGAGTTGTAAGAAGGGAGGGACATGTCATAGGGCATCTAGAAGGGAGATAAGGTCGGCTACACCTTATTGGGTGGTTTTAGCCCATGGTGTTATAATAGCGTTTGACGGTTTCTTATATTGTATCTCCTATATATGAGGCACGTGAGATAGAGGTTGTGTATAAGAGTCTTATAGCGTTTGAGTTACCTCTGAATCTCTGATTAGTGGTACTCCTATGAAGAGCTTGCTTTGCAAGTATATTGTAATCTGTTTTTTATTGCAAAATAATATATTGGGCAGCTTTTGGAGTGTGGGGTTTTTCTCCCAAAAGGGTTTTCCCCATGTAAATCATTATGTTATGGTTTGAATGTTATTATATCTATTTCTATTTTTTGTAACTGTTGTGATGATCTATAAAAAAATTTGCATTACCCTCCTCTCAAGGTTAGTGTAGGAAGTTGTTCTACTACTTAACTTCCTTACACGTCTGAGCATATTGGGCAACCCAGTCACATTCTGCACAGTCCTACCATGTAAGCTTCCATACTGCCACCTCTATGGCCATGTAGGCGTATGTTCTACACTATCAGTCTACCACATCATCCGCCAGCTTGGATTCCATATAGTGTCATGTCCAGTACGTCGGTACAACCAAACAGGGGGTGCGACAGTCATACAATCGTCAAATTTAACATAGTGTTTTGATGACATCAACATTACATTAGCACTTTTTGAAAATTTTAGACCCCCTCTCCATTTGAGTTTTTGAATTTGCAGTCCAACTTTGAAGGTTCATATCTTGGTCATTTTGAGGCCATTTTTAGTGAATGTTTTTTTATTTAGCTATTTTTTCATGCTCTTCACAGTGGTGTGGTTATTTTCTAATTTTGGTGGACAATTTTTTTAGAATTTCTTGTTTCTCACAACTGTACCTATCTAATCCTCAATTTTGCAACTTCAAAAGCTTCGTTCGGGCTCATACGACCTCTGTTTCAGGTGTCATTTTTTTTGAAAGTGCATAATTTTTCATCTACTTTCACGTGGTGCTATCAGTTTTTCACCAAACTGGGTAAAAATTTTACTTTCAGAATTTGGTCTGTTTTTGGCCTACTCGGTACTTGTAATTTTCTTGGATCTTAGTTTAGATCTCTTGCATTATCAGTTTGAGTCCCTTTTGGCCTATTTGAGGTAGTTGTAATGTTGAAATCAGAAGTCCACTTTTCCATTTTTGCAAGTGGCCCATTGTACATGCACTAAGTATAAAGTGCCAAATCATCATTTTTTATTTTTATTTTATTTTTTGGGGGGGTCTTTGATTGAGTGAATTTGGGGGGTTGTATAGTGTGATTGCGCCTCTCTTTTATTTTTTTTGCTATGGGTCCTCCTAAATTTCCACTTTTAACTCCACATAATTATGCATCATGGGAAATGAAAGCATTGAGTAAGTTAATAGAAAAAGGACTAACACATTACATAAATGGAACAATAACAACACCACTTGATCCTAAGGCTGATCCTAATGCTCAATTATAATGGCTCAATACAAATTATATAGCTCTTGGAACTTTGAGAAAATATGTATCAAATGACCTCATTTTCACATTGAGAAGTGTACTACAATCAAAGAGGCTTGGGATATTTTTCAGAAATTGTATGGTCAAGTTGATGAGATCAGTGACTACAAGATTAACAATGAACTTACCAACTTGGATCCCAAGAATTTGATACAATCCAAGACTATGTCATGAAAGAAAATGAGTTAAGAGCAAAGCTTAAGGATTGTGGTGCATTGATAAGAAGGATGATCAATTGATTTTCAACTTGTTGGACAAGCTTCCATTAGAATATGCAACATTTGTTTATAAATTCCAACCCATCACTTGATAGTGGGAATTTCCTTCACAATACCTTCATTTTATTCATTCATATAAATGTTGATGTTGGAATTATCTAAGTTGCTGAGCATGGGGATTATCAAGCCTTCAAAGTCCAAGGCTTTGTTGGCTAATCAAGGGAATCAAGGCAAAGGTTCCAATAAGAAGCAGAAGCAATCTAAATCAAAGCCACAATAGGGAAAAGGACAATCATCCTCTCCACAACAAGGCAATTCTTGATCCTCTTCCAAGAAGGGGAACACACCTAAGAAGGAGCAACCAACTTGTGCTTATTACAAGAAGTATGGCCATGATGAGCATCGTTGACACACTGAGAAGATTGATGAGTTGACAAATCTCGTTAAGAAGAACAACATCAATATTCCATCACCCTACAAGAAGAAGGAATCATCTCCTTCCAATCCCTCATTGTCAAAGGGAAAAGGGTAAGAATTTGTGGATAAAGCAGGTTCTTCATAGTAGTGGCTACTTGACTCAGGTGCCTCTTATCACATGGGTTATACAAAGGAGCAATTTTCTTCATTGGAGCCATTGAAGCTATTGTAAAGCGGAAAATCGCGGTCGAACCCTAGTTGGTCTCCCCTCTTCTAACTCCAAGGAGAGAGAAGGGAGGTTCGCTAGGATTCGATAGGTTTTCACTTAGGGGGAAGACTTTACATTCAAAAGAGGGGTTGAAACTCATAAGATTCAATCCCACACGATGTAAGATTGGATGCTAAATGAATTTCAAGGGTTAGGAAAGCAAGACTACCCTCTTTTGTAAAGAATGTTGATTAAGGAAATTAAGCTAAGGATGCATAGAAAGTCATAAAGATTCGCTTATAAACTGAGTTCGGGTTATAGGATGAAGCTGCGGACCTGGAATTAGCAGTAAAATGTCGATACAGCGCTGTCCTGCAAATTTGAGCAAAAGTTGTCGGGATGATGGCGCCCGGCGCCACGGTCCTCCGAAAAATCCGTGAAACACAGGGGGATCTGTTCGTCTCTGCACAAGGATTCCAGATCTTCAATTTCAGCCGCGTACCTGCAACCTACACACAGAAAAGCGAAGACGATTGGGGGGTTAGGGATTAGGGGTTTGCCTTTAGGTCAAACCCCGGTTTTTGAATTAACCAAGAAATGAGCAAGAGCTGTAAATGTAGATGACTGTAAAACAAGTACTAATACCTTGTTCTAAGGATGTTTGTATCCTTATGTGCGAAGGTTTAGATGTTGTATGTTGTAGCATGTAGTATGTGATCTCCTCTTCAATGGTTGAATCCTTGTCTTGAATGCAACACTTAGCCTTGAATGGAGACTTGGAATGATCAATTGCTTGAATGCTTGAATGCTTGAATGCTTGAGTATAATTTCCACGCTTTGTACATATATCCTCTTCATCCATCCCAAATGAGAGAGAAGAATGTAGTTTATATACTTGTCAATTAGGGCTGATAGACTGATTTTCCCGACCTTAGGCCGACCAGGGAAGTATATTTCCAAATTGCAATCAAAAAGACCCGATATCACTTAGGAAACCGGGCCCAAAATAGGACCCAGGGACCAGGGCGCTGGGCACCCTGGTCCTGAGGGACCAGGGCGCTGGGCGCTCTGGTCCCACCTCCCGGGACATCAGGGTGTAAGGAGGTTCAGGCCAGGGTGCTTGAAAAATGCAGTTTTCAGTGTCGTGAGCAAGTTTTGGGGTCTCCATTTAGGTTGCGTGTTGCGTCGCCATCGTGAAGACCAAAATGCAGTCGAAATTGCAAGTGTCGCAATTTTAGGACGCTACATTTAGCCCCCACTTTAGCGGGAGTATGTATGCTCATACTTCCGGTAAAGTACAAGGAAACAACATTGAAAGACTTTCACCACGTTAAGGAGGCAAGATACACCAAGCCCCCAGTGGACTAAGGATCTTACAACTTCGATTGACAAAGTAAAAGGGAAGATCACGAGGAAGAACCATGACTGTCAGTAGTAAGGTTCCCTCACTATGAGTCATGCAAAAGAAATACCAAAAATCTTCAAGACAAAGCTAAGTTTGCCAAGAAGTTTTCAAGTATCTTTGAAAGGATAGACAGGGTGTATGCCCCCCTACGTTAAAGCGATCGCACACGCCTCAACGGGGGTGATTGTTTTAACGTAGTGATACACATAAGAAATGAGAAAGGAAAAGGAGCACGTTATCGCAAAGATTTAGCCCCCAAGTGTGAGATAAACCCAAGGATAATAGACACAAAACACAAAGCACGAGGTGACTTCGCTTTCCTCGGGGTCAGTATGCTGTATGATAAGTCATGTATATATATCATATGTATGTATGCATAATTGTTCTTCATTCCCCAATCAAGGAAGGTCACCTAGAAGAAGGGAACACATGTGTCTTTTGAGTCAACATGAGAGAGATCGAGAGATCTCAATGCTTTGCATCGTCCTCAAGTAGACAACACTAAGGACGACAAATAGAAGAATGAGAATAACATATAGAAGAAGTAACAAAAGGGAGGGGGAGAGAATCTGCCATGCTAATGTAACTAGTCTAGCATGTCATCTACCCCCCGATCTTGCTGATCAATGTTTTGGGAAGGCAGGGAACACGCTAGAGGAGGAACATCCAACACAGCAGATGGAGCTATCACAAGATCCAAACAAGGGCTATGTTCATGTTCCGAGCCACATTGTTCTTGTCTAGGAGCTAGGATAAGTGCTTTAGAAAATTCATTAGATAAATGGTTATCAACATCAACAAGTTCATATTCACTATCAGAAGCAAAGGGAGTAACATTTTCATCTATATCATCATCAAGATTTATAAAAATAGGATCTTTAACTCGCACAAGATCAAGACCATCATGCATCTTATGTTTAGGAGATTTAGGCTCAACATCCGGCTGAGGAGAAAATGGAATAATGCTTGTTGAAGGTGTTTTTGGAGATTGCAAAGTTTGAGAAGCAGCTGCTTGAGCCCTAAGATGACGCTTTCATTGACGTTCCCGTGCAGAAGGATTACGTCTAGTCTTAGTAGGAAGTGTAGAAGATAGAGGAGGAGGAATGTTCTCATCCCTATCACTTGGGTGTTTAGGTTGTGGTCTCTTAGGCTGGATAATAGGAGAAGAAGAAGGTCTCTTCTCTCTATAGAAGGCAGGAGGAGGAACTGCTCCATATAAAGGAGGAGTTTTTGGTTTAGGAAGAAGACCAAGTCCATCATGACGAGGAGGTATAGGTCTATTTTTAGAAGATTTATTAGGCATAGACATAGTCGCATCCATAGGGACGGGTTGGGAATCTTCTTGGGGAAAGACATTAGTTTTGTCTTTCAAAGGAAGAACTTCCTTCTCAAGAATGATAGGAATGTCAAGTTTAGGTGTTCTAGGTTCACTTAGAGATAGGATCATATTTGTTTTCCACTTTTGATAAGATTTGAAAAGATGATCACTTTGCGGAGGAAGAGATTGGAATTGTTTGGGCCAAAAGTAATCAATAGGAACACTAGAGGTTCTTTCAGCTGGTTTAAAGAGACTATGATTGACAGTAACAACTTCACCATTATGGGGAAATTTCAAACACTTATGAATAGGAGAAGCAATAGCTTTCATGGAAGATAGCCAAGGATAGCCAAGCTTCACACGAAATTGTTCGGAAGAAGGAATAATAGCAAAGTTCACATCAAGGGATTTGTTATGGACCTCAATAGGCAATGTAATAGAACCAATTGCAGGAGAAGAAAATGCATCAAATAGTTTCACAATCACATTTGTTTTGTCATAGATCACTTGATTCAATTGCAAAGTAAAAAGAAATTCTTTAGTAATAACATTAACCATGCACGAAGGATCAATAAGCACTCCACGGCAAGGCATATTCTTGACTTTTGCAACTATGTATAAAGGACCATCAGGTGCCCTAATGGTTTCGCTAGAATCAAATGTGATGGAAGGTTCTTTAGGGTTTTCTTGCTGCTCTACAAAGTTAATCACATTCGGAGTCATAGACACAAGACCATCAGATGAGAAAGAGGAATCATTAGCCTCAATCACATTAGAAGTATGAGAAGTATGAGAAGGTAATGGATCAGTAAAAATCTGAAGATTTTGGTTAGGAGGAGCTACAGATGTGTTGCCTTTATCATTCACTCCAAAAACAGAAATATTATTATTATCAATCAAATCTTGAATTTTACCCTTTAGAGAAAAACATTTTTCAGTATCATGCCCAGGCTGACGATGAAAGTGACAAAAAGCTTTATGATCAAAATAAGGTGAAGTAATCTTTGCAGGATCAATTTGTCGCACAGGAGGAAGAGTAAGCACATTTTGTCCCAATAACTTATTCATAATATCATGCAATGATTCATTCAAAGGAGTATACTTTCTTTCTTTCCTGAAAAATTTAGAAATAGGAGGCACACCTGATGCTGCATTCACATTGTTGTTGATGATGTTTTCATTGAATTTGATGGAATCTCTGTTTGGTTTAATCTTCCCAAATGGTTGTTGACTGCTATCACCCTTATCACTCGGAGCCATAGGATGTGATTGTTCCATTTGACTCACAGTCAGTTGATAATTGTGAAGAGTGGCGCACAACTGTTGGAAAGAAGTAAACTCAGAAAACAGAAGTTTGTCTCGAATATCTTTTTGTAAATTAGAAATAAAGATTCTTTGAATATCATTGTCAGGCACTGGAAAAGAAATTTGAGCATACAAATGCTTATATCTACCAATGAAATCAGTCACTTTTTCTTTAACACCTTGTTTACAATGCATTAAATCAATCAAAGTAACTTTAGGACTTATATTGTTTTGAAATTGTTGAATGAAAGCATTTGCAAGTTGTTCGAAAGAAGTAATAGAATAAGAAGGCAACGAGCAATACCATTGTAGGGCTTTGTCTCTTAATGTTCTAGTAAATAGTTTTGCAAGCAACCTTTGGTCATAAGCAAAATCAGTACATATTGTTTGAAAAGTCTTAACATGTGTTAGAGGATCTCCTTTACCATTATAGAGTTCCAAATGCGGGATTTCAACATGCTTAGGAGGAATAGCTCAAACAATGTCAAGAGAAAGTGGGCTCGCAACATCAAATGTGGGCACACTAAACTTAGATTGATTCATAGAGGCAATTTGTTGCTGTAAAGAAGAGACAGTTTGTGCAAGATTATTAATGGTAGCTTCAGTCGAAGAGTTCATATTAGGTGTGTTAGATTGAGATGGAGGTGTGATGTTATTGAAAGATGGTAAAGAGTAAGGTGGTGGGACCCTATGATAGTCAACCATAGGGGATGATTGGATAGGAGGAACACTACAAGGAGGAATGGAATGGTTAAATGAATTGCCCCCTTGTGTTATGTTCATTTGTGAAGATGTAATAGGAACACTTATTGAAGGAATGAATGAAGAAGTCGGATTAAATGAAGGAATAGGGTTAATTGAAGAAGGAGGATTGCCCCCATGACTGGTAATCACAGGAGGAATGTCTTGTATAGAGGTAGCCATGATGTTCGATGTAAAGGTAGGTATACTAGCAATAGAAGTGGTCAAAGGAATAGAATGATTGACTTGTGTAGGAGGTTGTGTATAACCTAAAGATTCAGCACAACTCTTCATAGGCATCACATTCGAATCCACAATGTGTGCGATACCACGTAAAACATCAATTCCATTCTTATCACTTTGAAGCATACGTTTTAGACCCTCAATTAAAGGAAGAGCTTGACTATCGGGATACTCATGAGACATCCATTGGTGAAAATCGTCAAATTGGTTATCCAATTTGGAAAGTTGTTCAACAGAAACTTCATGGGGAGCTTCTTCATTATTAGGAGGATTAGAGGAATTACCCATGTCCTCGTTAAAAAGGCTACTCAAATTAGGTTCCATCTCCTCGGTAGTTAAACCTCGGAAAGACTTAATTCTACGGCTTCGTCTAACGGGAATAGTGTAAGTAGGGCTTATTGTTGTAAAACTCATGCACTAGAGAGAGAGAAGATTTTGATTTTAGAGGTAGCAATTTTCAGTAAAACCAGCCAATCTTCCAGATTTAAGCTGTTAAATGCAATCACAACAGTCTCCCGAAATTTCAGAAAAAATGTTCGGGACCGTGGCGCTCGGAGTGCAACACGGTCCTTGCAACTTTTTTCGAAATTTGCAGGGATGAAAGGTATGATGATTTTAGAGCTAATCTGAAAAAATTGAGGGATTTTACGATCTGTAGATAGGCCAAATTAAAGTTGCAAATTCAAAATTGAACCCTATCAAGATTGTCGAAAAATGCAAAATTTGAATTTTGAAAAAGAGAGGGAAACTGAAATTTTGAATTTTATGATTTTAGAGGGAATGTCAAGAGCAATGCAAATTTTGAAATTTGAAAATTGACTCAATTTCACGCAAAATTCAATTTTGAAAGTGGAAATAAAAGTTATTGTAATTAGGCACTTAATTTCAAAAGTCACAAAATGCAAATATTTGAATAAAGCACTGAAATTTCGAATGAATGCAAATACAATTTTCAGATCTAAGACAGTAAGAACACAATTTTGACACAAAATTTCAGTTTCGATAATTTTTGAATGATTAGGAGCCTTAGACCAAGCAATCACAAGACCAACTTTGACTGTAATTTTGAAAGTGTTATAATTGACAAAATCAGCCAAAATTCTGGATTTTAGCAGGAAAATACAGCAAGATCTTGCTCCCGAAATTTTGGAAAAAATGTCGGGGACGATGGCGCTCGGAGTGCAACACGGTCCTCGCAACTTTTTTCCAAATTTTCAGGGATGAAAGATATTGTGATTTTATTGCGGAATCCAAAGTTACAGCTGATTTGGAGATGTTTTGATCGGTCAAATTGTCGGACAAAGGTTGAATCAAGAGGGTTTCAAAAATTAGGGTTTTGACTTTTAACCACTTAATTTTCAGAATTAAAGCACAAATATGAATTGATAATTTGTAATAGAAGGACAGATCTGAAACAAGCATTAACATTTAGACATTTCGCAAGTTTAATTACTAAAAAGAAATTTTAGGGTTTTAATACAATCACCTCTAAAACTTTGCAAAAGATCAAACATGGAAATGTAATCAATTTTTTCAGATCTAAGCATGAAAAATCAGAAAGGATGTTCACGTCGGGTTCACCAAAATGTAAAGCGAAAAATCGCGGTCGAACCCTAGTTGGTCTCCCCTCTTCTAACTCCAAGGAGAGAGAAGGGAGGTTCGCTAGGATTCGATGGGTTTTCACTTAGGGGGAAGACTTTACATTCAAAAGAGGGGTTGAAACTCATAAGATTCAATCCCACACGATATAAGATTGGATGCTAAATGAATTTCAAGGGTTAGGAAAGCAAGGCTACCCTCTTTTGTAAAGAATGTTGATTAAGGAAATTAAGCTAAGGATGCATAGAAAGTCATAAAGATTCGCTTATAAACTAAATTCGGGTTATAGGATGAAGCTGCGGACCTGGAATTAGCAGTAAAATGTCGATACGGCGCTGTCCTGCAAATTTGAGCAAAAGTTGTCGGGACGATGGCGCCCGGCGCCACGGTCCTCCGAAAAATCCGCGAAACGAAGGGGGATCTATTCGTCTCTGCACAAGGATTCCAGATCTTCAATTTCAGTCGCGTACCTGCAACCTACACATAGAAAAGAGAAGACGATTGGGGGGTTAGGGATTAGGGGTTTGCCTTTAGGTCAAACCCCGGTTTTGGAATCAACCAAGAAATGAGCAAGAGCTGTAAATGTAGATGACTGTAAAACAAGTACTAATACCTTGTTCTAAGGATGTTTGTATCCTTATGTGCGAAGGTTTAGATGTTGTATGTTGTAGCATGTAGTATGTGATCTCCTCTTCAATGGTTGAATCCTTGTCTTGAATGCAACACTTAGCCTTGAATGGAGACTTGGAATGATCAATTGCTTGAATGCTTGAATGCTTGAATGCTTAAGTATAATTTCCACGCTTTGTACATATATCCTCTTCATCCATCCCAAATGAGAGAGAAGAATGTAGTTTATATACTTGTCAATTAGGGCTGATAGACTGATTTTCCCGACCTTAGGCCGACCAGGGAAGTATATTTCCAAATTGCAATAAAAAAGACCCGATATCACTTAGGAAACCGGGCCCAAAATAGGACCCAGGGACCAGGGCCCTGGGCGCTCTGGTCCCACCTCCCGGGACATCAGGGTGCAAGGAGGTTCAGGCCAGGGTGCTTGAAAAATGCAGTTTTCAGTGTCGTGAGCAAGTTTTGGGGTCTCCATTTAGGTTGCGTGTTGCGTCGCCATCGTGAAGACCGAAATGCAGTCGAAATTGCAAGTGTCGCAATTTTAGGACGCTACAGCTACTTAACATTTACATAGGTGATGATATACAAGTTGAGGTAGAAGGGAAAGGTTTGGTTGCCATGGACGATGGAACATTTGAGAATCTCTTTATGTTCCTAACTTTTCCACCAACATTCTCTCTATCTACCAAATCACTCACTATGGGAATGGGAAAGGAGTTGAGTTTACACCCGATTCAGTTGTGGTCAAAGAACTTGATAATGATGCCTTGGTAGCAATGGGACAAGTCAATCACAATTCAAGGATTTATTGATTCTCCCACTTTGTGCCAATATCTCCTTCTATGGCCTTGCTTACTCATTCAAACTCAAGAACTAAGCTATGACATGAGCAGTTTGGTCACCTCAACTACCACTATCTTCAACAACTTAGAACTAAATAAATGGTCACAGGTCTACCTCAAATTAGTTTTCAGAGGGTGTATGTTCAGGGTATTCCATGGGAAAGAATCTTGAAGATAAGTTTATAAGGGGAAATATTGGAGAGCTTTGGAAGTTCTTCAACTTGTTCATAGTGATGTAGCAAGTCCATTTCCATCACCTTCATTTAGCAAGGCTCGCTATGTCCTCACCTTCATTGATGACTACTCTCACTTCACTTGGGTCTACTTTCTTGTTCACAAGGGTGATGTGTTTGATAGATTTCTAGCCTTCAAGGCTCATGTGGAGAAGTAATCAAGGAAAGTGGTCAAGATCCTTCACACAGATAATGGAAGAGAATATGTGAACCATAGACTTGAGAAGTTTTGTACACTTGAGGGGATTGATCTTCAATATTCAATTTCCTACACTCCACAACATAATGGACTTGTAGAAAGAAAGAATATAACTCTCAAGGAAATTGCTAGTTGTATGATACATGCACATTCTCTTGACCCCTCCTTTTGGGCTGAGGCTGTCACTTATGCCACACAAATCCAAAATCGGGTTCCTCACAAAGTTTTGAAGGGTATCACTCCTTTTGAGGCTTGGGTTGGTAGGAAACTGTTGTGAGACATTTCAAAGTCTATGGGTGTCCAACATTGGCTCACATTCCTCCATAGAAACGTAAGGCATTTGAACCTTAGAGTAGGCTTTGCATATTGGTTAGATATCCTGAGGGTGTTAAGGCATATCGCTTGATGGATCCAGAGACACATGAGGTGTTTATTGAGAGGAGTGTTCACTTTGAGGAAAGCTCTCCAAGCTTGGCCGTAGTTCCTCCTCTACCTTCCTCCATTGTGGATAGTGATGAGAGTGATTCAGATGATGAGACTCTTTCAACTCCGACTCGTAGGGTTACACCTTCGCAGGATCAACTTGCAATTGAAGAGCCTCATCCTCCATCTCCACCCAAAACTCGTTGGGCTCAACAGACACTTGAGTTAGTGGGTTCTCTTGTTGGGGGTCCTTCAGACACATGAAGGACTCGATCACAACATTAGGAGTTTTTGTATGCATACATTGCTATCACTTCTGATCCATAGACATTTCAGGAAGCATCAGGGGTTCCCGAGTGGGACCAAGCTATGGAGGAAGAGTATAGTTCCTTGACAAGGAACAACACTTGGGAGTTAGTCCCTCTCCATAAGGGGAGAAAGATGGTTTGATGTAAGTGGATCTATTGGACCAAGTTTGTAGCAGATGGTAGTGTCGATAAGTATAAGTTGGCTTGACTTGTTGCAAAAGGTTTCTCATAGGTTCTAGGTGTTTACTATACCGAGACCTTTGCACCCATCGCCAAGATTAACTCCATTCATTTGACACTTGTTATTTCCACAACTCATGGTTGGGCTATACATCATATGGATGTGAAGAGTGCTTTTCTTCATAGGGATCTTGATGAGGAGATTTGTATGGAGCAGTCACAGGGTTTCATCCAGGATTCTTCATTGGTTTGCCGACTAAGGAAATCTATCTATGGCCTTATGCAGGCCCCTAGAGCTTGGTATGCCAAGATGGATTCCATTCTTCTCTCAGTAGGGTTCACTAGGTGTCATTTTGATCTGAATGTCTATATTTTGCAACAGTATGACTCACACTTGATACTTGTGCTCTATGTTGATGACTTGATCATTAGAGGGAGCACCTGATCCATCATTGGTAGTATCAAATTTGCTTTGCATGATAGATTTGCCATGACTGACTTGGGTATTTTGCACTACTTTCTCAAGATAAAGATTTCACAGCCACCTTCCGGGATTACACTTTCACAGCCCAAGTATTCTCACATGG
This sequence comes from Cryptomeria japonica, assembly GCF_030272615.1. Classification (NCBI taxonomy): domain Eukaryota; kingdom Viridiplantae; phylum Streptophyta; class Pinopsida; order Cupressales; family Cupressaceae; genus Cryptomeria; species Cryptomeria japonica. Next base: position 257,167,820 of record NC_081405.1, read on the forward strand.
TTTATTGTAAGCCTGTGTCAACTCCCTTTCTTTCAGGAGTCAAGCTTGAGGCTAAGTGCTCCACTCCACTTGTTGATGCCACATTGTATCATCATCTTGTGGGTAGTCTCATCTACTTGACTCATACACACCATGATATTTCATTTGCGGTTGGCATGGTTTCACACTTTATGCAGGAACCACGTGAGCTTCATTAGACATAAGTCAAACGCATCTTGCACTACATCTAGGGTACACATCATTATGGGAATCACTATGCAGTAGGCACAGGACTTCGCTTGGTTGGTTACACAAACCGATTGACCTGGTGATCTTGATGATCATAAGTCTACTTTAGGTTACAACTTCCATCTTGGTTCGGGTCCTATTTGTTGGCAGAGTAAGAAGCAGCATGCTATTTCTCTCTCTTTGACTGAGGCTGAGTATCGGGGAGCTATTACCGCAGCAACTAAGGCTATTTGGATTTAGCATATTCTCATAGAGTTTGGGTTCACCACTCCATGATCGACAGTCCTTCATTGCAACAATCAGAGTGCTATTGCAATCTCGAAGAACTTGGTTCAACATCAACAGACCAAACACATCAAGATTCATATGCACTACCTTAGGGAGTTGATTCAGGAGAAGGTCAATGATTTGCAGTATTGTCCTACAACATAGCAGGTTGCAGACATATTCACCAAACCCTTCACTGAGAGTAAGTATCATCAGTTGCGATCTCTCTTGGGGGTGTAGGACATTTCAGCAGGGGGTGTCAACTAACTTCTCCTTCCTCTCTTATGGGTGGGGGACTTTTTCCTCTTTGAGTTTTTGTCCTTCTTCTTTGAGAGATTTTTTTGTATATAGTTTTCTTCTCTCTTAAATTGGGGGGGGAGTTTTTTCCCATTGGGTTTTCTCCCTTTCTCTGTTTGTGAGAGATTGCATTGCATATGTCTGCTTTCATGTGCATTTGTACATAGGTACCTAACATGGCCTAATAGCCAAGAACCATCTTGCATTGGTTAGCTTGACTCTATACTCCCCTAAGGCTCACTTAAGGGTGGGTGTTGGTTTAATTGTTTATTCATATAAGATATAATTACACTTTACTTAAGTTGACTTAGGATAATGCATCTCATAGTAGTTATGATATGAGACACTAAGGGAAGTGTGCACATAGGGATGATGAATGTAGGAGAAATTTAACCTTTTGTGGTCTTATCTTATTGTTACATTCCACCTTCGGTGGGTGATCCACCTCTTTTAGAATATTTTATTATTTCTCCTACCTACCCCTACCTACCCCTACCTACCCTTGTTTCTCATTGAGCCCCATTTCATGAGTGTGTGCTCACATATTCATATGGCCTTGCCTTTATAAGCAGGATTATCTTCTTTATATTGGTTAATCCATTTGATCATATTTGCATATTGATGAGAATACAATTCATTCTTGTCAAACTATTGTCTCTCTTATTTGTGCTATTCTTTGTGCTCTTGATATTGGCAAACTCTCACATATGCATTTAATTAATTAATTTAATTTAATCTAAAGTCCTCTTTCATCACTCTACACATCATAAAATTGGGCCCTTAACCCTAAGTGTGCCCCTTTTTATTTTATCCTTTTAATCAATTAATTCATCAAACCCCTAATTAGGTCCTATTTTGATCTTCAAGGCCCAATTTCACATATCTAAATACCTTGAATTTCCGCAACGACATGGGATTTTCTCTATAATCATGATATCTTACATCCCTAAAAATTTAGGAAAAAGTTGGTTGGACCGTGGTGATTTACCATGGTCCTAACTTTTTCTCCCTGAATTTCAGGATCATGTTTCAACAGTATTTTAATGTTTAAATCCAACTCTGTGTGAAATTATATCAATTATAGGTTTTCCTATGATCAAAAACAAAGTTGGGGTTTCATATATATAGCCTTTTCTTTTTTGATTTGAATAACTCTAGCAATTGATGGAATCTCTTGTGAAGTGAAAGTGCAGGCTTATGTGAAGTCTCCAATCAACAAATCAAGCATTCAACAAGTATTCATCAACCATTTTTTATCATAAATTGAAGCTTTGAAGATATTGAATAATAATAGGAGATCGCCGACTGTTGATTGGCTTGTACCTCTCCCTTAGGGTTTGGTATGATTTCATGTTATTTTCGTATCTTTATATGAGTTTCACAACACTTGTTTTTAGATTTACATCATTGATTTTGTTCCATTATTATATTTTTGATTTGAATAATTCTCATTTACATTATGTTTATTTAGGGTTTTACTCCAAGCATAGGGTATAATCCTAGTTTTGCATTCTAGCTCATTAGGATCTTACAAACATGTGAGATTCTAGGGCACACACACTTTTCAATATTACATTGGCTATTTGTGGAGGTGGAAATCACCAAAACAAGGGGTTTGACTAAGGAAAAACCCTATATAGCCACCCAAACACCATTTTTCAAGTTGCAGGTGGACCAAGGCGCCCAATAATCTGGTCCTGTGCTTTTTTGGGCATTCTTTGACGATTTTGCATCTCAGAGCCTCAGCTAGCAGATTCCAAAGTTTTAGATTAGTATAGTAAGAAGGAGCAAAGCACCTAGCACCTTAGTCCAACTCAATCCGTCTTAGTTTTAGGTGACAGGTGCACATTTGAGTTTCATTTCCTTTTCTGCAATTTATATCTTAGTTTCAGTTTTGCATTTATCTGTTATTTTAGTTTATATCATTACAAGTTTGTTCATCTCCCTAGCTTAGTTGATCTTTTATCTATATTTACCTCATCTCCCCTTCATAGCAACAAAGGAATAAAAACATATTCCTTGACTCTCTTTCGTAAGAGGAAGTCAAAGTGAATCATCTCCTTAGCCTCTTTCATATGACAATGTGTGAATGAGAGTGAGATTAGGTCTTAGCTTACTCAATTCCATTTTCATTCCTACATACAAGCATTCCATTGTCATCTTCAATTCCTTGAATATCCTACAATTAGCTTCTATACAAATGTTCCAAACAAATTGGGAAGGAGCTATAACCCAAATTAGACCCCATAACAAATTTTTGTAGAGCAATGGCAAACTTTGGAGGAATTAGAACAAACATTCATGTCGTGGTGTCTCCAACAATGTCACCCCCATCAACCAATCCCAACATTTGGAAGTAAATTTGTAGTTTAAGAAGGTATGGTCAACATTTTATGCCTCCTTACATAATACGCACCGTGATGGCCTGATAATTCTTACTATATTAAGTCTATCTATAGACAGACATTGCTTGTGTAATACAACCCAAACGAAGGCATCGACCTTTGGCAATACAACTTGATCCCAACATAATTTCTTGGGCCACGCACATGACAGCTCTTGTCTCTCCTGAATGCAGTATCCCAGTTTGACTAAATATTCCCTTGATTTTGCATCGCACCCTAAAATATCATCATTTGAATTATAAAGAACAATCCTGCGATAATCCAATTCTTCTGTTAGCCTACGAGTGGTATTCATTGGCAATCTCAAATTTCCATGTTGATCCATTGACAACCATCATGACCACCACCATTTGAACTTATGTAGTTAGCCACCTAAGAGACAAATTTGATCACCAGTTCCTCTATGTATTCCCTTATGTTGAGGATTTCCACCAAGCTTTGAGAGCCATTCCAAGATTCTGTCTAGAATTTTGTCATTCTAGAGTTGTTGATTTTCTAGGTGAGGTGACTAGTTATCAAGCCTCTTGAGTCACATAATAGATTCCAAGAAGGGGATTGAGTCCCAATATCAACACGTGTTAATATTCTCCTTGGGTTGATATCATCTAGATATATTTATTGAAAGATACAACACCAAGGCCTGTAAGGTGAGCTGTACATTTTCCAAACAAGCTTAGCCCCTATGGCCAGACTTTGTTTATACATCCTTCACATTCTAGCCCCACCATATGCCTTAGATTTGCAAGCAACTTCCCAACTTATCAATATAATTTTCTTTTCATTTTTTGAGCCTTACCACAAAAAACTCTTAAGTATGCTTTCCAAATTTGCCACACATTTATGAGAAGTTTGCAAACATGACATCAGTGATGAATACTAAGAGGGGGGGGGGGGGGGTGAATTAGTATGCCATAATATACTATAAGCAAACTCTTAAACAATTTAGCAGATAACCGATGCAACAGATTCACTAATAAACCAGTTAAGATAAATGCAAACCAAATAGCAAACAAAGCATTCACCCACAAGAGCACAATCACCATAACACAAGATATTTGACATGGAAACCCAAATGGGAAAAACCACGGTGAGCAAAAACTCACAAGTAACTATCTACAGAATAGTAACCAGACCGGTTAAGGTCATACAATGTTCTTCAACAGAATAGATCCTGTAAGGAATTTAGATCTCTGTTAGGAGATAATTCCTATTAAAGACTACCCATTAGAGTATTTAAGATCCATAGTTGTGAACCACTTTGTCAGAGGATTTACAAAGGCTTTGCTGAGCCTACCCGATTAAGGGCTTTAGACTTGTCAAAGATGTAAGTAATCAACAAGTGAATGATCTAGATAATAGCATAGTATGCTCAATTAGATTCTTGACAGCTCCTTGTTAATGCATTTCAGCATTACTTCAGTCTTCTATATCTGCACACTCTATCTCTTCATACAGACCTAACCTTCTCTTCAATGATCGCACATAATAACCTTCCCTTTTCTATATCACACACAAAACCCAGACATGATGTCCTTATAAAGAAATCAGATTTCATGTCGGTCCAATAAGATTAGACTACAAGTTCCTAGGTATAGTGCATCTAGACACATTTGGTAACACGACATAAAAACACCACCAAAGTGTCGGTGGATGATAACTCATCACACATTACAATAATACCGATTGGTAACTCATCACAGATATATATATATATATATATATATATATATCGATTAATTCAATATACCAATTACCGATTGTCAAAAATGAAGACTGGAAGATTGTAGTGTTCTGATAAAAAATTAACTACCACTCGGGTCCTTCGTTCCGATTGAGATCCTTGTACTGCTTGGGGTCTTCAGTCAATATGTGACCAATAAGATTCTTCTTTAAAAAAACCAATAGTCTTCAATCAAATAAAGACTATACATACAACCGGTTAGAATAGTTACCGGTTAAAAATAACACATTCATCAAATAAGTGTGTGTCCATCAATGACAATCACAACTAAACATCATCAAAATACCAACAATCTCCCCCTTTGGCATTGATTGCAACACTTAGGAAAATTTTGACATCTAAGTGTTTTACAAAACAAAAAAGATGCCATAATCAAAATTACTCCCCCTAAGCATATACACTACTTTCTTTCAAAAATTTACACATATATGCAGAAAAGTTTTCAGTACACACTACTCCCCCTTTGCCAACAATGACAAAATAATGCAAAATATTCCCTTTGGCATAGTATAAAAAACAGAGTATGTGTTCATGACAATAAAGAGTAAAACTTCTCAAAAAGAGATTTGAAGTTTTGCAGAAAGTGCTTCATATCTGAGGACCAAGACTCAAGAAGTGAGGTAGCAATTTCACTCTCAGTCTTCATTTGGAAGGCTAACTCTTCAATTACATCGATGGTGCTCAGCTTCTGTGTTACAGTGATAGCTTCTAGGTTTAGAAATCATTTCTGGAGTACCTGCAATTTAGGCAATAGGAACAACTGAAGCTCCTACAAATCTCGAGTCCGATTGCAAATTTCTGAGTCAAGCTTGGCAATGTGATGCTGATAATGATGAACAGAGTGTCCATAGGTTGTGAACAGATCATATGGTAGTTTTAAGTTGCTGATGTACTTCTGCAAATCTATTTGTAATAGTGTCTTCTACTTCAGAGCATCTTCATAGAACAGGTGAGGTTGACAGATTTTACTCAGGAGTAGGTGACCTTCACCCATAGCCGACTGTATATGGTGAAAATGGATAACAATAATAACGATATTGAAAGGCTAAATGAATTCAACCACAAAACCCTAGCCTAACAACAACAAAGATCCACCATAACATATGAAGATTACCTAAGACAATGCAAATCAAATGAAATCACAAAGATTATACCATCACATGTCCAATAGGGTTTGGATCTCCATTCTTCCTATCTCCATTGATCTTGCTTGATATATTTGCTCTCAGATTTTATGTGCACAAGAGCTCAACAAAGAACGGAATGTGGTTGCAAGTAGGGTCGTAGTGTAGTCAATTGATCAAGTAGCTAGTTAGGGTTTGATAATGAAGGAAGCATCTCCTTATATAGAAGACACTATATGAAATGGAGGGATAAGATTGAGAGGTGTAAAAGGAGGTCGGCTATGATTAGAGGGTAGGTAGAGAAAATAATAAAATAATGAAAGGGGTAGGTAGTGTATGAATTAAGAGATGAATGACATGTGTCATGGGTAGAAAAGGTCAATGACTTAATTAAATAAATAAAGATTTATTTAATTAATAGAAGAAGTGAGATCAATTAAATAAATAAAATATTTATTTAATTTAGGAAAAAGGATAATTTAAATAAATAAATGTATTTATTTAAATGAGAAATAAGGCTAGAAGAGGATAAATGAATGAATTAAATAAATAAGGATTTATTTAATTAATAGAAGAATTAAGCTTAGATAATTAAATAAATAAAATATTTATTTAATTAGACTGGACAATTTTGGGTGTCTACACCGACCTTATATCATCTTTCTGCTTCAACAATTTTGTCCGGTCTTCATCCATTTGCTTTACTAAGGCAACAATGAGTTCCTTTTCATGAGTTTTCTTTGTAGTGGCCTGGGCAACATCTTCTAAGTATTGTACCTGGTCATCGGCTACTGTGCAAAGTAGTTTGAGTTTAGCCAGCGAGGAATCGGTACTGGGGAGATTAGTACCGAGGATTAGATTGGAGAGGGTGTCAATGGCAAACTGAATGACATCCTATTCTTTCTTTTTCCTTAGTTCTTCCAATCTTTCCTACGCTAGGTGAATTCTCCATAGTAGATCAATCTCATCAACCGATTGGGTCAGACAGGAAAGAGTCAAGTTAGTGGAACTGGTGGAATCAACTTGCTTGGCTTGATATCCAATTGCCTTAGGAGTCTGACCTTCTCCATTGGTCTTGATCTCCACTTGCCTTTTCTTCTCCTCTTCTTCTTTTGCTAGGGCTACCTTAGCGGCCTTCACTTTTTCCTCTTCTTTCTTCTGTTCTTCTTCTCTCCTTCTTCTTCCTCTCTTCAGCTTTCCTCTTCTCTTCTTCATCTTTTCTCGTTTTCTCTTCTTCTTCCTTTTTCATCTTCTCTTTTGCCTTCTTCTTTTCTGCTTGCTCTTTTTCCCGTTTCTCTTGCTCTGCTTTCTCCTTTTCTTGTTTGTCCCATTCTGCTTTCTGTTTCTCTCTTTTTTCTTTCTCTACTTTTTCTTTTTCAGCTTGCTCCTTATCTGGAGTGATATCTTCTATTTCTAGTGCATCAACATCAACGGGGTCATTATGTTCTGCTATTCTTTCACCCATACTATCAAAGACTTCATCTGGTTTGGTTGTGGATAGATCAGGCTCTTGTTCAGCTAGTCGATTAGCTGCTTGTACTTGTTGCATGTCGACAATAGTTATCACCTTCAAATGGGTGTCTTTTTCCACTTCATAAAATTTGCCTTCAAGTAGCAGAAGTCTTCTTCTTCGCATGAAGAAAATGCCTTTGTACTTATCAATGAGTTCAAACAATTCTGAATTAGAGACATCTGGAAAATATTGAGCAAAAATTTTCTCCCCGATGTCTTGCTCCTTGTCAATAGTAATGCGCCATTTGTTGTGCAAAGAATCATATAAGGACTTAGATGTAACAGATTTAATCTCAGAAGGTGACCGATCATTTATGCATAGATATTTAATGAGTTCTTGTTCAACCTCCTCCTTTTCATTATCATTAAAATCATCAAAATAATCCTTTAAATCGTCAAAGAATTTTCTTCTAATATTCTTTATGGTCCTTTGACAATGTGTCATAGGCTTGTAAGAAGAAATATATATATTTATCGGTGCAGAGGTTGTAGGTACATTACCGGTTGACTTTGTCTTTTTGCTTGGTTGCCTTGTTTTCTTTACTTCTACCTCCGATTTAGAGTCTTCTAGGTCTGGTGAGTGATTCCTAGTTTCCGTGTTTGTTTGAATACCTTCGCCGAAATAGCCTCCGGTTTCTTTTTAGCAGGTGACCTTTTGGTCACTTTGGATTTAGCAGCATATGTAACCGGTGCCGATGCTACTTTACCTTTTATCTCCTTTGGTTCCTCAGTAGATTTGATTCTCTCTAAATAAGTACCAGTCCTCTTCTTTTTGGGTTCCAGTGGTGAGGCTAGTAGGGTTGAGGCGTATCCTATTAATATATCATTTACCACCTCATAGGCCATAGGCCCAACTACATCTTTTCTGGGTTCAACTGCTTCCATTATGCATTCATCTATTTTGATGGTGAAACAAATGTCATCTTCATAATCTTTAACTAAATCACTAGATATTCTCATTCTCTAGTTCATTTTTAGTTTGAATTCACCAAAATACTTGTTCAAAGTCTCTGGATATGTAGTTCCTACTTCTTGCAGACTCTCCTTTATTTGTTTGGTAATTGGTAGATCATTTGACCATTCAACATTATCGACTCCAGGAAAGTATCTTTGAAAGTAGAAAAATAAACCAATTAGTAATTGACCAAACTTGAACCTTTGAGTTGTTATCTGATTTGATCGACTTTAGGTTTTCTAAGAGTTGATTCTTCATACAGGTACATAGATCATATTCTGCATCCTCTTTTATCATTCTGTAAGCGACATCCACCGCAGCTGAAGGAACATAATTCATTCTGCTAGCATAAAATATTTTGTACCCAATTACCATACATTCATATTTCACCAAATCATCTCTAATGGTATTGACAGTCATTGCTTGTTGATCACTTACTGAACCTGTGAGCTCTGTTACTTTTGATTTAGGGATTTTTCGAAGAACAGGCACTTCCCCAATATTGTAGTATCTAGTCACGACATGAATTGGCTCCGATGTAATGTCACGTTTTCATTCAAGGTACATTTTGTCACCATGAACCCTACTGAGGATAATCTTGATGTGTTCCTCGGTAAATTCTTTGAGAAAGTAAATTGCATTGTGCAATTTCTTCTTCTCTAATATGTTGTATTCCGGTTTAATCTTTTTATCATCTCCACAGAACAGACTTAGCTGGGAGTGAATCACTAGGGACCCTAGGTCTTCCAGTTTACAATCAATATATCCTATAACATCGCCTTGGACAATGACTATGGCAGGAATTTGGGATAGGGCATTATATCTCATCTTAAGAAGCTCAGGTGCATCCTCAAGTTCAGTAGAACTAGAGGAGACATTAGATGTAGATGCCACATCAAACTGATTCCAAGTGATAAGAATATTTCAAAGAGAAGTACCTTTTACTCTCTGTACTTAGGGTTTGTCGAAGTCGAGCACACCACACTTCTTTAGACGTTTGTTCACTGATTTGACTTCCACACTGATACCTTGAAATGGTTGCAAATACTTGTGCAAGATTCCTTTATGAATTCTTTCAAATGCAAGAATATTTCTCTAGTTGCACTGCTCGGGATAAAAAAATTCTTCTCTAAAAATAGGTAAGTAAAAATGATGACAAAAATCACTTTTAAACATGCTCCCACCTACCATAATAAATGTGCCACTACTAGGGTTCAAACCCTAATTGTTCTTTTACTGCTTCATTTCATCTATCAGTTGACAGGTAACAAATACCGATAAAGGTGCTTTTACCAATATACTTCGGGGGTTCGAAACAATTTTACCGATATGTTCCCCCTAAGCTTTTTGAAGCCCAGTTTGCCAATTCAGGGATTTCCACACAAGGTGCCAAAACTCGTACATCTTGTGGCTTCTCTTCAGATTTCTTTCTCCATGTTTTATCCATATTTGCCTGAACGGTTTCAACATCAATCTTCCCTTATGGGTTGATCGGTATGTCTTTTGATGGATTCTTTCTCAATCTACATGCTTTGGTAGTGTGTCCCGGTTTGTTGCAATGATAGCATACCATTCCAAGTGTTCTCCATGGTCCGATGTTCACATTTCCATTCTTCCTTCTCCATGTTGCAGCAGTATGACCGTTACCACGACAGATATAATAGGTTGCTCTCCAACTGGTTGCCACTTCATAACCATTTGATCGGTGGTCATAGGTTTTGTACCGATTTGTGTTCCGATTCATAACTTTTGTGGATCTTGGTGGATAACTTCTAGAGTTGTTTATAACCATCTTGCACTCAAAAACTCTATGCCCAAACTTGTTGCATGCATAATAGTGACCATTAAATTTACTAGGTCTAGCCACATTATTTTGAAAGTAAGGAAAATTATTGTAAGGCTTGCTTCTACATACATTGGCAGTATGCCCTTCCTTAAGACAGTTAAAGAAAACATGTTTAAAATTTTGCTTACCTTTACTTCTGCTATTGTCCTTAGGTGCTAATTGTTTCTTCAGTGCACCATTCTTGGTTCCAGAGGTCTCACCTTCCTCGTATCCATAGAAACCAAGTCCAGTGGTATCCTTTGATGGTTTTACCGATTCCAATTTTTGTTCTAACTTGACATCACTCTGGTTGAACTTAGAAAGTATTTCTTTGGTCTCAACAAGTTCCTTGGAAAGGGCATCATTGGCCTTCACCAAGGTTTCATTTTGAGAGAGAGCTGCATTCAGTTCAACTTGCATTTCTTCTTTCTCTTCTTTACCCTCCTGTAGATAAGCGGTAATGGTACCAACTTCTTGCTTTAATTTAAAGATCTCATGCTCCTTGTCTTTTACCAAATCTTCAGCTTTTCTCCTGTTTTCTAGTTCCTGACTCATCTTGATAGTCAGTCCTTCTAACTCCCTTCTCAAGTTGGTTTTAGATTCATTTAGTTTCTCTACTTCTCCAACTAGGGCATCCATGTCTGCTTCATCAGAAGAGCTATTTTTAGTAAGTTCCATCAACTTCTCAACAAGCTCTCTTCTTTTGACTAAAGAGGCTTTAAACTTGATCTTGAGTTCATCATAGGCTCTCTCAGACTCAACCAAATGGTGAGTGAGTTCCCTCATACTGTATTCTCCCATATCTCCTTCCAAGTGGTTAGACTTATAGAAAGGTTGGCTCTGATACCAATTGATGAATACTAAGAGGGGGGGTGAATTAGTATGCCACAATATACTGTAAGCAAACTCTTAAACAATTTAGCAGATAACCGGTGCAACAGATTCACTAATAAACCGGTTAAGATAAATGCAAACCAAATAGCAAACAAAGCATTCACCCACAAGAGTACAATCACCATAACACAAGATATTTGACGTGGAAACCCAAATGGGAAAAACCATAGTGAGCAGAAACTCACAAGTAACTATCTGCAGAATAGTATCCAAACCGGTTAAGGTCATACAATGTTCTTCACCAGAACAAATCCTGTTAGGAATCTAGATATTTGTTAGGAGATAAGTCCTGTTAAAGACTACTCGTTAGAGGATTTAAGATCCACAGTTGTGAACCACCTTGTTAGAGGATTTACAAAGGCTTTGCTGAGCCTACCCGGATAAGGGCTTTAGACTTGTCAAAGATGTAAGTAATCAACAAGTGAATGATCTAGATAATAGCACAGTATGCTCAATTAGATCCTTGACAGCTCCTTGTTAATGCATTTCAACATTACTTCAGTCTTCTATATCTGCACACTCTATCTCTTCAAATGAACCTAATCTTCTCTTCAATGATAATGCATAATAACCTTCCCTTTTCTATATCACACACAAAACCCAGACATGATGTCCTTATAAAGGAATCAGATTTCATGTTGGTCCAATAAGATTAGACTACAAGTTCCTAGGTACAGTGCATCTAGACACATTTGGTAACACGACATAAAAACACCGCCAAAGTGTCAGTGGATCATAACTCATCACACATTACAATAATACCGGTTGGTAACTCATCATAGATATATATATCGGTTAATATAATATACCGATTACCGGTTGTTAAAAATGAAGACTGGAAGATCGTAGTGTTTCAATCAAAAATTAACTACCGCTCAGGTCCTTCATTCTGTTTGAGATCCTCGTACTGCTTGGGGTCTTCAGTCAATCTATGAACAATAAGCTTCTACTTTAAAAACACCGATAGTCTTCAATCAAATAAAGACTATACATACAATACCGATTAGAATAGCTACTGGTTGAAAATAATACATTCATCAAATAAGTGTGTGTCCATCAATGACAATCACAACTAAACATCATCAAAATACCAACAATGAGCATATATGGGAATTGTAAATAAATAAACTTAATCATCGTCATTCTGCCTACTAGCGATAAACACTTGTTAAAGTCCAACATGTTGCCTTATTTTTGAATTTCTCAATAATTTCCTCCTAGTGCTTTGACCTGCATACCCCCTCAAGTAGTGGTGCCCCCAAATATTTGGCAAGAAATGAGGCAATAGGAAAACCTAGTGCACGTTCCATCTTCATTTGTAGACTTTTCTTAGTGTTGAAGAACACTGCATAATTTTCTCTGTTCATGCTTTGAATTGATATGAGTTTATATTTATTCAGTGTCTCCTTTATACATTTGGCCTCAATGATGCTTGCTTCCCCAAATAAGGATGTTTCATCTACAAATTGTGCATGCATGATAGGAGCACAACCCTCCACAATTTTTATTTCCTTCCATACCTCAGTATTTTTAGCCCTTTTTATCACCCTTCCTAGAGCTTCAACTATTATTACAAATAGTGAATGCGATAAAGGATCACCCTACCGAATATCGTTTGTAGCCTCTAAAAATCAAACAAAGCACCATTGATAGATATTTGAAAACCTGACCATGGAGATACAATAGTGGATGAACTCAATCCGATCATAACAAGGCCCAAACCCCTCTAAGACTTGGATTAGAAAGTTTCACATGACCCTATCATATGCTTTAATGACATCCAACTTAATCACCATCTGTTTAAGTTTTTCTAATTTCATCATGTGGATCACCTCATTGGTTAAAATAATGCAATATATTATGTCATTCCTTGACATAAAGCCATATCGGTCCTCGAAGATAACATTTTTAAGGATTTTATTAAGTCTATTAGTAAACACCTTAGATATTAACTTATATATAACATTACATAGAGAGATCAAACTATAATCCTTGAAGGACAAACATGAGGCATTTTAGGAACTAGAGAAATGACAATGTTATTAATATCCTTGACATACCTTTTATGAATAGGAAATTCCTCCACCAATCTCCACACTTCATTATCCATGAAGTGCTAGCATTTTTGGAAGAATTTTGTAGGGAAATCGTCAGGTCCCAGAGCCTTCTTTGGGTGTATTTGGAACAATCTACATCTGATCTCCTCCATAGTGACTGGTTCACAAATCATTCTATTGTCTTCCTCTATAACTAACCTTGGGATGTAATATATAAAAGAATATGGATCAACACTAATGTTATTACTACCCAAAATTCCTTTGAAGTATTACAACACTTCTGCACCCACGACATTGATACCTGAGACCACACTCCCATCACTTTTGTATATCTCATTAATTTTGTTTGTGGTTCTGTGGGCATTGACAAAAGAGTGAAAGAATTTTGTATTAGCGTCCCCCTCCTTCAACCAAACTTATCTAGACTTATCTTGTGTAGTCACCGGTTAGGAGGGACCTTAAAGAGATCAATCCGGATAGGGCAAAAAGAGTAAACACAATGGAAACAAGAGGATATGATGGAGGCAATGCATAATTGGATAATTTAGATCATGAAAATTGATTACAGATAACTAGTAACATCCGAGTTACAAGATTCGACTCACTGGTCTGCTACATACATGCTCAATTACAGAATCAATCAACTCTGGACCTCAAAATCTCAAGATCTATCTTCTAACTTCTCCAGAATGAATCCTAATGCTTAAGTACAATGATTTATATGACCCAAGAAGATCCAGTTGGTCCAAAAGGGATTGAATGTTGAAGAACAAGATCAAATGTGTAAAACCAATAGGTCGGCCTTTGCCAAAGAGATTCCTCCAGAAAATCCAAAGGATGAAGTGAAAATCAAAGGGAAGGTCGTCCACACGTCAAGGAACATTGGAATCAATGCATAGGGCTCCACAAGCTACAAAAGGGATCTTGTAGATTCACCAATGCAATTAGGTCCAAGTGGTTCCGGTGCCAGAAAACTATCTTGGAATCCAGAATCGATAACTTGCCGGAAAATGATCCAAATGCTCCGCATTTAGGAATAGGAAGATGATATTGTCCTCAAGCAAAATCCATCTCCGCAAGATCCGGTGAGCCAATGCAAGAAAAACTCAGAATGAAATGCTGAAACTACAAAACAAGAAACAAACATAAAAGAAATATTTTTGGTTGATGCAAGATTGCCAAGAATCGGGGATGCTCGTGCGTCATTAACCCTCGAATATGTTTCCTCTATTGCCAAAACCTCTTTAAGTTCTTCTATTAGTGCCTTGATCAATGTCTTCCTTGAGCATTCCATACTGAATAACTTTCTCATTTAGTATCTCTAAATCTTTTTTGATTCTGGCCTTTTCTACAAATATGTTCTTGAAGATAGTTTTGTTCCATTCTTTGAGTTTAAGTTTGATATGTTGCAATTTTTTGGTGAATCTAAAGCTCCAAGAACCACTAACCCTGCATTCCTTCCACCACATCTTGATGAGGGATAGTAGATGGTTGTTGCACGACCACATGTTTTTGAACTTAAAGCTTGTTCGAAGGCCATTCTAAGTGCCACTTAGATCCAACTCCACTGGATGGTTATCAAACACTAAGATAAGCAAAATATTGGCTCACAGGAAAATAAGATTGTTTAACCACTTTGGAGAGACCAAGAAGTGGTCTAAACTTTCAACAATGTTAAAAAAATCTCTCCTACAGATAGACCATGTGTAGATACTGTTCGATTTTTGGTAGTCCATTAGGCCTGCACTCGCCACAAAACTCCAAAGTCCCTCATGTTCTTATTGGTTCTAGGGTTGCCATCGAGTTTTTCTGTTACATCTAGGATCTCATTAAAGTCACCACCCATAATAGATTTAGTCTTTTTATGCTTTTCCATAAACTCCAAGATGGCTTGCCATGTGGATGCTTTGTCATTTATCTTGATGGGCCCGTATACACACATTACAATAAAGATTTTGTCCAAAGTGAGGGAATATGCATTTGCTGCAACCCCATTAGGATTCGCCTCCAAGATATCCATTGTTAACTCTTTTTCCTTCCATAGAATATCAATACCACTTGATAATCCAAAAGATTGTTGAAAGATCCCATTCCACCATTTCCAATATGCCAAAAAATTTGTGAACCCTCTTTGACTGATAATTTTGTCTCCTGTAGAAGGAATACATCTGCGAACATTATTTGAATATGATGTCTGGCTAGGTGTCTCTTGTTAGGGGCCCTAAGACCCCTGATATTCTAAGTAACAATCTTTATTACTTACCAAGGGAGGCCTCTCTTCCCCTGGTACTTGAAAAAAACTTTTTAATGCTAGCATAATTCCTCTCTATGGATTCTTGCTCCCTTAATTCTCTTAGCAATTTCCTTCCTTTCCCTTTAATTTTTCCTTCCACTTTCAAAAATACCAATGCATTTTCCATAGATTGCAAGATACGTCTATCCTCGATAATGTCTAATTGGTCCTCTGCCATCTCATCCTCCAAATCCTCAACAAGCTCATCAGGGTTGTCACAAAATATGGTGTTTTCATTCACCATGTTAGTATCTATTTGTTTCTCATCCATTAAATCATTTCCCATGCAAACCAAATCTTTTTCTTCAATCTGTTTTATTAGGGCATCGCTTCTATTTTGTTCAAAGTATCTCTCATCACTGGCACATGCCTCTTTGTTCGCATTGTTTGGCTTAGTTCTTAGGACCCATTATTAGTTCTTGCCCTTTCAAGGAACTATTGGGGAGGGTTAATTTTAACATTCGAATAGTTTTTCCTTGCTGCAACCAATCAAGTTTCATACAAGAAATTTCATGAAATGCAGTGTCCCCATTTTGCAATGTTTAAATATCCGAAAGTAATCAAATTTTAACCAAAATGCATTAATAAAAGAATTTGTTGTCTTCTTATTGGATGAAATTATTGGAGCGTTATGGATGCCTTCACGTGAAACGAAATGCTTAAACTGCTTATTCGCTAGTTATTCGGTCACTACAGGATTGCAGAGGGGAGCAGGTTCACAGTAACAGTTGGCCTATAGGCAACAGAAGGTGTGAAAACCTACTCTTACATTGGCAGTGAATTCTTTATTTCACGGCACGATGCACGACACGAAGATGTCTAGGCTAGGCAGACGCAGAGGTAGCTTCGTCCGATCTGTTCCAGAGCCGCCATAACTTACAGAGGCAGAACCCATTGCAGATTCACCAGTGGCAGAAATAACGTAGAAGGTGGCAGCCACAGAGGAAGCAAGGGTGGCCCCAAAATCACCAATAGCAGCGTCCGAGTAAGTGTCTGAGCTCCCATACCTTCCAGTCCTAGCTTCCTTCCTTCCTTCATCTGGATCCATATCGCAGAAATAATAGTAGGCGACTTTATCCGATTTCAGAACCTGTTGATCCAAGATTCGACCCATCATATAAAGCAGTCTTATCATCAGTGCCATACGCAGATTCAGTTGCCCGAGTCTCACCAACAGGTCCACCGGCAGCAGCATTCGTTCCAAATTCAGGGATGTAGTTGTTACCTCAATTCAAAAGGCATGTGTGAAGTCTTCAGACCACAACCTTCTTTGGAGCATTGGGCAGGAACTGCGCTGCACTGCAGCACTTGTTGTAGAAAGGCAAGCCTTGGACATAGTATTGTTAGTGTAAGAATAATCATGGTGTATTCCATTGGTAGTTGGCGGTAGTTGCTAAAACTGTTCAATCCGTTAACCACTTTGTAGTCTTATAAATTTGTACACGCCTATACTCAATAATATCAATCTAAGTTTTTACCATTCTCTGTCATTTGGTATCAGAGCAAGTAATGGAGAATGTAGAAACGATGGGTCGTGGAGGAGGCTGCGTAAGAAGTAACTGAATCTTCAAGAGGATCAAGGCATGAAAGATTGTCCCTAGCATCATCGTTTGAATGGTTGATAATTCTGTGATCTATGTCATTTGAGAGTGCGCATTTCCTATTGGCGCATATGAGAAAAATATGAAAGCATACACAGGGTTCCCCCGTGTTGATATCATTTCATTACCTCGCAGAACACCGAACAGTCTAAGTCTCAATCTCAGAAGCAACAAATAGCAAAGAAAGAATCGTTGAGATACATCAAGCCACACAAGGTTGGATTGCCTCAAAGAAGAGTGCTCTATTAGTGCATAGTTTTTGTTTGTGATCTGCAGGTGCATAGATTTTTTTATTGTTTCATGATTTGCAATAATGGAAATTGGATCACCTCCATGTTTACATCCTCTTTAATGGAATTCGATTAAGGTTTCTTTGAAGTGATCTATTTTTTTTTTAAGGAAAATATATCTTTTCATTTTGCTAAAAAAATTTGATGATAAGGTAGTTAATTCTATTGGAAGATTGTAGGCAGCCTAGGAAAAGTGATGATAAGGGCAGTGAATTCTGTTGGAAGATTGTAGGTAACTCTATTTTCATGCCTCATGGATTGACAAGTTTGATTTGATTTGATTTAGCACTGAGAAATTTGCTATAAGAAAGGTTCAAATTACAAAGATCGGTAGTTCTTTATCCTGTAAAATACAATACATTTGCTCGTTTCAGTAAACTTCATATACAAAGAGCACTACAATTATCTGAAGGAAGGTGATAACAGAGACATGGAAGTGTCCATTTCAAGATATAAAAAATATATAATTGTGTTCCGTTTGAAAGTTTGAAGTTTTTAAAGAATTTTGTGAAGGGAAACTATTTGTCAATTTTCCACATATTCATTAAAGATCACAAGTCTGAAGATCTGTAGAGTACATTTTAATTGGTTTAGTCATCATTGGTGATAATTGGTTTAGTCATCATTAGTCATCATTAGTCATCATTCGTTAGCCAATTTTGATATAGTTATTATTATATTGCAGTTAAGTAATTGAGAGATATAGGATTTTGAATGAACTATTTTTGTAAGGGGATATAAGTAGTTTTGTTTTGCCTTATGAAGGTATAAGGTTCATCATTGATTGAGGACAACATTGTTATGTTTTAATTATGATTATATATATGTCAAACATTGTTTGTGTTTTTGAAGTTATATATTCTATGATAGATCTTTTGAATGTTTGAATGTATCTTCAAATTGTTTTTCATAATATAAGCAGGGAGACGACCCTGAACTGAGAACAACAAACAGTTACAAAGTTAAAACTTCAAGCTAAGAACAACCTCCCGGAGGCCAAACAAAAAAAAGAGTCCACCCTTCAAAAATAATCAAAAGCTTTCATCGTTATGTAGCTATTTCTGCACATCCTAACTTCTAGCTTCTATACTTATCATCCCATTTAAAAACATCAGCAGTAATCCTACTGCTTAAAGTCTTACTAAAAGCATTAGCAACGAGCATATTGCTAAGAGTTCTATTAGTCCTATAATAGTAAGAGTTAACATTAAAGGGTGCGTAGACCCATCATAACATCCTTAAAAAGATCATTAACCAAAAAGAACAAAAAAACGAGAACCAGGGAGCAGCTAATCTTCCTTGAGCAAGTTCCATTCACGCCAGAGTCTCCCAGGATTGCATTCCCAAGTGTCCATCTTCTCGTCATCATCATCCACAACGTGCTCCATCTGGCCTTGCTTCTTCGGCTTCTTCTTGTTCTTTTTAATCCTCCCTTGACCAGAAACTGTGCCCAGCACAACACTCTTCATAACCCCATCCGTAATGTAGAAAAGGGAGCTTAAGGCACCACACAGGTTTTGAATATTCAAATTCTATTCCTTGTTCTTTGTCTCAAGGGTAGCAGCTCTCTCCTTCAGCTCCTGTAAATTCTCTTCCAAAATCTTGTTGTCGTTCGTCTTAGCAGGGGAGTCTGTTGGCATTTGCATGAAGATTGCATTAATGATATGTTATGTTGTCATTGATGTCAATTGAACCGGTAATGGTATTTATGATATTGCTGATAATGTTGTTATTGATATTGTCTTGTAACCAGTAGGAAGAGTTTTGAGGAAGATGTTGTAAATTGGTATGTAAGTTTGTGAGTTGAACCGGTAACCAGTGTATAAGATTAAACCCTTTCTATGTTATGTAACTGGTAAACCCTACCAGTTGTTTTTGTTAAA
Organism: Cryptomeria japonica; assembly: GCF_030272615.1. NCBI lineage: Eukaryota > Viridiplantae > Streptophyta > Pinopsida > Cupressales > Cupressaceae > Cryptomeria > Cryptomeria japonica. Next base: position 257,187,192 of record NC_081405.1, read on the forward strand.
CCCTAACTGATTAAATTTGTTGAAATAGTTATGTTGGTTTATTATCTGTTGAGTCATAATGATGGAGACACGTGTGATCATTGTAAGAAGATAAGTTTAGATTGTTTTGGCGCGTTTGTTTGATTGTCTAGGGAATGAGCAAAGTGGATTTCATCTAATGCAAAGCGTGTGATGAGTTACAAGTCCAATGAAGCGGTGATCATGGAGCGGTAGGAATTTTCTTGAAGAATGTGTATAGATTGCTATGTAAATCCAATGGTCACACTTGAACCGATTTGTTTGTAATCTCTATGAGAGAATTAGGTTTTTGTTATATTACCGACCTAATTGATTTGTATTTAAGGTCGATGAAGTTGTTTTGTTTAGTGTTGGCTGAAATCAGTTGAGTGTGTGGTTTGCTAACCGGAGAATGGATGTGTAGTTTGAGTAAAGGTAGATTGAAGCTTAAAAGGATCTGATCAAGCAAATGTAGTGCTATTCAGACAGATCAAGAAAAACATGCTTTCTTCTAACAATTATAGCAGAATTGAAATCCCCTAACTGAGTAAGCTCTAACAAGATTGGTTACTTCTTAAATCCTCCAACAAGGTGGTCCATGAGCTTGGATTCTCAAATCCTCTATTGAGGTTACTCCTAACAGGGTATTTTGCTTTTTTATCAAGGCATTTTGTAAATCCCTTAACCAGGTGATTCCTAACAGGATCAGTTCTTTACAAGACTTGTTGTAAAATCTTTAACAGGCTTGGCTCCTAACAAGGCGAACTTCAGAAGAGTTTAGATAGCTATCTTGAGAGTTTCATCTCACCGTGGTTTTTACCTATTTGGGTTTTCCACGTATAAAAATTTGTGTCATGTGGTGAATTTCTTTGTGGTTATGATCTTATTTGTTGATTTGATTAACTTTTGATAAGGCATGATAATTGGAAGCATTGAGAGATGAAGTGTGTTAATATATGATTAAGCATTTGGAAGTTTACAAGTTGAAATTTGTTTACTATTAAGTTGTTATAATAGTTAACCAGTTGATGTTGAGTATTGTTATGATTATTGATCTTGACAGTGATATTCTATTGATAAGTTTACTTTGTGAGTTTGAGTTTGAGATTGGGAAGTTTGTATCACTTGATATGATCATGCAATTCCTTGAATTAATGAAATATTATTCTATGTTGAATTCTTTGTATTTTCCAATTTCTTCATGCAACAATTTGAAGATTAGTGTTATGCAAGAGTTACCACCCATGGTTGAAGCCACTAGACTTTTTGTGAAGAAGGATAAGTGGGTATATTTTGAGCAAGAGGAATTTACAAGAGGAACACAAAAAATGTGCATTTAAAAGTTTAAACATAACCCTATAGAAAAGTCAACCTATAAGTCTATAGAAAAATATTATGTTGATTTATTGGTTTTGAAGAAACTTTAGAAAATTATACTTGGCACAATCAATTTCATAAAAATGAATGATGTAAGGGAATGAGACCTAAAAGTAGGCACACAATTTGCAAGTGGCCAAAGATAATGTAAAATTTAAATGGGTTTTGCAAGACACCAAATGAATTTAGCATGGAGTTTCAGGGTTAAAAAGTAAGGACCTATAATTTGTATTTTGTAAGATATTTAATTGTAAATTGTAAACAAGCTAAGGAAGCCTACAACTAAAACGTTGTTACCATCTAGAATGTAGCCTAGGGAATATTATAGGTTGCAATGAGAATTTAGAAGTGCACACGAGTAGGAAAATTCTACCATGAGAAATGATGGGGTAAGGTGTGGAGGTATATTGCAATTTAAATATGTAAATTTCAAAGAACAAATGGACAACACGATGTAGGCTCACTGAGAGTTATGTATACATAAGGCTGAACAATGAGTTTATAAAATTGAACTTAGATCATATAAACATAAAATTTTAACATTAAGGAACAAGGAAATGGTCTATTAGAAATAGAAGTTACAAGACTAAGAAAAATATTTTCAATGAGGCCGATTAATATTGGGTCTTAATTAGCGATGAGATATATAGGTAGAAAAATGAGATTAGGTGAGAGACCAATATTATTTATAGTTGGAATTTTATTTCTCCTACATGAATAATAAGAATTCATAATATCTTGAATGAGAAGTATAACACAAGAAAGGAAAGAAAGGCAATTATGCATGGAGAAATAGAAAAATTGTACAAAGACGAGGACTAAAGGAAACTACTAATTTAGAGTCCTCATGGCTCCCTTCCTTCAACATTCTTACTAGACCCCTTAATATCATGTTTTTTATTAGAGTAAAATAGGTTTTACAGAGACCTAAAACCCAAAAAAAAATGATCAATTAGCAAAGACAAACCAGACACCAAGCCACAACAGGATAGTAGCAACAAAATAATAGAAAACAAGGTTTAACAACCTAGAGATTATACAATATTGTTCAACATTTGAACAATATTAATATTTTTATCAATAAAATCCTATTAATCTCAACAAGGTCCTCCATATCACTGGTATTGACTTGCTTACCTTTATCCCTATTGTATGTGTGAGCTTATGGTCCTTGGTTGGTCCAGGTATCACCTTACAAAATAGACACCTTCTCCTTGCCCTTTCCATATGCTTAGATGGAGGGATAAGAATGAGTAGCCAAGGGGGAGACATTGAGAGATTAAGCTTTTTTATTAAGTCTCTAAGGACCCTCTATTCTATTGATCATGTCTGTTTTGCTAATTCCAATAATAGCTTTCAGATTCTCATTAACATTATCCAAAGCCACCTCCAAGTTCAATTTTTTTTCTTCATATCATGTTATTTTATGTTAGATTAACCGATCTCCTTCTTCAATTTTGGGATGTCTCCAAGCTTAACGATATTAACAATCCAATTGTTCATTTTCTAAGGATTGATTTAGCCTCTTTAAGCATTAGCCATACTATCTATGCCTAAATTGTGGCAATAATAACATTTCTAATATTCCATTTAGTAATATTTTCCGTATGGTAGAAAGAAAGCCTTGGTGTTAATATCTCAATTGTGAGGGTATTTCCTTATGATGTAAATGATGCTTCGCTATTTTTTATTGCCCCTACTCTCACTACAAGATGGTGGGTTTAGATACTTCATGACAAACAAACTTTCCTAACCACTTGATTATTGACAAGTTATCATACTCCAGGGTTTCTTGCAACTTCCCTAGATCTTGATAGGATTTTTGTGACAGTTGTTAGTATGGAAGGTCCCTTTAAGTTTAAACCCAAAACTATCAAGGAGTGTGATAGAAAAACTCTTGTGCCTCTTTGCAATCAAATTTCATTGAATGTCTAGCTTGTTCAATTAGACACTCTCTCCATGTGAGGTGGATCAAGTTGAGGTTATGGTAGAAAGGAGAGGAGAGGAAAGGAAAATCATTCATTTTAGATAAATAGTTAATTGTGTTTTCAATACACACACTTTTCTAACATTTATTTTAAAATAATCTAATGTACAGGTCCAAGCATTAAAATCATTAACACATAACTAAAGAAAATCCCCTCCCTCTAGTCTTTACATTTTCATTAAGTTACATATTGTTATTATAAAATACAATTCAATTTAAAACAGTATTATAATTGTATTTTATAATGATTTTAATATTTAAAAAACTGCATTTTTGTTTAATATTATAGCTAAAAAAATATTAATTCAGTTATATAAACGAAATAGAAAGTACACAAAATATCTTTGAGGTGTTGAATTCTTTGTATTGAAGAACAAAAAGTATTGTAACATGACTTTAATAATAATAATTATTTTTTTATATTAGAAATCGAGAGTTCAAGTAGGAGACGAAGAGTTTATACAAAAATTAAAAGGCAGAGGGCTGGACCTCAACCGCCAAACTGGTAAACCAGGCGATTGTGTAATTTATTATTTATTATTTAATAATAAATTACACAATTAACTCTATCCTTTACATCGCTTGTTGTGCAAATAATTATGAAGCAGCAAATGAGGATGAAGAAGTGAGAGGACGATCCAAACTAAGATGGTGGCAAGTGCAGGGCCTGAGATTTCTAGGTTTAGAATTTTCCAGTTTCAGGTAGTATGGTATATATTTTTCCACAAATACTTCATCAACGTGCTTATACTTGGCATTCTCCTTCCTTTCACACTTGTCCCAATCTTTGCTCCTCAAATTCTCCAAAACACATCTAATGAATAGCCTTGCTTTGCTGCACAAAATCATGAGAGAATCCAAGGTCTCTCTGGGTCTCTTGCAGTAAAGCTCAGGCAAAGCAAGAACTGACCCACTTTTTATTTCTTCCAACCACTCCATATGTCGTTTGATTAGGTCTGAAGTTTCTTTCACTTGAATAAATGCATCTTTCACTGCCTCTAATCGCCTACTTCGCTTTATATGATCAGGAGTAGGAGAAAATTCATGATCTATGTTTGTAACCTTAAAATCTTCATAATTCTCAACATTCATTGGCTCATTCAAATCTTGTTGGGTGAGATTTTTATTGTCATCATTATTGCCTTGATAGTCATCATATGCATCATTTAAGCGGCGATGGAGGATGTCTAAGTTAGTTGTGTTGAAGTTATGGTGGGTATGGAAATACCAACAGAAGAAGAAATTGTATTCGCTTATGAAGATCATGGCGAAAGGGCTCGGTGTATTTGCCATAGCATTTGCATCATCATCTCCATTCTCTTTTGCACTGCAATTCTCATTTGGGTTCATTTCTTTCTTCTTGTGTTTTCCTCCAACTGTTTGCTGCTGTCTGAATGTTGTTGTCTAATGGTAGGCACAGCATTTGATCTATTTATACATTCTTAGAGGCACGTCTCCTCTAAATCAGACCTTTTGATAAAGAAAAATTAAACATTATTAGTTAAGATTTTAACGTGCTAATATACAAATCCTGAATAAATGTTCTTTAGCTTGTTTATTCCTAAAGAACTTGGTGATTTGGGGCATTTTCCATGTTACCTCAATCCAATTCTGTATATTGTGTCTTTCATATTTCGGCCTTATAATACGAAAAATTATGGCTAGATCCTGTAGGAACCCTAGATCTGGTTCGATTTCTTTTGTTAGTTTTATGGTTTGAATTCCCTCCTGCTTGTCTTCCTTTTGAAAACATATGCTTTTAATAGCTTCGTTGCTCGGATTCTACCCCGAGGATGCATTTTGTTATTTTGTTTTTGCTTCTATTATTCTGCACCCAGCAAGTTTTCCTTTTTGCTCTGCACCATCATTTTTTATAGAACTCGAGAGTCAAGTTCTCCTCTTTAGATTAACTATTACATTTAGCTTACAAAAAACATTTTTTGTAATTAATTCATAGAGACAATCAAAGGTGTATGTAGACATTTCTATGAGAGATGGGTAGGAACATTTTGAGATATTTCATTAATTAAAAACTTTAAACTTTTGCAATTTTTAATTTTTAAATTTTTTAATAATATATATTTAATTAACTAGCATATATATCTTAAGGATAATCTATATAAAGAACATCGATATATACCTTCTGATATTGTAATTAATATTCTTTAATTATCATTATTATTATTGTTTTTGATTAAGTAAGCAGGGAGAGGACCTTGATCCCTTGCATCAACATAACAAAAACCAAAAGAAGGACAACAAATAGTAAGCTACACAAAAATAGAAACTTCGTACAACATACTCAATCTAAACTTATCAATAGTCCAAATCAAAAAACACATCAAACTATCCAAGCATGGAGAGTAACTTATCAAATAAACATAGCATAAGCCATGAAGGCCATCATTCTTATAAAGAGTAACAACTAAATCCAAATAAACACTAAAAATAAGAAAAAGAAACAAAATTAATCCTTCTATCCCAATAGTTTTTCCAAGGCATCAACCAACTTCACCAAGTTAGCTTTCTAGTTGTTCTCCTGTAGGGCATAGTCTTCTTCATTCTTGTTGTCATTCTACTTCTTTTTCTTGATCATCTTCAACATCTTGGATTTTCCTAAAACCACTCCCATAACCGAATTCTGCATTAAACCATTAGTTATGTGAATGAGGGAGTTAATGGCATTCACAATTTCATTGTAGCATTCTTTAGACTTCTCTTCTTGAGCCTCCAAATCCATAATGCAGCGTTGCATTTCTCTCATCTAATTCTCTAGGTTGTTATCTCTTTCCACATTTCTATTATCCATTTCCAAATTATACCCCACCTCAATATTATCCTCATCCCCCATGCTTATGTACTGATCAATTTGATAATCTTCTTCTACCATATCTTCATCATCCATGACATTTTTCCCACCTTCCACTTCTTTACCTTTTTCAATTTCCCCTATATTGCCTTCCCTTGTTTTTTTAGAGTTCTCTTCCTTAGCTAGAAGATATTACTTATTCGATTCCTCCTTTGTTGACATCCCCTCCCCCATTGTATGATACATCTATGTTTTCTTATAACTTCTCATCAAAACAAGAGAGTATCTTGTATGAGCTTCTTAAAGCCAACTTGATTAATCCCCCTTTACATAATCAAAGAAATAATCATAAGAAAAGTCAACAAAATCCTTCTTTTTGTAAGTATCATCAAATCCTTTGCCATGCCACTAATGAATGTAATGATTTGGTTGATAAAATTCAACAAATTATTGTAACTGGTACCATTCAAATAATAGATGATAGTGAGTTGGACTCTCATAGTATTCCTTCTACATAACATTAGTGGCTATTATGTTGCTCCTCATTATGCGACATTAGTATCTTACCTATTGGGGGCTCATTATCATTCATGGTGGTACAGTTTCATGTGCAAGCATACTTTGGTAGCAACATAATAGCCTATTTTGTAACTTCTCTTGTCTCTATTTTGTGGCAAGAATGATTTTCAAATATCTCTCCTTCTTAAGAGTAAACTTTCCCTTTGTGAAGTAATGTCTTCTATAAGGATCTCTTATTGATTATGAGGTGTATATCCCTATTGACGATCTCCTTCCTCTTATTGGAACAAGTATCCCTAAAGATGATCTCGTCCTTGCCTTATAAGTACATATTTTAATTGGACCTCTTCCTTAGTGTTGAAAGTTTATAATCATTCATCAAATTCTTCTTATTGAGTGGTATCTTTTATAATGAACCCTTCTATGTTGTGATATCCATCATTTTTTAGGATCTTTTCCTCATTTTAGAAAAGTGTGTATTTTATAAATGATCTCTTTCTAGTGTCTTTGTATTCATGCTTGGGGGGAAATGATAATGTTTCAATTATCTCTCTTTTTTTTTTCCAAAAGGTGCCTTTTTCCTTTGTTGAGTTTCATAGAATTGTCCTTTATATGAGTGCATATATTTTCCTTGTAATTCATTATTGATTGAAGGATATCTCCTTGGTGTTGAAGGTGGTTATTATTATTTCTATCTAACTTAAGACATCAACATAGGACTATGTTGCATACCGATAACTGTATCTATTTGGAATACATTACCCAAACAACACATTCGATCAGTCGCACACGAAGTTCCACGAGTGTGATCTTTTTAAAATCCTAATATTATTTCTATCTCGTCAACCTCTAGAGGATCCACCTGACCTGGCCCCATCCAAACCAAGATCCATTCTTCCCACTTTTCAAGAATGTGTTTCTATTCACTATCTTGCAGTTTCCCTCGTGAATTTTCAATTATAGTGCAGAGTTCTTCACGAAGGACACCACCACATCGTCTACAGTCTAGCAATTCAATTTTTTTCTTTGATCCCATGGAGGCCAATAGTCCTTTGTTTGAGAAAGTGCTTCCTGAATAGTCATGGGGGGGAGAGGTAATGCTTGAAATCACCCTTCTATTACGAGATTGTGTACACAACCTCTTGGTCTTCTGGAAGCCGTAAAGTACTTCGAGTCCGCCAACTCTAGTTCCACACTATAGAAATTGTCGGATATTGCCTTCCAAATATCCTTTGATGCAAAAGCATCATTCTCATAATAGAAAAAAGGTGGCCCTTGCATGAACACATTGATTTCCTCCAAGCATGGCACAATAGGTTTCCCAGGAACTCCAAAACCAGTTAGTCTCTCCGGACATAAATTAGAGACGTTACATCACATACTCCAGATATCGTTTGTTTGTATTGCATACTCTCTATGTATTTATCACCCTTTAACACTTTCCTCTTCTTTTCTCCAATTGCTCTCTTCTAGGCAGCTGATGAGCTTGTTTCCATGTCATTCAAGATAATGCTTGCTTGCTTTCTTTTACGAATTTTACATGTGCACGAGTCTTCAGCTCGTATCTTCTGCTTCCGCATAGATATAAATTATAATTCACGTTTAGATGATAATTAAATAAAATAAGCATTTGTAAAGAAAATATTTAGTCATTGGATGTTACATATTATCTGATGGAAAGATCCTAGATCCAATTCTTGGAGAAAGGAAACATCATTGATAAACTTTTTTTTAACACTGAATCAAATAGATTACAAATGTTTCATGTAATTTTTAAAAGTAGAACTCATGCAATGCTTTCATGCACCAACGACAAAGCCATCTGACCCACAATATTATCCATAATAGAACAAATCACTATAATAGGCTATTATAAAGAATCTATGCAAAATAATGAAAGAACATTAAATTACCTCCAAAAATAGAGGAGATATTTAATAAAGATATCATCTTTTAAATTAATAAATGGGTAGGAGATTAAGAATACAAACCTTCCATATTGCACACTTCAAGGTATATTCAGACCTATTTGACCTAGGAAAGCCCCCATCAACCAACCTATTTTTGTCATTTTGTGTGTAGGAAATTGATTCAGGAGTTACGTGTGAAGAATTTGGCAAAGTAAATGATGACAATCATACTCAAATTTTGATGGCATGAAAAGCATAAGAGTAGGCTAGTTCCATACACCTTCCGTTACTATTTTAAAAATATCATCGATCAAAATATTGTGTAGCAGTAGTATGGAGTGCATTTCATCTATTTTATGCCCAAATATTTCATCATACCACTTTCTTTTCAAAGGCGACTGATCGATTGCACTGTTTGGGTAATGCATTCCAAATAGATACAATTGCATTGTCTTGAAAGCCTTTTATCCCGATGGCATTAAATTAAAGTTCTTTCTCTATTTTTTGGTGATCTTTGGAGGAGAGGTTGCTTTGCATCGACCTGGGATACATTTAACTTGTGTTGTATCTGCAGAAATATGTATCCTAGGTTGATGCAATGCAACCTCTGCTCCACCAATACCAGATAGAAGAGAAAGTACTTTAATTTAAAGTCATCGGGATAAAATGCTTTCAAGACATATATTAGGTATAAAAGGAAGCCTACCCTATCATTTGAAGGGGTTTACCTACAATTCAAGTGATCTCTTTATTATAAAATCAATTCAATTCCAAGTTTAATTAAAGGTTAATTCACAACCCAAGGTTTGACCTAGGAAAGCCCCCATCAACAAACCTATTTTTCATCATTTTGTGTGTACGAAATTGATTCAGGAGTTACATATGAAGAATTTGGAAAAGTAAATGATGACAATCAAACTCAAATTTTGATGGCATGAAAAGCATAAGCATTCATTTTGTCTACATCTGACAGGTGGAGGATTAGGTCGATCTACACCTCCTAGTCCCAACAATTCTACTTGAACACTCTGTCACGGGAGAAGAGATATGTCTTCTAGGTCTACTAAGGAGATGCTTACTATTAGTCATATGATAAGAGAAAATAGAAGAAACGTGAATACTACTAGCTAACAAGTTGTGTAATGTTGGGTGATTCACGTTACATCATGGATTTCATTGGCTAGCAAGTTGTGTTATGCTAGATGATCCATGATAGAGAAGATTAACAAACCAAACCATTTGTTCGCAAGGCAATCCAAAAACTCTACTACAAAATGGTTGTTGTAGTGACACAAAACACAAACAAAAATAATAACCAACACTTGCAAAGGTGTAAACAACAACAATGGTCACACTAGCATTAATCCATGGTATTCCAAGTAACGAATCTCAAAAAAATAATAACTATGCCCTAGGGGGCGCTATGTACCACAACACTTCTAGTTTGAGGATATAACATAAATGAATTAACACGAGAAAAGAGGGGAGCTCATATGTCTACCCTTAAGATGCCAACATACCTCTAGGTTGATATCTTAAGGTAGATAGCGATCAAGGCTGATAAGCAACTTCAACACCAAGAAGATACCCTTAATAAACATACATGCATTCCAAGCTAGGAAGAAAGATCCTTGTACATGCCTCATTGCTATAAGAAAGGAAGAGATAGTTGTAAAAGAGATATTATGGAAACATTAAACATAATTTAAATGAAGGCAACCAAAAGAATGCAGAGAGATAAAAAAAACTCTATAGAGCAACTATTTTACATACCTCAAATACAAGATTGTAGGGTGGAACAATAAAAAATGGCAAATCAAGGAAAGAATGAAAGATCCACACCAAATTCATATACAATGCAGTCCAGTTGAAGGATTTTCATTCAACACAAGATAGTGAAGGGGTCATTATGATGATTTATTTGAAGGTTCATAAGTTAAAGGTAGTCACTAACATATAAAGAGTGAATAAATTGAAGAGTCCGATGAATTGCCAGCGTAGCATGAGGATGTATGATGTCAACAATAGCAAAATGATATTATGATGGTGGTGAAACTACAAAAAGTTTTGATCATATTTTTATTGAGCATGAAAGCAACCACCTTGAGCTCATGAATGATAGGCATCATGTTGTAGAGTATCAACCCTTGTTGAACAAGGGTATCATATTTTTAAGGCTTGATTAGTGCAAGGAGACATTTTGTGTATATGAAGTGGTTTCAATTAGCCATTTTGTGTCCAAGCAAGGAGAGAATTTGGATTTAGGACAATTCTATGCAAGAAAGGATATCAAGTTATAAAAGATAAAAAATCAACAAAGGTAAAGTGGATCCTTAAAAAAGAGGAACAGTTGACAACTATTATTCTTGCTCCAGAATGTAGAGACAAGAAGAACTAGGCTATTATGTTGCCTCCCAAGTATGATTGCACATGAAATCGTAGTACCATGAATGACAATGAGCCCCTAATAGGTAATTAAGCTACCAATGTCATATAGCAAGATAAAAACATAATAGGTTATAAATGTCATTTAGAAGGGATATGATGAGTGTATAACTCATTGTCGCCTATTATTTATATGTTACTAGAACTACAATAAGTTGTTGAATTTTAAGAGTGGATCAAAAAAGTTGAAGCCATGGTTTTATGGCTCATTTAGGATTTCCAAGAGGATTAGAGAAGTGTTTTATAAGTTGGAGCTACTAGCGAATAGTAAGGTGCATAATATTTTTCATGTATCTCGCCTCAAGAAAGTGTTGGAACACAATGCAGTTCCATCTTTTGAGTTATCACTATTGGGTGAGGAAGGGAAACTTATTCTTATTCTCAAGGCTATCATTGATGTTAGGGAGCATACTCTTAGGAGGAGGACTATCAAAGAGTAATTAGTGAAGTGGAAGAACTTACCAGTTGAGGATGCTACTTGAGATAGTGAGCAACCTTTGCAACATCCAAAGTTGAAATTGCTCGGAAACAAGCAATTTTGGGGAGGAGGGATTTTTTCTTTTAAAGCTAGCCATGTCTCTAGATAGCCATCTCATTATTGAAGGTGAGTTTTTGGGAATTAAGAAACCAAGTAGAGGTTCTTAGTCACTGGAGTATTGATGTAGAGCTCACAGGGAAGCACATCATTCACCATGACACAATGTCATTTCTTCAACTTTGTTTTGTAACAATACTCACCCAATTGGGTTCTCAAGATGAACTATTCCAAAATATTATCAAACTTAGGTGGTACTAACATCCACAAGGAATAATGGATCCAATGACTGATCCTATTACTCATTGTCACCTATTATTTAAATGTTACTAGAACTACAAGGGTCAGTGCAAGAAGATGAGTCCACTTTTTGGCCAAAAAGTGGAAGTGTTTTCCCTGATTTTTAGATTTTGTCTCATTTGAGCTTAAATTTTGAAACACTTAGAGATTGAATCTTGGAAAAAGTCAGTAATATAAAAGATATCCCTCTGAGTGTACTTTCCAAATATATAATTTATTTTAATACCCACATAATAAAAAATAACTTTTTGAATGGAGTTTTGAAAACTATGTTTTTAAAATGTCTGTTTCAGGACCATACCATGCATGTGTACGACCCACACTTTTTGACACAATTAAAATTATTTTCTCAAACCGTTTTGGGAAATGGTTTGTAACACACTGAAGATTGATGAGCATATTTTTCTGTATTTTTTTTTCTAATATTTTTTTTTTAATTAATTTTTTAATGGCCGTAATTATCTTTTTAAAAATTTGACGTGTACGACCCACATAATTTGGTGTAAACTTAACATTTTTTGATTTTTTTTTTTTAAATACAAAAGAATTTTGTGTAGATTGATGACATATAAATTTTTTTCCAAAATTCTTTAAAATAAAAAAGTTATTAAATTAACAAAATTAGTTAATATTTCAAATTTATGGACCCGATTTAGTATAAATTAAATGAAAAATAGTTAAAATAATCAATTTTTAAATAAATTTACATATTTAGAATCTAGACAGTATAATCTGAAATGGGTTTTAATTTCATATAAAAATTCCCTGATTAGAGGCGCGTAAACTATTTCTGAAGTTCATATTTATGCTTTCATTCATGGAGATTTGAATTTGTAGGTCCATGTCTCAGGTGTGGCCATCCCAGGCCTATCCCGGGCCTAATCCTGAGCCAAGTGGCCGGTTGTGGAATCAACTTCCACAAAACGGGCCCCCGTTTTCAAACAAGGGCGGCTTGTGGAAAAAAAAAGGAAAAATGCCATTTAGAAACGGGGGCCCGCTTTTAAACAAAACGGGCCCCCGTTTTGTTTAAAAGTGGGCCCCCGTTTCTAAAAAATGGGCCCCCGTTTTGTTTAAAAGCGGGCCCCCATTTTAGAACAAAATGGGGGCCCATTTTTTTTTGCTTCGGACCCCCGTTACCTTTCGGCCAAAAGCATAAACGAGCCCCCATTTTTTTAAAACGGGCCCCCGTTTATAAGAGCACGTTTTCCAACGCGTGGACTTCCACAAATTTGTGACTCATTACCTTGCACTTGCCCACAATAAGTTGTTGAATTTTAATCTCCATATCATGACATTCATTACTGGAATAGTTGATGATGCTTGAAAAAAGGATTGTCCTAATTTTGTTTATGGTTTTTTCTTCAATTTTTCAAGGGGAGAGTAATAAAGTTGGCTTTAAGAAACTCATACAAAATTATCTCTTGTTGTGATATTAAAAGTTGTTGGAAAAGTCATAGATATATTAGACAATGGGGGAGGGGATGTCAACAAAGGAGGAGGATAGAAACCTAAATCAATGTATATCACTTAACAAAACACTTGATACTTAATCGACGTGTCTATCATATGCAAGACAACCGATACTAATCGGTATGTATTAGTTAAGCCTGATAACAATCAATGTTCACAGTTAATATATTAACCGATATTAATCAGAGTGCATTGGCTAAGCCCGATAACAATCGGTGTTCATAGTTAATATGTTAACCGATATTAATCAGAGTGCATTGGTTTTAATGTAAACCAATACCAATCGGTATTCTGTGCTATGAAATTTACAACCGATGATTATTGGTAGTTAAGCATTGATTGAACTTTTCAAGTATGGTTGAATATATACAAATTTAAGTGATCATCGATCAAATGAAGGAACAATAGCTTGAAGTCTTCATCATAGTTTATCGATAGGATAGATGATTGAATGAGAACTTCATTTATCTCTCATTCAATCATTTATCTTAGCGAGGCTATCATGCATTAACATGATAGAGGGACCTTATATCAAATTAAGGAAGGCATGAGAGTGATATATGTATTAGTGTAATTATTATACTTTTTGAATATTTATCCTTGGTTACATTCAGACCGAATTACAAGTTACATTCAATAGCTAGGACCACAAGATACATCACCCTATCTAAAAGTTACATTCAATACAGGACCACAAGTATCACCCAATTAGGGTTAGACCAAATTACAAGTTACATTTATAGGGTTTGTCCTATTCAAGCTAGCTACTATTTCAACACATTCTAACACATGTATCTATTTCTATGCAATAATTAGTAGTATCTACATAGACTAGCATGGTACATAAGTTCTTTTCTAATAGTGCCCTTCATATGCAATTATTTCAAGATTATTTAGTTGTATCTACCTTCTTAGGTTATGCAAATGGAGATTAGACTAGGTTATGTATCTACTTTCTTGCTCTGTAATTCTCGTTGTGTTTAATAAATTTTTATCCCTTTGGTGAAAAAAAAGGAGGTTGATGATAATTATCTATGTTGTATATTAGTTGATTCCCATGACAATAAGTGGTTAATGCTCATACAAAGTAACACTAACTGGAAACTTTGATGACAATCTAATACACATCACTGTTGAACTTACCCCTGTCTCATATAACCCTATGTTGGCTAGGCCCCACCATAATTAGAAGATCCTAATTACTATTGCCCTAAACCTTGCATTGACCGTCACAATTTCACTGCGAGCTGAGTTATTCCATTAGTGAAATTGGGAAAGAGTTTGGTATTGAGTTATGTGTTGGTGGAAGGTTTAAGGAGGTACACTATCATCATAATTAATGTTAGAGAGTGTTGTGTGAAGAAGAATGCCCATGAAAGGAGTGACTGTCCTAAGTGCTTGAGACTGTCACAAAAAGTGAGTGTTGCAGCAGTGAATCTTCCTTTGACCTTTGGGTGTTTGGGAGGGTAAAGACCCATGGTGGTATATGTTGAGTGGTTGGGAGGGTAAAGACCCACATATCAACTATCTACTTTGACATCCTAGGATGGTGTCCACCTACTCTAAAACCTTGTGGGCACTCTCTGTCTGATACTAACATATACATAACATGTGCCTCTCATACAACCCTATGTTGGCTAGGCCCCACCATAATTAGAAGATCCTAACTACTAAAAATACTAGATTCTCCCCTAAAAGGTTGTTGAGTCATAGAAGGCCTAGCTTGATAGCCCTATAGTCTCTCATACCTAAAATATCCTTGTGTCGATGATGGTCACATGTGACTACCCTATGGCCCCTACTATGCTCTAGACCTTTGTCCCTAATATTGATACTACTGGGTTTTTCTTTGTAAATCATATAGTAAGTCTAAATTATCCTTTGAAGGATGGGGAGGCCTATGGACACTTTAGTCCCTTCACCAACGTTACAAACTTCTCTCATTCCTCTTGTGTCCTCCCATGTACCTCCTTTTCCATAAGAGACTTTGCCATAGCAACCCTAAAGTCATTTGGGTTGGCCATGTGTAGGAAAACTGAAATTTTGGGCTTTCCAACCCTAATGAAATAATTGACAAGTAACTTGTCTTGAATGTAATCTATAAACTGCAAGAGCTCCAAAAACTAACTCTCATGTTGAGCCACTATGAAACCTTATTATGTAAATTGTGAAACTCATCTATGCATCTCTGTCAAAAATATTTTGAAATAGAACACACTTTGAAGCACTCCAAAGTGGTATTTGGAGAGGGTTTCCAATGTGAGTTGGTGCATTTTATCCTCCCAGTACCACAAGGTGGAAGCAAGTCCTCTCAAAAATTGCATTGAAAATTATGCCTTTAGGTTGCTCACATATAGATGCAACCCAAAGTAGAAGTCCAAGCTAAGTAACCAAGACTTATCCTCAACCCCATTTGTGGATCTTAAAAATGTAGAGGATTGGAGATGAAGCAACTCTCGAATATGATCCTTTGGCTCATGATATGTGCTTGCTATAGTCTATACCTCTTGTATTTATGCATGATGAGGCTACGTAATGTGTATTGATCAATATTCTATCTCCTCTATGTGTATTTCCCAAATTCAAGGCAAGTTTAGGTCATCCCTCTCCTTAATTAGGATATATTTTAAATATGGAAAGTAGTGTTAATATGTTTTAGGCTTACTATATTGTTCATTATTTAAAATGCAGTGTTTAATTAACACATGATTGTAGGATTGTTCAAGGGTTTAGGTCTTGTAAGAAATTCTTCTTTTAAATCGATCATATCATATTACAGAAACCCCTCACCATCTCTGCTATTGGCAATTAATCTGATAAATCTATAATAAAATTTGAATCTAAATATTTGAATATGTATAACAATGAATTGGCTGATTATACCCTACCTTTTTTCTTCAACCAGATCTTGTAATGCCCAATTTAGAGTGAAGCGATGATAATTGAAATGGCCGCCTTGACAAGCACATCCTTTGGCTCAAATGCGAAAGGAAAGGAAAGCGGTGCTACGATAGCTGACCATTCCTACATCCTGCAGCGATTAAACCCACAGGTTCCCTGCCAGAGGAGACTTATCCAAGCTGGAGCTTTTGTAATGGCAGAGGTCCACGAGACAAAGAGGCGGGATTTTGTAATGGCAGAGGTCCACGGGAGGAAGAGGCGGGATTTATGAAATGACTTGGTCTTTTCTTTTTTTTTTAAAGTAATGCCCACGGTCATCGGAATTTCGACGAATGCGGGCACTTTTTCTAAAAAAACACAAATGTCATTGCCAATTCCTTCTCCGTCGAAACCAAATGTTTCATTATCGTCGGAATTCCGACGAAAGCGGGCATTTTTCAAAAAAAATCAAATTTGATCACAATATACCTTCTCCATTGGAAACCTCCGTCGGAATTTTAGGCCAAATGTATTAGTGATTGGACAAATATCTTTTGAAGCTTGGTTACACTAAAGGTAATGCTGACAACAACTTATATTTCAAAGTGACTAATGATGAGATCTTGGTTATTGAAGTTTTTGTTGATGACATCATTTTTGGAGGAGAAGATGGATTGTGTAAAGACTTTGCTAACAAGATGTAGGAAGAATTTGAAATGTCTATGATTGGGGAGATAAAATTCTTTTTAGGATTGCAGATTTCACAGACTGATAAAGGTATATTCATATGTCAAACAAAATACTTGAAGGAACTATTGAAGAAGTTTGGTATGGAAAACTCTAAACTGGTAATTATTCCTATGACTACAACTGATAAATTAACATTGAAGGATGATTCAGCTCTTGTTAATCTGAGAAGATACAAGTCAATGATCAGAGGTTTACTATATTTGACACAAACAAGACCTGATATAATGAATGCAATATGTATTGTTTCAAGATTTCAGAGTAATCCTAAAGAAAATCACAAATCAGCAGTGAAAAGGATTTTCTGGTATTTACAAGGCACAACAAATCTTGGTTTATGGTATCCTAGAGATGAAAATTTTGATTTATGTGCATACACCGATGCAAATTGGGCAAGAGATGTAGATGACAAAAAGAGCACCATTGGACAAGCATTCTTTCTTGGTAGCAGATTGATTTCATGGTTGAGCAAGAAGCAGAGTTTTACATCATTATCAATAGCAGAATCAGAATATGTTGTAGCAGCAACTAATTGTACTAAGGTATTATGGATTAAGCAAACATTGAAGGACATAAAGGTAAAATTCAAAGAACCTATAATAATTTATTTTGATAATTCGACAACAATTGATATATCAAAGAATCCCGTATTTCACTCTAAGACTAAACATGTTTCTATCAAATATAATTTTTTGAAAGAGAATGTTGAAGCAAAAGAAGTAAAATTGGTTTATATGAATACTAAAGAGTAGATTGTAGATATCTTTACTAAGCCTTTGCCTAGGGAAACTTTTGAATATCTCAGAGAGAAGCTTGGGGTAATACCCTCACCGGTAGAGACTAAGATGGTTGAAGATTGGCATCAAACCAACATAAACTAACAGAGAAATCTTTTTTCTGCCTTTGATGGAGGAGAGCTACTTCTCTAGGGGAGTAGTTGGCTATAACAATTGGTTGTATGAGTTGGTTGTATGTTCTGGTATTTGTATTGCTTTGGCATTTGATGTCAAAGGGGGAGAGATATCTATGGAAAACCATTTTCCTTGGGAGAGATTATTCTTCTGGAGACATTATTCATTGGGAGAGATATATACTCTTTGTATTTTGGTTTTTAATTTCTGGTATTGATCTATTCTGGAGATTGTTGGTTCTTGGTTTTTGGCATTCTGTTTTTGGCACTTAGATGTTTTTCCATCTAATGTTACCATCAATGCCAAAGGGGGAGATTGTTGGTATTATGGATGTGTTTCATTAGTTTTGTCATTGATGTCAACACTTATCCTTCTGGAGATCTATGGTTATGTTGAACCGACACATTGTGTTCACTGGCAAGTTCAGTGACTTATGCATAGTCACCGGTACATTGTTCACCAACATGTTATATTGTTCACCAGAGCTAATGAAGACTTGTTATCATTTGGAGATCACTTGATTATGTCGAAGACATGGTTTGGATACTTGGTCTTGGTGTTTTAGTTATTGGTCTAATCGGGTTGACATATTTGTTGTTACCGACAAATTGATCTAGGTTATGGACCAGTATGCGTTATCTATTCCAGATCAACACAACACGTTATGGAGATGATTTATTGATTAGATATTGTTATAAATGTATTCGGTCGACATGATGCATCGCATCTAGACTTATTTGTAATTGATTTAATTGTAATATTATTGGTGAGCTGACCTACACATATGGTCTTAGGTTTGTATATATGTAAGATCTCATTTGTGAGATGAGATATGATGGTATATGGTATGTAAGGTTATGATATTGTAACATGGTATGCACGAATATTGAAGATAATATGAGCAGACCATTGAGAAGGTTCAAGAAAGGTTTGAAGGTGATTATCAGAGCTTAACCGATACTGAATCCAACATTGGAGATGCTATTTTGAGCAGTACATTATTCTAGGATTTAACCATCCTACTGTAGTCATTGCAACTCCCATTTGAGCAGTGTGCTTTAGGCGGTTGGCCTTTCTGCATGTGCAGACCCCATTTGTATACACATACTATCTGCAATAGTATCATTTGTTTGTGGGTAAGGTTTCCCACCATGGTTTTTCCCCTTACAGGGTTTCCACATTAAAATCATTGTGTTATGAGTTGTGGATGTTGTTTCTCTTTCTGTTTTATGGATTGTTTCACCGATATTAATATTAACTGCTAATTTGTCAACTGACATTAAGTTTGGTTTACCGGTATTAAGTATCAAGTTTGATTAAGTTGTTTTTGGGTTGAAATTAGTAGACATCCGATTCACCCGCCCTCTCAGTTGCCTTCCAGGTCCTAACAAAATGAGGTAAATGTTGAGAAGATGGAGGAGTGCAAATAAAATATTTGCAACTAGATTCAATTTCCTTTGAGAAAACCTTCAACTTTTATTGTTCAAACACAAGCTATTGAGAACTTGATGTGATGTTTGTTGATTTTGGAGGCCCGCAAACTAGATTTGCCTTGAACAAGCAATTATGAAATAGAGAAGATGAATATTTAGCTTCCATGCTCTTAAATGGAAGTTGTTGATAGGGCACATAAGCCTAACTTGCAATCTTGGAGATGATGAAAGATGGGGATGATTCATATTAGGTGATTTGATGCGATCATGCAAGGGGAGACACAATAAAATATACAAATCAACACCTAAAATTTGCACAACATAAAAAGAACTTGTTAGACAATATCTTCTTTCTAGCTAGATTTTGATTGGAGCATTAATGCCAACATGGGTCTAGATTCAATATCCTCCATATCAAGCACTTTTCCTTCATATTGAGAATTGCATCCCTTTGCCAAGCAATCCACCATGTTGTTAGCTTCTCTATAATAATGAAGGATTTGATATTGATCAAAATTTGAATCAATTGTTCGAAGCTACACTCATAAAGTATTGCAATAATAAAAATTGCACACTCATGCTCTTTTCCATTATTTCTTAGGCCCATTTTGATGAGAATATCTTAAATGCAATTTTTATCTTACAAATGATATGTTTTTACATGAATTTGGCCCATGGCATTGAATATCTTGATCTCCTTTATCACTAATCTCCAGATATTTATCCTTGATCACCAAATCTACATCATTATTATATAAATTACTAAAATTTAATATACACAAGAATTTTACTGAAGACCAAAATGCCTAGAATTTAATGACAAATAAGAAAATAGAATAAAGATATTTGTTATTTAATATTGAAGAGCAACGTTACAAAGAACAATATACAAATATGTGGACCTCTTGGATGCATGCATAAAGGAGATGGCAAATCCAATATGTATGATTTATCTCTCAATCACTCTCAATCAAGAGGTAAGTAAGTAATTTTAGTCTAACTAAAACAAAGGTGGCCTTGACTAAATAGAGGTAGCACCTAACTACCATTAATCAAAGTTGATGAGACAATAGTAGCACTTGTGTACCTCAAACCAAGGTGTATACAGGCGAGATTAAATAAAAAAATTAATTATCTTAAGTAAACCCTTTTAATAGGTGCAAGGCCAGGCTTTAGGATATAATATATCCAAGGTGAATAAAATATTACATCAATACATGTCACTTGCATGTTTACAAAGGTAATCTTTGATCTTTCTCTTTGTTGTTATTTCAATTCGCTAATGAGTTAACCTGAAGAACTTGTTTACCTATCAATTTAGCAAGGTCTTAATGACGTCTCTAAACACCACCTTAATAAACTCAAATATTGAAAAATTAGAAAAGAATGACCTTTTAGATACACAATTTATTAATACATTTCTACATAACATAGATTCATTTTACAATGAAATCAAATTTATAACCATCAACATATCAACATAAAATTTAGAATGTTCATCAAACTAAAAAAATAATATATAACAAATCAATTCAGAATACATTTTTCCTTCCTTGACACATAAATCTAATCGAATGATTTTATTTTATCGTCATTCACAACACTATCATAATTTAAAGGACTTCAAAAGGTCACCAAATTTTTGGTGGTTGATTTTTCTGTTTATGATATCCTTGTACTTGGGCTTGCATTGGTGGTGCAAAATTTATGTTGAAGTTTTGTTGTCTTACCATATTTCAAATGTCTGTCTATGGAATGAAAACCTTGTCTAACAATAATGCTTCATTAGTTTACAGAATACTCAAAATTGTTTTCAACTCTGAAAGCTTCTGATGCCGTGTTTTAAACTGCAGCCTCTTCGCACCATTCCATCTTCATGCTTTTGTTCTTCTATATATATACAATCTGTAGTACTTTTTAAATCCCATTTTGTGTTCTGTAATGAATTAAATCATGATTTCCACGCCACATCTGATATTTCTGTTGGAAATTCATTCAACACCATGCCATGTCAGCACAGTCATAAGTAAGGAGGTTGTGATGTCAAGCTACGCAGAACTGGTTTGTCATAACTATTGAGCAGTTTTGCAGTATCAAACAGTGAGAATTAAGGCACTGACCTTTACATAGCAGAACTATTAACGAGACTACAGTACAAAAAACAGCACTGGTTTGCCAACTGTATTAATGATATTAATGACATAAGAAAGAATTTAATGTGTCTGATTGCACATTATTGTTGTTTGTACTTAATAAATGATAAATGCTTACAGTTTACTCGTATAGATTACAACCAAAGATCGAATATTGAGAAAATGTTATGTAGATGTTTTTATCAGTGATGTTATGTATCGTCGTAAATGCACTTAAGAAACTTTAAATGTTCACTACTGTAGAAATCTTTTAACGTCGAAATTGCATTGACCTTACCACTGTTGTTCGATAATACTCATTAAATGCTGTTACCCAAAAAAACCAGATGCGTATTTTGTTTTAATTTTCTGCCATTCACATCGGTGCTTTGGATTTGACACAGTACAAAGTCGTATGTTTTAGACATAAAAGCAGAAGCAATTAATGAGTTTGTTTTGTTATTAGAATCTAGTATGGCATTTCATATTTTTTGGAGGATTACGTAATTATTGGACTTAGAAAGGGCAGTGAAATAAAGTTCTGACGAGATCTCCAATTGATATCACGGGTTACACTCTGCTTTGTTAGACTTAATTATGGTTCGTCCAGACCCGATAGGACAGTTAACCGGGCCTACCAAAGGGGTAAAATTTTATTTTTAAACTCTGATCTTCTGTGGTAAAAAGCTTTGGGTGTCAACCTGAACCTCAATTTTATTTGGCGTTCGTGGGGCCCAGTTAGCCATTGAGCCAAACATTCAACTTGAAATGAATTAAATTGAGACCCAACCAACAACATTGGAGGAGTGTAGTCTTGAGAAAAATCAAGTGCGGGAGGGAACTAAACTCGTGTACGTGGAAATATCAACCTTTTCTCGTGATGACTTTGATTTGACATTAATCAAATTTAGTCAATCTTCCAAATTTTAGGAGATCGTTCAATTATGGCATATGTCATACACTCATAGAAACATGGGAAACATGTACGCATGATATCATATTTTTGGATAGTTGAAATTAAATTGATATTTAGTCAAGGTAATTTGATAAATAATTAAGACATGAAATACAATTTGTCAATAAATTTTAATATTAATTTTAATGGATGAATCTTATTAGATTTTATTGTTTTACTCTGAATTTAATCATGAGGTTCAGGTGTACAATGGATGTTACACTAAATATCTAAAGTTTGTATTGTTTAACTAATATGTTCATTTACTCAAATTAAGCAAAAAGAAATACCAAATACCAAATATGAAACATCAACTAATTAAAGAATAATAGAGTTAAATTGTATATATATGTTAAACTTATGTTACGAAAATACAAATAAGTATGTAGTCAGTGCTCTGGATTTGATTGTATATAATTTTTTCTTAGCATAACTATCTACGCTAATTTTTGTTTACACAGAATCAAATCTAGAACCATTGAATATATAGTTACATGGATTGTAGAAATTTATTTGCACTAATACAAATCAGGTTAGATGAACATCCCTTATTCAAAAATTGATGTAAATGAAGCAGGTTGAAGCTATGCATATTGGTCCAATTACATTATGTAAGAGTTTCAATATTGCCCAAATATTTATAAAACTATAATTGTTCATAATGTAGAGAAAAACAAAATGGCTGAGTTTTAGAATAGCCACAATAGCACTTGGATTATAGTAGAGACCATATGATTATGGTAGTGACCCTTACTACCTACGAAGGACTTAAATTTTTTTAGGGATGTAAAGATGGTTTGTAGGTTCCTAAATTATGCTTAGAGATATAAAATTTAATGTATTTGTGAGGAGAAATAAGCTCAAACCTATGTATCTAATGAGACTAAAATAAATGCACACTAAAGAGAATGGACACTAAAATGAGTGCATGATATAGAGAAAAGTGTAAAATACATACAATTTTTACTCAAAATTTTATCATCTTTTCATGGAAACATTGTTGGGATTGATCTTTCCTTGCTTTTGTTTCACTTTACATTGTGTCAATTTGTATTTCTCAAGAGGGGTTTCTATTTACATTTTTATCTATAACATATGTTTCCTTTTGATTGGAATATATTTGTCTCATTGAGAGGGTTCTAAATCCACTTTTAGTGACAAGTTTGCTAATGCTAGTTTTAATAAATTGTGGGTTCCCTCACAAGAAGAAAGAGCTACCAATATTTTAAATCTAGGTCATTCAAAGTGATGGGGATTCAAGGGTTGAATATGATGGTTATATGATCATATTCGAGCATAATAATTATAAATTATAATTAAGAAAAAAAAGAATCTATTAAGGATGAGTGAGCCAAGATGGGGGACCAAAAAAGTTGACACTTAACTTTTTAGCCCCCATTGGAGCATAGCATAAGAATG
The DNA here is from genome assembly GCF_030272615.1 of Cryptomeria japonica. NCBI lineage: Eukaryota > Viridiplantae > Streptophyta > Pinopsida > Cupressales > Cupressaceae > Cryptomeria > Cryptomeria japonica. The sequence goes on from NC_081405.1 coordinate 257,211,018, forward strand.
TTACAATTCTCTCATGTCAAGGATTGGAATGATTGAGCCTTAGGCTTCGTCAATCCAAAGTATAACACATACACATTATGGGTTGGTAGTGATAGAGCCTAGGCTTAGTCATTACAAGGCCATAATGTGAGTGCATTATAGCACACTCATGTTTTGAAGAAGAAAACATTGTTATAACTTCTCAATTTTTTGTTCAAGTTAGAATCGTTGTCTTAATTAGATTACATACAAGAACTATAACAGGTGTGGCTTAAGGGGGGGTGTTGGTGTGGGAAATAAGGCACACCCAGACCAATGATGGACTGGTCCAAGAAGGGCCAGTAGTTCAGTGGTAGAGCACTCCAGCAACGTTGGAAGGTCCTAGGTTCAAGTCCTAGCTGGTCCATGTCTCAACAGGTATCAGAGATAGGATATAATATGATCCTAAATTGAACTTGAGTAACTAAAGATCACATAATTTGAAGACTAATCAAATTCCTTCATGTCAAACATGGCAAGCACGATCAGATTCAAGGATCGATTAGATGGAGCAAATAACTTTTCATCATGGAAGCTAAGAATCACTATGTTGCTAAAGGAAAACAAAGTATACTCATAAGTATACGATAAAATCATCGAACCTAAAGATGAACCGAAAAAATCTCATTGGATAGAAAACAATGAGAAGGCCATGAGATTGATCATAGATGATGTTCGAGATCACATTGTTCCAATCCTAGCAAGACAAGAAACTGCACATCTCATGATGAAATCACTTGAAAATGCATTTGAAATCAATAATACCGGCATGACACTCACACTCAAGAGGCAAATAAACAACATATAAGCATGAATAAATATGAAACTATAAATGCTTACTTCATGAGGATAACAACACTTCAAGATCAACTATGTTCAGTTGGATGTAAAATTGATGAAAATGAATTAACCTACACTGCCTTAAGTGGATTACCTAACTCATGGGAACCTTTTGTGCAAGGAATAAGTGTAAGACTTGAACTTCCTAACTTGGAAAAACTAAGATCTGATTGTCTTCTAGAATAAACTAGACTACTCACCAAAGGGAGCAAACAAAAGGGTTTAGATGAGGACATTCATGTTCTTAACACTAATTCCAACTCTAAGAAGAAGGGAAAGAAGAAGAATTTAAAGAGGAAGAGAAAATTTAATGGAAAGGGCAAACCAAGAAAAGATGTCTCTCAAATTCAATGCTTTCGATGTGATCAATATGGACACTATGCTACTAATTGTCTAGATCAAACAAAGAAGGAAGCAACATATGCCAATGTTGGAAAAACATATTCTCAAGGGGAATATGATATGCTCACATTCTACACAACACTTTCAAATCAAGTTTCCAACAAATCCTGCACCTAGGTGATTGATAGTGGATCATCCTGACATATCACTAGATATCGAGAAAACATGGAAGATATGGTGGAAGAAACTGATGAGGAAGTTACCATTGGAGATGATTCCGCACATCCAGTGAAAGGAGTGGGGACCTGTATAATCAAGTTAGAATCAAGCATAACTATCCAGTTGAAGGATGTACTATATGTACCAGAAATCAAAAGGAACCTGATATCCATTTCTGCCCTTGAGGATAATGGATATAGGGTCACCTTCATGGATTGAAAAGTCCTGTCATGGCCTAAAACATCTACATTCAAGAAAGCTCAAGTTATAGGAAAGAGGCATGATTATCTTTACAAATTGTGCATTGAACCTAAACAAGACCTTGTTCATAAAACTACAGACTTGAGTGAAATTTGGCATAGAAGATTAGGGCATTTACATTTTTGTGCTCTAAACTCTTTAGACAAGATGGTAACAAGATTACCTAAGTTAAACCCCTCTCACTGTGGGACTTGTAAAGGATGTGCTCTAGGAAAGAACACCAAAGGTTCTTTTCAAAATAGCTCAAGTAAAACCAAAGTTACATTGGAGCTAATCCACTCAGACTTGTGTGGACCTATGTACAAACCCTCCATAGGTGGAGCCTTATACTATGTGCTTTTTGTGGATGATTTTTCAAGGAAAACTTGGATCTATTTCTTAAAGTGCAAAGAATTTGAAGAAAATCTAAATAGATTCAAAGAATTCAAAGCCTTGACATAAAACTCATCTGGGAAGAAAATCAACTCTGAGAACAAATAATGGCAGAGAATATACTTCATAATTGTTTAAAAAGTTTTGTGTAACCACAAAGATCAAGAGGGAGTTTACGGTACCTTATAATCCCCAACAAAACAGAGTAGCTGAGAGGAAAAATAGAGCTATTGTGGAAGCTACAAAATCAATGATGTTCGATCAAAACTTAGATACATCATTCCGGGCAAAAGCATCTCGAACAACAATTTATATCCAAAACAAATGTCCACATTATCATCTTAACAACAAAACTCCAGAGGAGGCATTTACAGTCTAGAAACTAGACATAAGTCATTTAAGGATATTTGGTTGTCCTATTCATGCTCCAAAAGAGAAGAGAACAAAGTTGGAGCCTTCTAGAAAGAAAGGTATTTTTGTGGGATACAATGAGACTACAAAGGCTTACAAAATCCACATTCCTAGACAGAGACAAATAGAGCTAAGTCGGAATGTAATATTTGAGGAGGATATTGCCTTCAAAAGGGAAAAGAATTATGATGAGTTGAAAATACAAAATCCTCCCTCAAACGAGGAAACATGTTACTTCCCTGAAGTTGAGACATAAGTTCCCGAAGAAACTTCTTATGAAAACCCACCTGAAGCTGAAATTCAGAGGGAGTATCAAGAAGAAAATTCAAATATCAACAAAAAGAAACAACCTTTCTGGGCTAGGAAAATAGTAGAGGAAGTAGGAAGCTTCACGACATCTGATGGCACATTTAGAGAAAGCAAGAGGCCTCAGAAACTAACTTATGATGCATTGATGAATGAAATCCTGGACTCAAATCCTGGAAGTGTTAGTGAAGCCCTCAAGAGTCAAGCATGGAAAGATGCCATGATGAAAGAGTACCTATCCATCTTGAAAAATGATGTTTGGGACATAGTGCCCAGACCTGAAGCAAAATCAGTTGTGTCCTCCAAGTGGTTATTCAAGATTAAACATGTTGCAGATGGTAGTATAGGAAAACACAAGGCACGGTTTGTTGCTAGAGGTTTCTCACAGAAATAAGGTATTTACTATGATGAAAATTTTGCACCAGTAGCTCGATACACCTCGGTTAGAACAATATTAGCCATTGCAGCATCCAAAGGGTGGAAGGTTCATCAAATGGATGTTAAAACTGCTTTCCTAAATGGAATTATTGAAGAAGTGGTTTACTTGGAACAAACCAAAGGCTTTATAGTTCATGATGCCACAACACATGTGTGAAGACTGAAGAAAGCTCTTTATGGGCTAAAACAGGCTCCCCGAGCCTGGTATGAAAGAATTGACAACTATCTCATGGACTTAGAATTTTCAAAGAATGTTGCAAATAATCTCTATTTTAAGGTTATTAATGGTGACTTGCTGATCCTAATACTTTATGTAGATGATCTCCTAATCACAGGTAAGGACCATCTCATTGTCCAGTGTAAAAGGGATCTAGCTGTAGAATTTGATATGAAGGATTTGGGACTCTTACACTACTTCCTAGGTTTGGAGATATGGCAGAAACCTGATGGTATTTTCTTGAATCAAGGCAAATACACCATTGATATATTGAAGAGAGTTGGAATGATGAACTGTACACCGATGTCTACACCCATGGAAACAAACTTGCACAAGTTGAAGGAAGCTACATCAAAGTCCAAATTTGTGGATCCTACTCATTATAGACAGATCATTGGATCACTTATGTATTTGGTTAACACTAGACTTGACATATGCTATCCAGTTAATGCTTTAAGTCAATTTATGTGTGAACCTCTAGAAATACATCTTGTGGCAGCAAAACATATCATGAGATATCTATAAGGCACTATTGGATATGGCCTTAAATATGAGAAAGTGGAATTCAACTTACATGGATACATAGATTCAAATTGGGCTAGAAGTGTGACTGACCGTAAGAGTACTTCTGGATACTGTTTTAGCCTAGGATTTGCCATGATCTCTTGGACAAGCAAGAAATAGTCCTCTGTAGCTCAAAGCTCTACTGGAGAAGAATACATAGTAGCCCCTGTGGGAGCCCGAGAATCAGTGTGGCTTAGGAAGTTGATTGTGGGACTATTGGAAAACCTCTAAAACCTACCACTCTTCTGTATGACAATCAAAGTTGTATAAATCTTTCTGAAAATCCAGTATTCCATGACCGGTCCAAGCATATTGAAATCCCTTATCACTATGTAAGAGACATGGTGGAGAGACATGCTATTCAATTGGAATATGTTAGTACAAACGATCAAATGACAAACATTCTCACCAAGCCTCTTTCGAGAGCTAAAGTGGAGCACTTCATAAAGAAACTTGGTATGGTTGAAATGTAATTGAGACACAGTCTCAAAATGGTTTTATTTGTACTTATATATATATATATATATATATATATAATTATTTAATGTGTAAAATCTTTGTTGTCATATGTGTTGACTCTATGACTATAATGGGCCTAGTACCATCCTGTGTACATTATGGGAAGGTGACGATATTTCTAATAATGAACACTTGTATTCAGTATTGTAAGGTGATGACTTTACAATGCTTACTATCATGACGAATATCATGCTAACTTGATATTTATGGAAATCTCTTGATAGTTATCATCCTTTAGAATTATTGATAGATATCATGCTGACTTGATATCGAGTATGTATCAATATTCGTTATGGATGGATCATGGTAGATATTATGCAGACTTAATATCCATGGATATGCCAAGATGAGTTATGGTAGACATCATGATGTCAGTACACATACCATAACCAGGATATTTAAATATCATGCCGACTTGATATTTAATATACTCCTTGATATCATGAGTAGTGTGATATCTAAACTTGTTCATGCTTAGTTAATCTTCCCTAGCTAAGAGGGAGTGTTGAAGATATTGTATCTATGGTCAAATTACTGAGATCTATTTGTATATATATGTAAACATATGCCTTGCATATATATATATATATATATATATATATATATATATATATATATATATATACACATATATATATGTATATATACATGTATATATACATGTATATATACATGTGTATATATACATGTGTATATATACATGTGTATATATACATGTGTATATATACATGTATATATACACATGTATATATACACATGTATATATACACATGTATATATATACATGTATCTACATACATGTATATATATACATGTATGTATATATATACATGTATCTACATACATGTATATATATACATGTATGTATATATATACATGTATGTATATATATATGTATATATATAGATACATACATGTATATATACATACATACATGTATATATACATACATACATGTATATATACATACATATGTATGTATATTTATATATATATAAACTGAAGCACAGACCATACCGATGTAAGACTTGGATTAATATCTTCACAATGTCTAAGATGAACTTGAGACATATATGAATCAATATCAAATGTTAAGTGTTGGAGATGCGATTGAATTATAGTTCGATCCATGTTTGTATTGTTAACATACTAATTGTTAGTTAGTACTTACTAACTAATTAGATTCATATGAATCGAGTTAGTTAGTAAGTAATTACTAACTAACCATTAAGATGTATCATTTGATATTGAAGAGACACAACCTATCATGGATCGGTTCTATGATTCATATATAGCCTCATTTGATGGAAGAATGCAATCATAGAAATTGATAAATGACTTGTATTCTTCAACAGAGATAATCCCAACGACTCATATATTCACAAGATATAGTTTGACATTATATATTCATTTGATATTGCAGATTGATAACAATATCCAAGGCATTCTATATCGCAGATCAACATCATATTAAGGGAAGTTTATACTATAGATTGAATATATATTTTCAAGTGCCGGGCATCCACTATTAGTGAATTAATCATTATATCAGACATTATTGTATACTTACCTGAGCGAGGTCTATCAGTGATCAAGATGGACTTGAGAAATATTATATATCAGGCACTGCTTCATATCAGTCAAAGTATAGATAAGGAACTGATTCCATACTAGTTACAAATCATCTACTGCATTCTTTGATATTAGATTCTAAAGACATCTTTACATACCTGCAATTTGTCTTTCTCTACTTGAGTCTAAAGAAGTTAAAGAATTGAATTTAAAGATACTTACCTGCAAATAGAAGACTAAATTTGATTTAGTTCACATCTATCTATATTTATAATAAGTTCAATTTGCATTAACATCAAGAAAGACTTATACTTTAAATTTATATGTTTTGTATATATTGGTAGGATGCTTGAGAGTGGTTTCAAATCTCTAGGAGTTGTAATGCATATTCCAGTTTTTAGAAGATCTTATAAATTTTTAGATAGTCAAATTTTAGTACTTAGCATGCTCCTATCAGTATTTTCTCTCTGTGTCTCTATGTCTCTATCTCTATCTCTGTCTCTGTCTGTTTTTGTCTCTGTCTATCTCTGTCTCTGTCTTTGTCTGTCTCTGTCTCTGTCTGTCTGTCTATCTATCTCTGTCTCTGTCTATGTCTCTTTCTCTTTGTCTCTCTATCTCTCTGTCTCTGTCTCTCTCTGTCTCTGTCTCTCTCTGTCTCTCTGTCTCTCTGTCTCTGTCTCTCTCTCTCTCTCTCTCTCTCTCTCTCTCTCTCTCTTTGTCTCTGTCTCTATCTCTGTCTCTCTCTCTCTCTGTCTCTCTATCTCTATCTCTGTCTCTGTATCTGTCTCTCTGTCTCTCTATCTCTATCTCTCTGTCTCTGTCTCTATCTCTGTCTGTCTGTCTGTCTGTCTGTCTCTGTCTCTCTCTCTGTGTCTCTCTTTCTCTTTGTGTCTTTGTCTCTGTGTCTCTGTCTCTGTCTTTGTCTTTGTGTCTCTGTCTCTGTGTGTGTGTGTGTCTCTCTCTCCCCCTCTCTCTGTCTCTGTCTCTGTCTGTCTGTCTGTCTATCTATTTGTCTGTGTGTGTGTGTGTGTGTGCGTGCGTGTCTCTCTTTGTCTCTCTCTGTCTCTGTCTCTGTCTCTGTTTCTCTCGTTCTACCTACCTACCTACCTCTCCCTCCCACCCTTTCTACTTATTTCCCCACTCTCTACCACCTTCCCTCCATACTAATCTCTCGTTCCCTCACTATGTATCGAGCTATATCCCCTCCCTCTATCTACATAAATCTTCATTCCTTCATCCCCATTTCTATTATCTCACCTCTATCCCTCTCTCTCCTTTTCTCTCTACTTATCTATATATCCCATTTCATCTTGACATACATATCCCTCTCACTATCTCTCTCCCTCCCCACTTCTATCTACATATCTCCCCCTCCCTCCCTCCCCTCTCTCTTTCTCTCCCTCTCTCTACATATCTCTCCCTCTCTCTACATATATCTCTCTCCCTCCTCTCTCTCTTCATATCTCTACTTACATCTCTCTCCCTACCTCTTTACCTCTCACTTCTATTTATCTCTATTTACCCATCCTCCTCACTTGAGCTACATACACATCCCTCCTTCCCTCTCTTTATATTTAGGGTTGAGTGTATAAGTTTTAGGGTTAAGGGTTAAGGTTATAAGATATAGGGTTGAGAGTTAAGGGTTTAGGGTTGAGTGTTAGGGTATAACATTGTTTAAGGTTGAGGGTACATAGGGTTTAGGTTTGAGGGTATACAATATAAGGTTGAGTGTAGAGGGTATAGTGTTGAGAGTATATGGTTTAGTGCTGAGGGTTGAAAATATATGGTTTAGTGTTTAGGGTGGACAATATAACTCATTGAGTGTATAGGGTTTAGGATTGAGGGTATATGGTTTAAGGTTAAGGTTATAGATTTTAGGATGGAGGGTTGAGCATTTGGGATTTAGAATTAAATTAATTTTTTTAGGTTTTAGTGTTAAATTATTAATGCCAATTTTTAGGGTTTAACACATAGGGTTTATGGACTAGATATAAACTTAGGTTAAATTTTCATATTATTAATGTTAAACTTTAGGGTTAAGCATATAAGGTTGATGGTTTAGGGTTAAGATTATAGGGTTTATAGTTGAGGGCATAGGGTCTTGGGACTAGGGTTGAGGGTATAGGGTTTAGGATTGATGGTATATGGTTTAGGGTCTAGGGTTGAGGATTTGGGATTTAGGGCTTACAATTGATAATGGAGGGTTGAGCATCAAGATTTTAGGGATTAAATTACAAATTTTACATTTTAGTTTTATATTAAATTAATCCCACTTTTTAAAGTTTAGTGTATAGTTTATAGGGTCAATATTTTAGGGTTTAGGGTTATTGGTTTATGGTATAAGCTTTAGGGCGTAGGGTTGAGGGATAGGGCTTAGGGTTTAGGGTTTATGTTTGAGGGTCTGGGGTATAGTGTTTAGGGTTGAGTGTATAAGGTTGAGGATTTAATATATATCCCTCTCCCTCTCCCTCTCTCTCTCCTTCCCTCTCCATTTATCTCTATTTACCCTCTCTCTCTCTCTCTCTATATATATATATACCTTGATCTCCTCTCTCCATCTCTCTCCCTCCCTCTTTTCCTTTCCACTTATATCTCTCTCTCTAGTTATCTCTATCTCCCCTCTCCTTCCCTCTCTCTCCCTCATTCCCTCTCTACTCTCAATCTCACCTTTCTTTGTCCCCTCTCTACTTAACTCTCTCCTTATAAGCCCTCTCCGTCTCCCTCCGTCTCCCTCCGTCTCCCTCTATCTCCCTCTATCTCCCTCTCTCTATTTATCTCCACTTATATCTTCAAAGGGAGAGGGGATATGTAGATAGCACGAGGGCTTTGCTAACTCAACAATATTATATCACATGCATTCATATTGGGGGGTTTAATATCCTTAAAATGAGGTTACCATATATTTCCTATCAGTGAAAATAGGGGGGTTATTAATTTGGGCTAAGAAAAAATGCAATATTTGGTGAAAATAGGGGCTTTTAATTTAGGTTGTGTATTGAGAGAGGGTGACAATAAAGGAGTTTAGGGAAATATTTTTTGAAAATAGAGGGATTCTTTAGTATGCCATAAACACACGCGCTATAACCTAGGCTCACTAAGTGAAGCCCCCATGGTAGATAGGTAGACAGATTGAGCGAGAGAGACTGGAGGAGAAAAGTGGAGAGAGGAGGAGGGAGGGAGGTAGAGAGACTTATGTAGAGATGAGGGTATCTGATAAGGGATAGGTAGGGAAGGAGAGAGGGTATCTCCCTACCCACCTCTCTCTCTCCCTCCCTACATCCCTTTTTCCCACTCTCTTTACATATCTCTCCCTCAACCCTAGGCCCTAAAGCATATATGCTAAACCCTCAACCCTATACACTCAATCCTATACCCTCAACCATGTGCCCTAAATCATATATGCTAATCACTCGACCGTATATCCTCAACCCTAAACCATGTTCATTAACCCGAGGCCCTAAAGCCTATGCACCCAACCCTATACCCTACACCATCATCCCTCAATCCTAAACCCTATTCCCTCAAGTCTAGGCCTTAAATCCTATGTGATAATCACTCAAACCTAAACGCTACACCATCAACCCTAAACCTTATACCCTATACCCTGTGCACTAAACCCAAAAAATTGGAGTTAATAATATAACACCAAAATCTATTTTTTTTAATTTCATCCCTAAAATTTCATTGTTGAACCCTCCATAATGAATTTAAGCCTTAAAACCTAGGCCCTAAAGCTTAAACCTAAACTCTATACCCTCAACCCTCAACCCTATGTCATAAATCCTATACCTTCAACTCTAAACCATATATAGTTAACCTTAAACCCTATACCCTCAACCATGTATGCTAAACCCTAAAGCTTGAAATTAATAATTTAACACTTAATCTTAAGAAAATAAATTTAAATCTAGATCCCAAATTTTCAATGCTCCATCCTAAGCCATATAAGCTCAACCCTAAGAAAAATAGCTTCAACCCTTAATCCTAAATCCTATAACCTCAACCGTAAACGCTATACCCAAATACCATCAATATTAAATGCTAGAGAGTGAGAGAGTTTAGTATGGAGAGAAGGTGGTAGAGAGAGAGAGAGAGAGAGAGAGAGAGAGAGAGAGAGAGAGAGAGAGAGAGAGAGAGAGAGAGAGAGAGAGAGAGAGAGAGAGAGAGAGAGAGAGAGAGAATTGGAGGGGAGGGTGGGAGGGAGAGAGATGTATGTAGAGAAAAATAGGTAGGTAGGGAGGGACTAAGGGTGATATGTGTAAACAAAGATAGAAGAGACAAAAAGTAGAGTGAAGGGTGAGAGAGAAAGATAAAGAGATAGGTTTAGATCTCGTGGGAGAGAGTAAGATAGAGAGATGTAGAGAGATGGGATAAAGGAAGAGGGATAGGGAGAGAGATAGGTCTAGAGATCAGGGGAGATAAAGAGAGTGAGAGAGGGTAGGAGAATCCTAATAGGAGCATATTGAATACTAAAATTTTACTTGTCTGAAAATTTATAAGATCTCATAAAACCTAGGATCTGCATTATAATTCCTAGGGGTCTAAAACCACTCTCAAATATTATGTCAATTGATATATAGATAAAATATAACTTAAAGTACAAGCCATATTTCAATATAAAATCATTTATTGAAATGTGACTTATACTTAAAAATATTAAATTTCATGTATATTGTTGATCCCCAATAAGGTTTTCACCTTAAGAACATGGTAGTTAGGAATATTCATAGGTGTGGGATAGGATGCGATGTGTGGAATGACTTCTAGGATTTTAAAAGTCAGCTCATTAAATATTAGGGGGCGAGGGGTGGAGAGAAGGAAGAAATCACAACTTGAATCCAAAGATTCTAAAAAAGGATGCTTCCATGAACACATATCTCTTAAAACACTTTAAAAGTCTCATGAAATGGTGTTAGAGGGTCTACATATTTTACGAATTAGACACAATATTCTATTTATCCAACATCTTTAGAAAGAGAACATGGCACACAAAGGGACAAAGGCATAAGGTGCCATATTGAAATCATATTTATGAGGGTATTGTAAAGGCCAAGTAAAATTATTAATCTGAAGTACTTTCTTGTGAATATGGTAATCTAGATCCTTTCTTCATGAAATATGAAAGAGTAAATACATAACATGATCCAAATTTGAGGAAGAAAAACTAGAGAAACATGGACAAGACAACAACCATACATTTGGCATAGGCATAGTGCATTATTTATGATAACATAAAAGAAACAAGGGCATACTTTGTCATTCATTAAATAGTACAAAGGATTTAAATGTAGATCACAATGTATTAAAAAAATTAAAAATGAACAACCATTTCAAAGATAGCTTTATGCATCTTAAGACTCTGAATTTCTAGAAGCTTGAACTTCTAAAAGAACAAATCTCATAATAGTGACCAAAGCTACAAGATCAAAAAAGGATCCACATTACAAAATATTATTCCCATTTTATAACCACTTTCCAAAAATATATCATTGCTCCATGATCAAAGGCCTTGCAAAAGTGAGGGCGAAATAACAAGTTGGTACCTGCCTCTGTGTTGGAATGCTTTGAGCTGTGGATTCTCCCTTGATTTATGACATGGAAAGCATTTGTGATTTGACCATGATTGAGGGAATAACTGTTTCTATTATCCTCACGATTTTCCTAATTTTGAAACCCCTAAAAGCCTCCAGGTTCATGCATGCACATCTTTTCCCAATTGTTTCCATCATTCTTTCTGCATGATTATCAAGATCCCAACGATCAAGAATCATTGTACCTCTTAAGTGGAGATATGGTCGACATACGTGGAGAGTTCATGGGGCTTCTGATGACCCTTTTATAACTTTTGGTGAGGCCTTCCTATGAGCATGACATGTGGCGAGTGAACAGGGTTTATTTGAACGAACTCCACAATATGACTTTAATCCTCTACAAATGCGACACATGGTGAATAAGGACAAGGGATTTACTGGCTAGGCAATATTATATCATGTGCATTCTGTTAGGTCCAACCAGGAAAGCTAATGTATTAAGAGGGGAGGGGTGAATCAATACTTCAAAACCTTTCTTGAAAAACAATCTTACTGATAAGCATAAACTGAATACTGCATAATATAAAGCTAAAACATAGAAATAACATTCATACATGTTTCACTCCATAACACATATATTTTGGTTACGCAGAAACTCTTTGTTAGAGAGAAAAACTACAGTGGGGATGACACCCACAACTTCACTACTGCAATAATAAAGGTTGCTCGGTTAGAGCTACATGTTTAGCTATTTCTGATAGCTTACCCTGTTAGGAGTATCAAGATCTTTAGATCTACTTTGCTAAAGGATTTCACAACACTTATACAAAATGCTGCACCTGTTTAAAGGTTTTAAAATTTATAGACTTTGTTAGAGTCTTTTACCCTGTTAAAGGTTTCTATTACAACTCAAATAATACAATAAAAAATCTTTACAAATATCTGCAACTTTACATCTGAAATGTTATAGCAGACTCTATGTGCTCAATATGAAATTACCTTGCTCATAGCATACCTCGGTAATTGATAATTCAACTCGGTAAACCCTTCTGTTTACTCTGTTCCTTAACTATTCTCTGAAATCTTTCTCGGTGACCTCTAAATATCTCTATCAGTCGTAACAGTCACAACACATTGTGCTTTCTCATGATTATCCTTTTCAACTTATCTATCACACATGTCTTACACTTTTTGATCCTCAAATCATTTTGTATAAATAGATCTCTTGGGATGGTGATCTATTCATGCTTCGATCTTACAAACATGATTCATCGAATGAATAAAAATAGAAATTATTTCATTGGATAAATATCCTCAAAATCATACAAAATCTTGAAGTGCAATTTCCTATGTGACAATGATTCCCTATTCCTCAATTCTTGTAACACATTTCCACATATGTGTCTAGGTTCAATGAATCTGGTAACACGTTTCTACTCGGTTCAGATTACTCGGTATACCTTCTTCACTGCTTGGTAGACATAGAACATTACTTGGTAGACATCTCAGTGTATATTTAACTCTGTGACTACTTTCTTTTGTAACCGACTGCTTTAGTGCTTACCGACTGAATATTTCGGTAGTATTAACCGACTAGAGTCTATAGGATGACTTTGGACATAAAACTAATGACAACTTAGTATATAGTAACAATCTCCCCTTTTGACATTAGTTTGGAATGTTTGACAAAACTCCTTTCAAAGTCATAACTCAAAATCTATATACTTACAAAATTTGACTAAAATGACAGTATATACAATTGTCAATAAATAGTAACATACTCAACTATATACTCCCCTTATCAATATACTATACATAACTTGGTTTGCATGCTCTGTGTTCACTGCTCCCCCTGTCAAATTCACCTGTACATTTAGATACTCTGATCTACTTGGTATACTCCCTCTTATATACTACACTACCCCTTTTTGACAAACATCAAAACTAGTTACCATTTGGTGGAGGCAACTGGTCAAAAATGGATTTATACTTTGTACTAGCATCGGTGAGAGTGGTGGAGAGTGCATCCTTGACACTATCCATTAAAGAATTCTGAGCTGTAATATTAGCTAACAGTGAAATCAAACCATCTAAAGTGCTTCCCTCTAGTTGAGTGGATAAATGGGTAGCTCAGTTGATTTGCTCTTGGACGGAGGACAAGTGGGGAATGAATAAGGTCTGAAGAGTCATGATATCCATCCTTATTTTGTGCTCTTCATTCTGAAGTTCTAACTGTTGAACCATAAGAGTTTGGAGCTTGGTATAAAAATTCTAAACAAAATTTGGCTTGATAGTCAATTTATTGGAGAGATCGGTGATCTCTTTTTCAATGACTTCGGTCTTATGCTTGATATATTTAATAAATAATGAAAATGTACAGAGCTTCTGAAATAAATAAAGAATATGCTTGAGTTGAGGGGACAACTCAACAATGAATCCGACAAGCTTGACTTTACCTATAGCAATTGCTTTCTGCACTTCTTCAATCATTTTGGCAGTTAGCTCTTTGTCCTTCAACTTGCTAAGGTATTCTGAAGCGTCTACTCCTGATGCTTCTAATTGAGTGAGGAGTTCATCCAGTTGCATATGGATGGCAACATCTTTATTCATGGTAGCTTCAGGTAGCATGTCTGTCAATAATGCTTTAACCTTCTGAAGTACTCTGTTCTTCTTCTGAATAGCCATTTGTCTTTCTTGTTCTGCTTTGGCTATACACAGTTCTCCGAATTCAATAAGTGCTTGCCCTTTCAGTTTTGAAATATCAACATTTGGCAGCACAATAGGCTTTGACAGATCGACCTTAAAACTATGCTTCTTCATTTTCTTCTCTTTGGATGATGAGGCCTTCACCAGTTGAATGAGTACAATGGCTTTGGAGGCTTGTTCACCCTCGGTAGGTTGCTCGATAGAGGCAACACTTTTGTCGGTTCCTGTAGCCTCTGATGTACTCTTTGATGTTTCCTTGCATGGGGTCTCAGTGGCAATAGTTTCAGTGCTTGCAGGTGCTTGAGAAGTCTGCTCAACTGTGGCCTGAGAGATAGATTCACCGGGTGTAGCCTTTTGTTCCTCTTTGCCTTGTTCTATGTCCTAAGGCTTCTTGGTTGACACTTGTTGAGTTACCAGAGGATAGGACTTGACTTTTTCAATGACTGATTCACTTGATATCAGTTTGGCATAGGCATTTCCTTCTATCATCTCTTTTTCTTGTGCCTCAATGTCCATGACATTCTCATCTAATTGAATAGTTGGAGTAGGATCTTGCTCGGTAATGTCAACTATTTCAACTTCACCTTGAGACTCTGTAGTCTGAATTCTGAATATGTTTTGCCATTGTTCTTTAGTTTCATTTTCTACTTTAAGATAAAGACCATTCATCATTTTCAAGGCTCTTTGCTTTACTTGAAAGTTTGTCTTATAGTTTTCAAATGTTTTCTTATGTCATCTACCGACATGTCTGGAAAGAGATGTACCAAAACTCTTTCTCTCATCTGCTTCTCCGAGTCCATAGAATATTGCCATCTATTGTCAATATGTGAATACAATGTTTTAGGAAGAAATTTAGTTACTTCCAATGGAACTACTCAGAATTTGAGAAGTGTACATACTACTGCCTCTTCTATTTGTCTCTTCTCATCTTCAGTTCTGGATTCATATTTGACATATCTGAATGACCCAAATCCACCATATTGTTTCAGATTTGTACAAAAATTGTCCACACTGTGTACATCTTCCTTCATGCTCTTAACAATTTGAAATTTGCTTACATCTTCAGATTATGTGTCACTTGACTCTTTATTCAAAATGAGTCTCCTGGTCGACTTCTTATAAGTTCTTGTTACCTTAGGTATTGCAACATTTTTCTGCCTCTTATCGGGTGACACTGCAGATGATCTAGTGTTAGGGCACTTCACTGGAGGAGTCGGTGATACCTTTGTTGTATCCTGTTTCTTCCTTTTCAAAATTTTGCCTTTTGGCAACTCGGTGCTCAGAGTAATTGCTGCTTCTTGAGCTTCAGATTCTTCCTCAATTGTAAGTTGATCATTTTTCCTACCTGCTGGCTTAGTAGGTGTAGAGGTAGAACCTTCTCCAAATTTCTTAGTTAAAACTTTGATCATTTTAGTGGCTTTCCTTGTAGCTTTTGGTACTACTATGCTCATTTTAACTTTTTCTTTGACCTCTTCATAGGTACCATACCTGATCTCAGTAGCATGCCTTGGAAGTGTCAAAAATGCATCTATCTTTTGTTGAGAAATATCAAAATCCATCTCATAACCCATGGATGGTAGAGATTGAATTCTTGGTTCTACTGCATTGACAGAACCGTAGTCGGTGTCCACTTCAAAACATATATCATCCTTATATTTTTCCACTAATTGAGGTGGGATTCTGTATCTGTTATGCATCTTTTCCTAAAATTTGCTGAAGTAATAATCCATTATCTCATTGAAATTATCACCTAGCTAATTAATAAAGTCATTTATTTGATGGGTGATTGGTCGGTGTAGCTCCCAAACTATGTTATCGACTGATGGGAAGAATTTCTGAAAATAGAAAAACATGCACACTAAGAGTGACCCAAATTTTAGTGTGTTAGCCGAGTTATTCTTCTTAGATTTCCTTATAGTGTTGAGATTTTCAAAAAGATTTTTCAACAACACTTCACATAGATCAATCTTCATACCCTTTTTCACATTTTTGTAGGCCAAATCTACAGCTGCACATGGTACACTGTTTTCCCTTGCCGATTGAAAGAAACAATAACCGATGACTCTAATTGCAAACTTTAGCTCTGCATCTATAACATTATTCAATTTAAGACCTCTGCAATAAGACTCAACTTCGGTTAAGGTTATCAATTCCTTCTGTGAAATCATTTTCTATGCTCGGGCATGGTCGTATATAGGGTATCCGGTTATTATGTGAATGATCTCCTTGGTGATTTTGAATGTTTGCTCCTCTAACCACATAAAGTCATCATGAACTCTGCTCAAAACAACTTTAACTCATTGGGGTTTGAAGACTTGAGGGTAGGTTAAGGCTTTGGTCAATCCCTTGACTTTGATATGCTCATACTTGCTATCCAGGTTTCCATTGGTGCATAACACATCATACATGTCCTTGATCTTGGTATGACCTAGCTCTTCAACATGACACTTAGTGTAGAATCTGACATCTTCAACCAACAGAACCCTATCCAAAATAAGAGAAAGTGCAGTTTTCTCATCGGGTTCAGATGCCACTTTCAGAGGTAAGGAATACTTCAGCGAGGGCTTCTCAATGGTCTCAACTACAACAAGTTTCTGCAACTTAGGAGCCATTTCAAACTTGGATTTGTACTTAACAAAAGAGCTTAGGGTTTTAACTTAACCAGAAAATGCTTTCGACTTAGTAAATATAATGCAGATGTTCACAACTGATATTGACTGGTTAACTAGCTTGAAAATGCGTTGAGATTGTTGAATAAATACCTTGAAATTCACTCGAGAGATGTTTGATTGCCTTTGAATCGCTTAGCTCTGCTTTCTGAAAACTGGTAAGTGTAAAATGATTGCGCAAAGAACTTTAAGTACACATTTTACCTTATCGGGCTCCGTGTAGTTAGGTAAGAAAAGCATTAAATGCACTCGGTTCTACTAAACTGATTAACTCCCTTTTATGCTTTTACCGACTAGACAGGCTTCCTATACTTACCGACTTCTCTGGTACACCAAAAGACTAGATAGAATTTCTAACTTGCTAATGCATCTTAGCTATGCAGATTTTTGGAATTTAGTACATGATTAAATAGGAACCGTTGAGATCTAACCTGGAGAGAATGCAATCCCTACATACCTTTATCGATTAATTCGAAGTAGATGCACCTAACTCGGTAGGTAAGGTGCTTTCTTCATCAGTTGACCCTTTTTCCTTCTTTTTCCAAATTTTTTGTAATTTGCTTCTTATTTCCTTAGTATCTCCTCTGGGTTGATCTCTGCAATCTCTAGCCAAGTGTCCAATTTTGTGACAATGAAAACATGCCATACGAGGATTTCTCCATGATCTCCGATTGTTCATTCCAAACCTTATCATGTAGTTGGCACTTATATGTCTATATCTTCCACATCATTCACACCATATCCTTGTATTGTAATCCCATGGTACTACAGTATACCGTCGGTTAAGATCTGTGTGAGTT
Source organism: Cryptomeria japonica (assembly GCF_030272615.1). NCBI lineage: Eukaryota > Viridiplantae > Streptophyta > Pinopsida > Cupressales > Cupressaceae > Cryptomeria > Cryptomeria japonica. The sequence continues at coordinate 257,228,803 of NC_081405.1, forward strand.
CGGTAGCTTCTAGTATTTGCTCGGTGTGCAGACCACATATAGTTTTTCTGTCTAAACCAACACTTCTCTGTATTGTGTCCATATCTATTGTAGTTTTTGCAAAACCCCTTGAATTTTGCCTTCTGATAATTGCTAGCAGACTTTGTCCTACATTGTTTAGATGTGTGACCATACTTATTGCAATTGTAACAATAACTATCAGACCTAGTGACATTCGGTTGCTTACCTTTTCTGATTTGGCACATGTTGGCAGTATGTCCTTGTTTTCCACAGTAGTTGCAAATAGGCTTCTTCCCGTTGATGTTCTTCTTGTTTCCAGCTTGCTTTGATGATTCTCCTCTCTCGGTAGAGTTCTTTCCTTTGTAACCGAGTTCGACAGATTTGTTGGGTGGTCTTATGTTTAGTTGCTCATGCAACATCCTTGATGGTTCATAACTTTTCTTTAGTGTTTCTTTAGATTTCCTTTCTGCTTCAAGTTCGTCAGTCAATCTTGATATTTCAAGTTTCAATGCTTGATTCTCATCTTCTCTTAGATTTGCTTCATGATGTGCATAACCAATTGATCAGATAGATTTTGTTGAATTCCAGTCATCCTTGTGATTTCATCATTCTTTTTAGACACCAATGCTTCAAGATGTTGTTTTTCTCTTTCTATATCTCTTATGTTATCCTCGGCTGTTCTCAATGCATCAAGGTTTTCAGTCATCTGTGTGCTGAAGTGCTCATGTTCCCTTTTCATTGCTTTTAGCTGATCATTTAGTGCTTTGTTCTTTTCTTTCAATTCTACAATCATTTCTTCAGATTCTTCTGATATGCTATTCTCAGATGATGTCTCAATTTGTTCCACCAGCTCTTGTGAGTCTTGCAAATCACCAGACAATCTTCTTCTAACTTTCAGTGATTTTTGCATTTGTCTCTACATGTCTGCAATCACTTGATTAGCACGATCCAATTCTTCTTGACGATTCACAATTCTCTGAGATTGTTTGTAGCCTTCCATTGATAAGATCTTTCTCTTTAGGTAGTTAAACCCTTTTTCAAGAGTAGAGCTCTGATACCAATTGTTAGGTCCAACCAGGAAAGCTAATGTATTGAGAGGGGAGGGGTGAATCAGTACTTCAAAACCTTTCTTGAAAAACAATCTTACTGATAAGCATCAACTGAATACTGCATAATATAAAGCTAAAACATAGAAATAACATTCATACATGTTTCACTCCATAACACATATATTTTGGTTACGCAGAAACTCTTTGTTAGAGAGAAAAACTGCAGTAGGGATGACACCCACAACTTCACTACTGCAATAATAAAGGTTGCTCGGTTAGAGCTACATGTTTAGCTATTTCTGATAGCTTACCCCGTTAGGAGTATCAAGATCTTTATATCTACCTTGCTAAAGGATTTTACAACACTGATACAAAATGATGCACCTGTTTAAAGGCTTTACAATTTATAGACAAGTTGTTAGAGTCTTTTTACCCTGTTAAAGGTTTCTATTACAACTCAAATAATACAATAAAAAATCTTTACAAATATTTGCAACTTTACATCTGAAATGTTATAGTAGACTCTATGTGCTCAATATGAAATTACCTTGCTCATAGCATACCTCGGTAATTGATAATTCAACTCGATAAACCCTTCTGTTTACTCTATTCCTTAATTGTTCTTTGAAATCTTTCTCGGTGACCTCTGAATATCTCTGTCAGTTGTAACAATCACAACACATTATGCTTTCTCATGATTATCCTTTTCAACTTATCTATCACATAGGTCTTACACTTTTTGATCCTCAAATCATTCTGTATAAATAGATCTCTTGGGACGATGATCTGTTCATGCTTCAATCTTACAAACATGATTCATCGAATGAATAACCATAGAAATTATTTCATTAGATAAATATCCTCAAAATCATACAAAATCTTGAAGTGCAATTTCCTATGTGACAACGGTTCCCTGTTCCTCGATTCTTGTAACACGTTTCCACATATGTGTCCAGGTTCAATGAATCTGGTAAAACGTTTCTACTCGGTTCAGATTACTTGGTATACCTTCTTCACTGCTTGGTAGACATAGAACATTACTCGGTAGACAGCTTGGTGTATATTTAACTCTGTGACTACTTTCTTATGTAACCGATTGCTTTAGTGCTTACCGACTGAATATTTCGGTAGTATTAACCGACTAGAGTATATAGGATGACTTTGGACATAAAACTAATGACAACTTAGTATATAGTAACACATTCATATTGGGAGGTTTAATATCTGAAAAAATAATCTCAATATATTGCCTATCTAATCAAAATAAGGGTTTTTTAAATTTAGGCTCCGAAAAAATGCAATACATGATCAAAATAGAATTTTTATTTTATTTAAGTTGTGTATTGAAAAAGGTTGACAAAAAATGATTTTTAAAACAATATTTTAAAAAAATAAGAAGATTTTTTAATATGCCATGAATGCATGTACTATAACCCACATTCATTAAGCCCCATGTGAATAAGTGGGTCTTCCAATGAGGCAATCCTAAACTCGAAGAGGAAAGTAAGTGTTTGCTTTGTGGGAGGGGTTCCATCATGCATTATTCGTGACGAAGGAATAATGTTGCCATCTATAAATCAAAACGTTTGAATACCGACTGCTCTAGAGAATATACAGTTCTGGCAACTCGTGAGGGAACCTTCGAACCTTCGCCTGTAGATGTGAACATTGTATCTCTACTTTCAAACACCAAATGTTGTATTCATCGACCCTCCTGATAGTCCATATTGGATGTCTCTGCTCGGATTTCAGCAATAGACTTTGTCAAGGAAAACTTTCAGGAGCTTGTGGTACCTTCTTACTGATGAATATTTCAAAATTAAAAATATCACTTACCTTCATTTATATTTTCAAGATAGTACTGGGGGAATATTTTGTGACCTCTGAACATTTCACCAGCCAAAAGTCAAGACAATTTTTGAATCTATATTATATACGATAAATCTCATCTGTTATTCTTTGAAGATCTAATCACAGGAGGAACGATCATTGCGGATTTCGACGTATGATGAGGTGAGATAAATTATTGGATTTAGAAACAACAATGAAATAAGTTTGGATGAGATCTCCAATTGAAATCCATTTTAATTTGGAACTTTGATATCACGAGTTACAGTATGTCAAGACTTAACTATGGTTCATCCAGACCAGGAGAGGAAACTTTTTTCTTTGAACTTTGATCTTCCGTGGTTAAAAGCTATGGATCTCAACCTCAACCTCAACCTCAACTTTATTTGGTGTTTGTGGAGCCTAGTTAAGCATTAAACCCAACAATCAACTTGAAATGAATTAAATTGAGCCCCAACAACATTGGGGACTCTAGTCTTAGAAAAATCAAGTGTGGCACGGTACTAAACTCGCTACGTAGGATTTGACATAGCTTAAATTTAATTTTTATATTTATCAAAGTAAAATGAGATATGAGTCATCATGAGGTTTAAGATAAATCAAATTTAGTCAATTTTCTAAAATTTAAGAAATCATCTAATTACTAAATGGATGGGTGATTGTGTGGCATATGTCGTACATGGATAGAAACATGAGAAACATATAGGCATAACATAATTTTTTTGATTGGTAAAATTAAATTGATATTTATTAATGCATGAAACTTAATTGTCAAAACTACTTTAAACAATTTTAATTGAGAAATTTAAAATTTCATTAAAATTGATTATATAGTTATGTGGTGTAACATATGGATATTTAGAGGTGCACAATGGATGTTAAAGTATCTTAATTGTGAATTGTTTAACTATCATATTCATTTATTCAAATTAAGCATAAAGAAATAAGAAATATTAGAAATGAAATATTAACTAATTAAATGATAATAAAGTTATTTTAGATATATGATAAATTTATGTTATATAAAGAGTGTTAGATGTATAGTGAAGGTTATATGAACATCCATAATTCAATGATTGGTGTAAAAGAAAGGTGTTGAAGGTATGTAGTTTAGCTCAAGTATGGTATGTAAGTGTTTAAATATTGTCCAAGTACATAAAACTATAACTATTCATAATGTAGAGAAGCACAAAATGGCCAAGTTTTAGAATAGTTGTAGTACCATTTGGATTATAGTAGAGGCCATATAATGATGGTAGCGACCCTTACTACTTAGGAAAGACTTCAAAATTTTGAGGGATGTACCCTTACTACTTAGGAAAGACTTCAAAATTTTGAGGGATGTATAAGATGGTTTGTAGGTTCTCATTATCCTTACAAATATAAAATTTGATGTATTTGGGAGGAGAAAATAAGCTCAAATCTACATATCTAGGATTGATGGGACTAAAATGAATGCACACTAAAGATAATGGACACTAAAATGAGTGCGTAAAATAGAGTACAAAGTGTAAATTACATACAATTTTAACTCGATATTTTATCATGTTTTTAGTGGCAACGTTGTTGGCATTGATCTTGCCTTGCATTTGTTTCACTTTACATTGTGTCAATATGTATTTCTCAAGAGGGGTTTATATTTACAATTTCAGCTATAAGATATGTTGTCTTTTAATTGAAATATATTTGTCTAGTTGAGAGGAGTTTACATTCACTTTTCGTGACAAGTTTGATAATATTAGTTTTAATAAAATATGGGTTCCATCACAAAAACAAAGAGCTAGTACTATAGACACCTATTTCTATCCAACCAATTAAATGAATTTTATATTTGTTTATTATCTTTCATCCAAATATTAATTAAATTCACATTTAATTAATCCTTTCCCCTTTTTCAACTATTAATGAAATCAACATTTAATTAATTCATCCCAACACCCTTCTACTATCAATTAAATAAATTATTTAATTTATTTGATTTAATTCACCTAGCCAAATTCGGAACATTAATTAATGAAATCCCTCTTTCACATTTAATCAAATCCCCCTCACAAATTTAAATAAATGAATATTTATTTAAAATACCTATCCAATGCAAGTTGCACATTTAATTGAAATAAAATAATTTTATTTTAATTAAAATCCTAAATCCTCACCCATTTGCATTCTCCTACAATGTCCACTTGTACACTAACCTTCTATTTTTTTTCTAATCCCTTATAAATTAACCTAATCCTCTTCTAAGTGTTTGCACATTCCTAACTAAGGGATTAGTGAATAGTCACTTCTCAAAAGTATCTAAGGCTCTTACAAAGCATTAAAGGCCTTCTCCCTTCAACAAGTTAACCCACATGGGTCCTTGACCAAACTAACCCCCCTTTAACCCTTGGTTAGAGACTTTTTCTCTAAACTCAACCATCCATCTAACCCTCAAGTTTCATCAAGAATTTAATTCTTTGACTAAGGTAATCCTTGAACATTCATTTATCCCTTGGATAAAGCTTTATCCATTAACCTAACCCTAACCAAACCACCTTGGGTAACCATCATGTCTCTTTAGGCATTTAATGCCTCTTCCCTCTCCTCTTAAGCCTTCTCACAATGCCACTTGTCACCATGACATTGGTGAAAGTTGCAAACATGGATTGAGGATCAAGCCCTCCTCATGCAATCCTAGCCCTTGCTAAGCCAACTCAAATCCTAACCATCCATCTCCCTATTTCTTCTATAAATAGGACTCATTCCTTCATTATCAAGGATCTAGGTTTTTGTCTCTCTCATATACACCAACATCTTAGCATAAAATAGTAGTTTCATTAGCATAGCAATTATCCATGTTATCTTAGCATTTTCATTGTCATAAGCATAATATTTCCATTATCATAGATCAATTTTAGTAGCATGGTGATCATCATTTAAGATCTTAATTGCATAACATGTAGATCATTTCATCATAGCACTCATTCTTTAGGTTGTCATTTTGAAAGTTAAGTGCTCACTGATTTGAGAGCAAAACCATAACTTTGAGAATCCTTATAGATAGAGAACAATGAAATGCTTTTGAAGGATTGTTTGTTTAATTTGTTTTTCTTAAATACATCCTTCAATATAATATTTCATTGGCGTGTCACTTATATTTTGATCATTTGACTAATCACACATTTTGTGCACACATTTTTGGCTCCCATTGTGGGGTAGATGTCCCATATTCAAAGCTAACAAGTTAAAGTTTTTATTAAAAAATTTGAAACTTGCAGATTTTCCACGCACAAGTATCATTTTAGTGCATTCGTCATGCAATTTTGTGCTTTTGTTCTGAGTTTTGGTGCTTCTACAAATCCCTATTCGGGCACATCTAGCTGCAAGTTTTAGTGTTTATGTCACTTCGTTTTAATGGAATTGTGGTGTTTTAGCACTTTTTCTCTCTATTTTAGCACTTATGTTTCACCAGAGTAGCGCATTTCTCATGGGCAAAGAGTTAAATTTTGTAACACAAATAAAGATTTTAGGCTTGTGAGCCCACAATATTGGACTAACATTTTGATGGTTTTGTACTTGTTCTAACTTTTCTTGTATATTTCCAAGGAAATAGATTAGTTTTTATTTTACTTTTGTTTCAAGTTTTCATTTCTTGTTAGAACGGTTTAAAAATAACTCACACTTCATTTATTGCAAGGTTTAAAAAGAACTTCACACTTCTTTTGGTGCAAAGTTAAAAATAATTTCATTTTTTTTCTTTGGTGCTATAAAAAGAATATCACTTTCTTTTCTTGCAAAGGACAAAAAGAACAACAAAAGAGCCTTTCTTTTTACAAGTAGCTCATTTTATTTTGGTGCAAATGAAAAAGAACAAGTAAATTTCATTTTCTTGTTACAAAGGGTAAAAAGGGCAAACCACACTTCATTTTACAAAGTAAAAGAACAAACCACATTTTCAATTTTCAAGTTCTTGTTTTTCTTGCAAGGTTTTGTCAAAGTTTTCAAAGTTTAATTATTGCAATTATTGGATAAAAAACACACCCATTTTGCTATCTTGGGTAAAAGTAACACCATGTTTGTTGGAGCAATATCTCCAAATAACAATTAGATCACATTGCAATGATGGGATAAAAAGAACAAGTTAGACTTTATTATCTTATTGTAGAGGATTAATAAACAAACATATCTACTTTGCCTTGTGATAGGCCTATGCTCTCCCCTTAATTGGGTGACCAAAACACCAGAATCACTTTAATTTATTGCAATTAGGTTAGATCCATTAGTAGAATTTCCCTCCCGAGAAGCCCATAAGGCTAGTGAGAGGGGAACAACCTAAGTGGGGAATGGCTAATGCCAAGCGTTCCAACACACTATAATCAGATGTGGATTATGATGAAAATTACATCCAATGGTAGTGTTTATTGATAGCCTTTTCCTAGTATCCTTGTGATACGTAAAGCCTTTGTTCTAATGGTTGGGAAGCCTCTTGATGGATTTTATTATTGATGCACTGAATGGAACCCTCATTAGGAACTTTAAGTGTAGAAACCAAGCCGAGTCAGTTATCCAAACATTATAGTATCACAGTGCAAGGGTGGGGAAGCATGCACCCCCAAGACACTCACCATACATCTCCCAAGAAAATGATCCATTTGAGAAGCAATTCTCTTTGGTTCAACTTTTGACAAAAGGAAAAAAATGGGTGCACCCTCGAGTGTGACAAGGCTGTAAGATGTGAGATGTGATATTGTTAATGACCTTTGAGAATAGAAGAGTGTGACTTAATGTATCTTTATTGTTCAAACTAGTGAAAACAAAAGGGATTTGAAATGTCCTTGAACATACACTCATTGTTTAGATTATAAATCAAAACTACTATCTTATTGCTTGATGCTGTATTTTTAGTCATTTTTCAGAAGATCATCCATTAAACACTTAGAATTTTCAATCAAAAAAAATAAAATTTCATGTCACAGAAAAGTTTAACACGTTGACAGAAAACATTAGCGCATACACTATTTGTTTTAGGGCATAGACCTGATATCATCTCAAGTAGAGAACATATTTGAATTTTTCTTAGAGAATTAGAATCATTTTTAGACACCCTTGTTAGAGTAGATTTTGTCTATCATCAAAAGAATCAGTTTAAACTTGGGAACATCAGGTTATTAAAATTGCAACCTTTCATATAAAAGATCAAAAATATCAAAGTACTCAATTATCAATCTGATCTCTGATTTTTAGTAGAGTTTCACTATTAGGATCTATCATACTTTATCACAAAACAATGTTGCAAATCATATTACCTTAGTCATATCAATAGGAAAGATCTATTTACTTAAGTATCTCATATCAAAATTGGCACTCACAACAAAGATTAAAAATTTTAAAAAATCTCAATCACTTGTATGACTGTTCATCGTCAATTGAAGAGTTTTAAACTTAGTCAAAAGGAAATCTTAAAGAAGAGATGCTTTCTCTACACAAATCACAAAATCTTGCTAAAACATCATATATTCCTACACAATTTTCATGATTAATCTACACAGTTGTGGAAATGAGTTTGATGAAGAATATTTAAAATTTTGTGCCTTTCAACAAAGATCTTCCTTGTCACAATCTCTCAATAAAAGTGGTAAAATGTCATTGTCCTATCTACGTCAACAACAAATCACATATTGAGTCATTCTCTATCCAAAATAACACTTCAACAAACACCATTATATCAATCGTATGCCCATACTGACTAGTGCTCAGAAACAAAATCTCAAAGGGAAGGAAACATAACCACAACCAATCATGTGAGAAAGAGAGGAAAATCCTTTTTACAAGTATCAAGATATGGAAACAGAGGAGATAACTAATGAACTAATTCAAGAGGATCAATAAGACCCCAAGTTCCAAAAATTTATGGAAAATATTTTGGAAACCAATCACGAAAAAATACATTCTGATGTTGGCAAGTTAAGGTGCTAAACTACCCATTGATTTTGATATAAGTCAACTAAAATAAAATTCTTAGAGAGAAGTAGATGAGACAAGAAAAAATGATAACAATCCCTTGAATGCCTTAACACAACAAATTCAAGCTCTTAAACAATAAATGCAAGACATGCAAAGGGGAACAATGAGGAGATATACATTGGAAGACATTTGTCCCTATCCATTTGACTGAAATTTAAACATGATAACATTTGCACCAAATTGTGAAATTCCAAGATATGATAAATAAAATGGCAAAACTAACCCACAAGATCATGTGAGGGAGTTTTGCACCATGAGTTTGGAATTCACACACAATGACAACTATTTAATGAGGTTATTTCCAAGAAGTTTGGGTGGACAAACCATGGAATGGGTCTCAAAACGTCCACTAGGTATCAAGACATTCAAAGAGTTGGTAGACAAGTTTGTATCTCAATACTCCTACGATATTCAACACGAAGTAACCATGCTTGACCTATACAACACAAAATAGAAAAATGGTGAAACATTCCTTGCCTTCTTGCAAAGACGGAGATAATTGTTTGCTAGATATCCTTGCCCTATACCTGAAAAAGAAAAGATGGCTATTTTCATTGATACTCTGAACAACGAAATGAGTTATAGACTCCAATTACAATGTCCCCTAAGTTTTCAAAATCTAATCGAAAATGGTCTCAAAATTGAGGAAGCCTTGGTAAAAAGAGGAGTATTGAAATTCTCTAAAGAAGGCACAAACTTTTCCAATAACTATAACAACAACAATAATAATGACAAAACCAAATTTTGGACAAGGAACAAGAACATTGTTAATGATGGTGTAGTTGATGCACATAACATGAAACCAAAGCAATCGATCTTAAACTTATGGGGTATTACACCTCCAAACAATCTAGAGAACAACAAATCTAAACCAACACCTACACCATATCGAAGAAAATTTACAACCTTGGGGCAATCACTTGAATCAAAATTCAAAGAGGTCCTTGCAAACAAACTCATTACAATACAAGATACACGATATTTCAAACCAAAGTGAAACCAACATGGTGGAATGATGCACATCATTGTGAGTTTCATAGAAGCAAATGTCATAGAACTAATGATTGCCAAAGATTAAAACATTTAGTTCAAGACTTGATAGATAGAGGTGACATAACTGTGGAAGGACACAAAACAAATAATGATCATGGAGCCTTCACAGATCCTCTTCCTAATTATGACAAGGGAAAATCATTTTCATCAAACAACAAATGGGGCAAAGTGAATTACATTTATGACAATGTCATCAATAATATTTTGACTTCTGACAATCAAATAAATGTCATCAAAATTAAGGATAAACAAGAATATAGAATAATAAATGTAACCACATGAGCACAGTATTGAAAGGAAACACATCTAAAACATCTACCATTCCTTCAAATCAATACAACCTTGTAGATCAATTACAAAAATTGCCAATACAAATATCTATACTAGAACTTCTAAAAATCTCACCTACGCATAAGGATATTTTAGAAAGAGCTCTAGTGGACATCATGGTACCAAATAATTTGGATAGAGATCAATTCCAAGCCATGGTGGGGCATTTAACTGCACCTCACAATCTATGATTTTTTGAGAATGATGACGTCTCCTTGACTCATCCACATAAAACTCCACTCTATATCGAAGTCCTAATCTATAAATATCAGGTCAAACATGTATTAATAGATGGAGGAGCTGGTCTAAATATCTATACTTTAAAGTTTATCCATGAATTGGGTTTCTCAGAAAATGCTATAGATCCAAAGAAAAAGATAACTATCAAAGCTTATAATGATGAAGAAAGATCTTCTACGGGATTAGTGGTATTGCCCATTCAAGCGAGACCAATTCAAAAAGACACAATCTGTCAAGTCTTGGACATAGACTTATCCTATAACATACTCTTGGGTTGGCCTTGGATCCATGAAATGCAAGCAGTGCCATCTACCTACCACCAATGTGTGAAATTTCCTTGCAATGAACAAGAAATCTCAATCTTAGTAGATTCTAATCCCTTCCAGTATTGCAAATCTCTTAAAATAATTCAAGATGTCTTTGTACCACACAACAGGGAAGATTATTCTTCTACTTTATCAAGCAGTAAAACCACACTCAACTCTTTATCAATAGATTTTGAGAAAAAAATGCAACTAAAAGACAAAGGTATGAGACAATATTATTTTGAACATTCTTCAAAACTACCAGTTTCACCAAGATCTCATGGACAATCATCAACATCTAAGAAACAATCTTCACATCCCAATAAGCTATTTGATGGTACATTTGTCAAAGAAGGAACTCTAGCAAATGAATCTGATGATAAATATATCCTAAACTGGCTATACAAGGATGAAGAAGGAACCAAAGAAACATCTTTGAATATTAGTGTACAAATTGTTCACAATATGGTAAAGGGTTCAAAATCATGCAAATTATGGGATATGATGGCAATGGTCCAATTGGCAAGAGAAAAGAAGGCATCCTAGAACCTATACAACTTCCTTCTCAAAATGCTAAAGACAAATCAGGACTAGGTTTTGGATAGGACATTCCAATTCACAAACAACAACAAGAAGAAAAAGTACACAAACATCAAGAGTAAGAGGTAGTCTGTAAACAACAAGAGGATGGATACAAGCAAAAACAAGAAGAACTTTCTATCAAGAAAGAAGAAGCTACCCAAAATCTCTATAAACAAATCCATAGATTGCAAGATAGTTCTAAAATAGATTCCAATGAATGGGAGTGGGATTCACCTAATGAAATATCCTATGATGAGAGAGAGATTGATGTGATAAAAGCATATACACATGTTCTCTATGAAGGACAAAGATCATGGTCTAGACCATTTGAATTTGGACCACAACATAGCGATGACTCTAGTGAAGATGATCAGATTTAGAATGAGATAGACGATCCCAAGGAGAGTAATGTTGAGAATGGGTGTCTCAAACTTACTGGTTGAGATCTCGATCAGATGTCATTTTGTTTTTGCAGTGAGCAAGTTGGCTGAAAATTTTATTTTATTGACTGGCTGGAACTTTTCTGTTATTGATCAGCGATGGAATACTTTTCGTGTTATACAAACTGTGAGAGAAATTATTCTTCACCAAGGCTGCGTGGGATAGCAAAAAGAAAATAAAATCAGTTCTTTCTTTATCCCGCGCAAGCAGAAGATAAAAGTAACTGAGGCTCTGGGATAGCGGGGAGAAAGAAGACTCGGTCTCCCCTGCCAACCCGTGAGGTGCTAAGGCATAAGAGAAAAAGGTTGCGGGCCAGTGGGGTTAGGAGAGGAAAGTCTCTCCCTGCCATCCCATGAGGATTTTCAAAGGTCACAGAGAGTTCCAGGGTATAGAAGGGTATTGGATTTACCCACCATCTTGTGTGGTAAATAATTACCTACCAATGATGCTACGAGATAGTGGGAGAGAGAGCGAAGAAAGGAGGATTTCTCCCCCCACCACCCCATAGGTTAAAGAAGAGAATGTAGGAAGTCTTGTGGGGTAAAAAGGAAGCAAGGATGCTTCCTCTCCTGACCACCCTATAAGGTATCAAAGTAGTTACTGCTGATAAGTTGAGAGCGATAGAGTTGGGGACCATGACTAAATGTGAAATGACTTGCTGAGTTGTATGTCGATGATTGTTCCAAGCTAGAATGACTCAGAGGATGCAATGTAGAAAAAATAATGTGTTATCGACAGTCCGAGGAAGTTCGACAAGTGGACCTTTGGAAACTGAAACAAACTATTTACCGTGCAAAGGTATAGTCATTTGAAGAAATAGTTACAAAAGGTGTTAGAAGGTTGTAGAGCAGACGAGAAGTCTTTTGCAACTAGAAATGGCTACCTTATAGACCAGAAGTAAAAAAGGATTGCTTTCGATGGTTGGATGCTGAGGGTGACGAGATTGCCTTGCAGACTAGAACTTGTATGTAATAGACATTATACTATAATACAAGTTATTTTCTCTTGGTGGTGGGTATTTACTCGTAAGGGTTTTCCCATGTAAATTTTGTGTTTTTCTCTCTGTGTGAATCTTGTTATGTTCTGCTATATTATTATGGAAATGTGCATCTTAATGACTATAATTTGAAATTCAAAGTAACCTCTCCTTCTCTCCTTCTTGAATTTAACACAATGGAAGGCATTTTTTGCTTTGTGTTTTCCTTTCAAGTGGTATCAGAGCAAGGTTAGTTGTGTTAGCCTTGTGAGTAGAATGGGTTGTTTGTGTTAATTCTGTTGTGGGAATTTTTTAGAGTATTATGGATTGTAGATTGAGATGGCGAGCACATCAGGAAGAGTAGATATTGAGAAATTCAATGGAGGAAACTATGAGTTGTGGAAACTCAATATGGAAGGCTTGTTGGTGGATATAGACCTTTAGGTTGCTATGTTTAGAACTAAACCTTCAGGCATGAAGCAAAAGGATTGGGATCTTCTTGATAGGAAAGCCAAAGGGATTATTAGAATCTATCTTGTAGATTTTGTTCTATTGAATGTTCATGAGGAGAAGACAATGACTTCATTATGGAAGAAGCTTGGTGACATTTATCAAGGAAAGTCTCTGGTAAATAAGTTATTCCTGAGAAAAAAATTGTACTCCTTTAAGATGAACGAAGGTACATCTATATCAAAACATATAAAAATTTTCAACATGATTGTTGCACAGTTAACTTCTTTGGGTGTAACAATCAATGGCGAGGATCGTTGTATGCTTTTGTTGTGTTCCTTTCTTGACACATGGGATTATTTGGTGATGGCTATTGGAATTACAACAACCATTTTCAATATGGGAGATTTGGTTGTTTCACTATTGTTAGAAGAAGCACAAAGGAAATATTCTTAGATGGTCAAAGATGCTCTAGTTGTGTAGGGAAAATCAAAGGAAAAAGGCAAGCATAAGGACATGATGAGGTGCCAGAATTGTGGGCAAACTGGCCATATCCAAAATGATTGTGAGAAGGGAAAGAAGAATGTTGTTGACACCTAGTCTTCTCAGAGCAATGCTAGTGCCTGCAGTGATGCCTTGACAACATGACATCTCATGGTGTAGGGCACCCAAGATCATTGATGTCTCCATGAGGCAAATTTTCAAATTATGTTTTTTTATGTCAAATAAGGTTCTATGGATATTTTTTGTAGTGATTTGTAATCATTAAATGTAATTGGAAACCCTTTTGGGTCCTTGATGCAAAGTTGTTAGAAAATTATCAATATTATCATGACGAGGCAAAATGTTGTCAATATGTGTCCAATGACATTCTATCATTGTATTAGGATCTTTAATTTAGGCCTCTTCAACCATATTTTTAATTTATTCAAGCCATAAGAGTTGTGGTTAAGGTCTTTTAGCAAGTTTTGTGAAAGTTGTCAAATTGTAAAAGTGCAAAATCGAAAGTTGAAGAGACAAAGTTATTCAGTGGTAGGTGGAGAAGTTATAAAATGTGTAGAAAGTTACAAATAAGCCTCTGGGGGAATTATTTGTATGTTTTTAAGTGTGGAGGAAGGTGGTGAGGAGGGTTGGAAGATGAAATGAATAAGAAACCTCTTTTTTTTTCTTTTTTTTTCACAAATTTGCTACTCTTTTATTCAGTTTGGCCTGTATGGACATGATGAGGGTCTAAATATTATATGGCTGGAAAGATAATTTAATTAAATAAAATTTTCATTCTTACCAGTCCTAAAGAAAATGCTGTTTAAGTTGTTTAATGGTTGAATCTTTCCAGTTACCCAGTTCAAAAACTAGGTTTTTCCAGCGTAACAGTCCATTTTTGAGGGTTATGTTAGAAAGAGACCTTATGCTATTTTGAGATATGTTACATATCTTCCAAATGGGTATCTAAAAGTGGTTTTATATTTCTGATATGAATCCTATAGTGAACGTTATACAAAAAAACCCAATTTGCTATTGTAATTAGCCCTCATGAGTAGATTGCCAGTCATTATTTGGGAGATGTGTTCCAACAAAACTATACCTTTGTTTTCAATATGTTTTAGAAACCCCAAAAGGGTACTTGAATATGTATTTGTTTTGTGATTGTCTATTTTCCCTTGGAAGTTGTGCCATGTTTTGTCATCTGCAAGGGCTAGTAGGAGATAAGCCAATTGGAGGGTGCATATAGGGGTTTGTGTTAGTACCAACCAGTGCTGAGAGAGGAGGGGTGAATCAACACTTTATCAATTATACTAGATTTAACCTTAATCAATTTTTCTATTCAAACTTAATACTTATTAGAATAAGCAACATTAATAAACTATATGCACACACATAACCATTCACACAAGAACACTAAGATTTATCTCGTGGAAACCCAAATGGGAGAAAACCATGGTGTGAGTAGAAACTCACAAAATTTGCACTCTTCTAGAGTACACCTGGTGAGGAGTCATCCCTGTTAGGAGATTACAAAGAGACTGTTAGGTGCCACGCGGTTAAGGGATTTTCTTTAAGGGATGTTAGAACCTTTACCCTATTAGAGGTAGCCTTGTTAAAGGACTTAGGATCATCATTTAAGATGTCACTCGGTTAAGGGATTTTACAAAGGGACTTGTTAAAGTCCACCCGGTTAAGGGATTTTGAGTTGCAATGGTTAGAAAGCAACAAGGAGTTGATATGTTGGAATAGCTACTGATAACTTGATCAGATCCAAATGAAGCTCTTCAGTTTGACCACCGATTACACTTGCTCTGCACTCTATCGGTGCTCTGCATCACACTTTCTCTGCACTCTTCTAGTGCTATGCATTCTATCTCTTCTCTTCATACTATCCGTGCTCTACACATTCTCTTCACCACTCTGCTATTCACTTAGCAGTTCTGCACCGGTTGTGTTTGCTCTGCACTACACTGGTTCTTAACTCATACCCTCGGCTCTGCACTCTTTCGATCTACTTCACACACACTCTACTCTGATAAATCATTTATCACTTCCTCACTCTTCACTCTGCACATTGGATCGACTCTCCTCAGAATTGAACTTTGCAATTTTTACGATCAATCATTTTGGTTTTTGCCAAAAACCTTTATACCATATTTTGCTAGCACATACCTGCTGATTCCTCAATTAGTTTACACCTAACACTTGGTACATTTGAAATTCAAATCTTTCCAAATATTTCTATGCGTGCCCTGCAACAATTACACCAACTACTCATCCAAATCTGCCACGATATCCCCCAAAAATAGCGACTTTTGGGTCGAGTTCAGTTTTTTAAATGCGAACCAGAAAATCTGCAATAAATCATGGCTTAACTACATGATGACTGAGGTTAAATTCACCAACCTTGAGTTTGGCATTGTCACAAACTAACGAACTCACCTTTTTCCATCGCAACTTTGTAACCGATCACCGCTTCCAGATTTTTGGTGACCACCTATCTTCTTTCTGCTTCACTGGTCTATCGGTATACCATTGCGCTCTTCACTACCGGTTCATTCTTTGATACCGGTTTTTATTACTTCCATAAAGCCTCTTTTCCTATTTTCCAATGAGATTCTAGTTTGCATAGGACCTCAAGCCTTCTTTCCCAAGTTACTTTCTGTGACTACATCATCATCAAAATAGCCAACTTGAAGATCTGACCTTAACACCGATCTTCATGAATGACAAACCGATTAGCTTAGTTTGTCTTCCCTTGAAATGACTGAACCTTGATCATCTATCTTTGATGTTGCTTCCATGTTGTTTGCAAACCATCACCTTTTCTATTAAGATACACCACTCCACCGGCCAATGTTAGTCATCAATGACAAATCTCAGCTGATATATCGGTTCATTGGATTAACCAATTTTGTCGATATCAGTAATACCAATAGTTTGATGAAATCAATGTTTTGGATAATTTCAAAGGGTGTATAAACATTGTATTTGGTTGATCTAAGATTTTCCCAATGTGGGTTGAGTCTTGTGAACTATTGAGCCTTTTGTTGGTGTTTGTAGTCCTATGAGGCATAGTGCCATTGTGAAGAGAGCTTGGGTTTGTTAATGGTTGAATGTGAAGTTTGCTGAAATGTCCAAAGTGACATGAATACATGTGTTTTGACCATCATGATGGATTAAAGACTAAATTATGTAGGGGTGCCTTGTATAATGTGATTGGTTGTTTGTTTCAAGGGAAGGTTATGAGCACATTGTTGTGAAATATGCCTACTTAGTATTGATATGCCTACATGGTTGTGAACTTAAACCCCACCTACAACATCATATCAGTAGAGGTGAGTCTTGGTATTGAGTACTTTGGTCATTTTCTTGGAGGGCTTCATGATGGTGCAATGTTGCATTTTGGAGCTTAGCATGGTTTGATCATAAAGGTGCTTTAGAATACCAAGAGACTTGTGGATCTGCCGAAGAGCTATTTTATGGATTGTTGTTGGATGAGATAGTTGTAGTTCTACATGGATGCCTTGTTCATGGGGAGTAGAGGTGAGATGATTTCTCAGCATGGGGATGTTTATAGTGATTAGTCACTCAACATTTTTATGGTAGTGTTTGATGGATTCCTTGACTATTGTACTCAATGTGGACATGAGTGGAAAAATGAATCTATGCTTGATTTGGTGCTTATGTCATGATTGTGTGCATGAATATTCTTTGAGATCTCATTTTTCATATAGCTAATGTGATAGTGAGGGAGTTTGTGTGTAGCTAATTGGATCTATGATTTATGTAGTTGTGTGGGTTGATCACCTATTCAGTTGTAGTGGGATAACTCAAATGTGGTCTGTCTATATCCATGAGGTTTGATTTAGTGCTTATGCAAACTTGTTAGCTAGACTTGTTTGTGGTCATTTGTGCATTGGTGTGGTTGCTTTGAGACAAGAGGATGGATGACATGTGAGTACCTGGATAGTCAGTTATGGGGTCTTGTAGCATGGTGTATTTCCTTGGTTTGGAGATCTTGGTTTCACTTGGTGTGACTGGAAGTACACCTAAGATTTTCAGATTTAGGAGTTGTTATTTCATGGTTCTTGGAGAGATTGATACCACTATTTAGTGGGAGCTTTGGCAATGATTGCATATTCACCATTGGATGGTGAATAATATTCTTAGTGTGTAGATGTCTGGAGGATACCTTAGATCTTGTTTATGCAAAAGGGTCTTTCACATTTGTGGGTACACTTGTAGGAGATGGTTATCTACATGATATGTTGACATCTTGAGGGCTCAAGGAGTCCTTGTTTGAGGTGTTTTGATGCTTGATAGGTGATGTTGGTATGTCATAGTAAACTCTCGAGACTATTTTAGAGTTTGGCATGATACATTTCTCTTGAGACCATGGTTTGTTCACTTGGAGCATGTGATCTCCTAGGAGGAGATGGTTAGATCATGATGTCATGATGGGTTCCTGATTCTGCATATTGGACCTTTGATAGTGATCTGGTGAGATCTCTTTGTGTTGGGTGCATTTGTCATATTCCTAAGAACTTCATGGGAGAGTAGAGATGCATTTGGAGTTTGGCATGGATTGATCAATTGCTGGTGTGTGTGTGTGAAAAGTGGTAATCAACAAGTTGTAAGGCACAAACACTTCAACAAGTCATTGCATGCATGGTTAGATAGATATAATCAATGAAAGTAAAAAACCATAACAAATCGACCTATTGCCTCCTAAAATATGCGAGTATAGACTCGCTCTTAGATTTGTCTAAGCAATGCCATTGACTAGACTACACCAAGATGGAGGATTTAATCTATATGAGCACAAAATTAAGCTAAATGGATGCAATATTAAGCAAGATGGATGCAAGCAATGATTATCAAGCTATATAATTCTAATCAAGCTAACATGATTAAACTAATATGCAAGAAAGCTAAGATGCAATAATCTCAATACACAATATTCTCAATGACTCTAGAGAAAAAACAACATAATAACAACAAATCTCCAGGGTCCTTTTTTTTTGATTGAGATGAGAGCTTGAATTTATAGAAAATCCAGAGAGAAAGCGATTGTCGAGATTGATTGATTATAAGTAGTCAAGATTCTCCAAGAGGAAGCACAATCCAGGTGATTTGATGTGATTGGGTGCTTTCTTTAGATTTGAAGGAAATAAAATTGAGCTAAAATTAAGATAAAATAAGAAAAACTGATTTATTCCATATTTTTATTCAATTTTGAGATTTAATTGTTTTAATTGCTTTTCTCAGATTTTTTCAATTTATTAGATTTTCAAGATATCTTAATTTGATTCCTTTTTTCAAATTTATTTCTTTTTAATGATTTAGTGGAAAATTGATTTATTAATTAAATATGCTAGGATATTTAATTAAATAAATAGGATAATTGATCAAAATGATTTACTTGGAATGATTAATTAATTAAATAAATATTTAATTAATTTAGAATGATTTATTTGCCATGTGACATTGATGATTTAAGAATTAATTAATTAAGTGCTCAAGATTGATTTAATTGCCTTTGGTTAGGACCTTGGTGATGCAGTCAAGATTAGGGGCCCATGGTTTAGATGACCATTTTTAGGGTATCACATTTGCCCCTCTTTGAATTGATGTGAGAGTAGTGCATTGATTCAAAGAATAGTTGATGTCAAATAGATATCAGTTCTGAACTTGATGGATCGCAAACCAATGAAGAGAGAGATGTTCAACTTGATTTAAAGCGATGAAACTAAATAGATTGATCAAAGCAATACCAATCCTGAACTTAATTGAACTAGGACCGATGGAGAGCGAGATACTGATCTTGAACTTGATGGATCAAGAAGCGGGTATCGATCTAGAACTTGATTTAACTAGAATCGATTGAGCAAAGAGATAATACCGATTTCGAACTTGATTGAACAAGAACTGATTAGTGAAATAGAATGTCCAGCTTGAGTTGATGTGATGATACTAAACACTGATTTGAAGATTGATTGAGATGAGGACAATCATTGATATGCCCCTAGAGATTGTTTTTATTTGACATCGAAGAATCTCAACTTGATATGATGCAATGTAGTTAAGATGCCCCTAGCAACAAGGTTTTAGTTGATTTATTTTGATTGATATTTGATTAATCTTTGATTGAAAAAGATTTTCTGCTCGAGTTTTGATAAAGATTTGGAAAATTTCTCGGCTTTTTGATGATGTAATCATTGATAATGTTGATGTAATAAGTATGCCCCCTCAGGAGTGAAATCGAAAGATAGCGAGATCATAGTGATTTTAGGCAATTATAATAAAATGATTTAGTGATGATAATCTGAGCTTGAAGATTAATGTAAGAATTAATTTGAAATCATAGTTGATTCATAAAATATTTGAGCGCAAAGTGATGTGAAGATTGACTTGAAGATGGAAGTGCGAAGTGGTGAACATTGTGAGAATTTTACTTGAAAATTGACGTCAGATTTTAATTTCGATCTCGAAAATGGACTCAGGAAAGCCAATTTAACTAAGAGTACAAATTTTGTGTCAATCAGAGCAATTTTGAAAATTAGGGTTTCACCTATATAAGGGGTTGAAGGTGTCATTTTCAATTCATTTTTACCTCTCCAAGTTTGAAATTTTAAAAACCTTCTCTAAAGCAAAATGCCAATTCTAGTTCTAGATCACTGATTCAAGCACCAGAGACACCACAAACAACCTCAAAACTATCCACCAACAATAAGTGATCGATCTTAAGCCTCTTTAATTTCAAATTTTGTGAATTTTTGTTGAATTTTTCATTCATTACTTTATTTTAGTTCGTGCCTAGTCGTTTCATTGTATGGTCATCTAGGGTTTATCGTACGAGTATTTGGTAATTATTCTTTTCTTGTATGGTGTATACCCTTAAATCGTACGAGCTTGCTCATCATAGACCTTTTAATCGTCTGGCATAACATATTGTATCGTATGGGATAGTTTACTCGTATGGCTCATAATGTTTACTTGTACAATTTTTTGCCTTTTTGTGTTTCATTGTATGAGAAATAGTGGCAATGTTTGAGATTCCAATCATCAATTTTTTATTTTCAATGTTGTAAATTTGAATTATGTAGCATTTTCGACACATTATTAGCTCAAAGTTGGTTGTGTACTGATGGTTTTTTTGTTCAATTTTTAAGGTTCACTTGCCAGATATTCAGTTTAGATGTACATATCTGTAATACCCTAAAAATGGTCATCTAAACCATGGCCCCCTAATCTCGACAACATCACTAAGGTCCTAACCAAAAGGCAATTAAATCAATCTTGAGCACATAATTAATTCTTTAATTATCAAATGTTACATGGCAAAATCAACTACTCAATATTAATTAAATATTTATTTAATTAATTGAATCATTCCAAGAATATTCATTTTGATCAATTATCCTACTTTAATTTATTAAATATCTTTGCATATTTAATTAATTAATAAATTTGCCATTCAATCATGCAAAAAAGAATTAATTTACTGCAAAAAGAAGAATTTATTACAAAACAAAGAGTTGAATTGAATATTAAATAAAATAATTGAATTGAGAGAGAAATCAAACTTGAGATATTATTTCTTTTTCTAAATTGAGAACTTGAAATCAGAAAAGCAATTTAATTGAATTATTAATTATTCTCTTAAATTGGAACTCAAAGCTTTTCAGAAAAAAGAAGTTCAGTTGCATTAAAAAGATCTTTTTTTTGAATAAAACAAAGAATTATCTATTTTTATCACAAATGCATGGAATTAATTTATTATTATTTTCCAATGCAACTTGAACTTTTAATTTGAATGCATTTCAATTAAACTATAATTGGAATCTATCTCAAGGTTAACTCAACCTAATTTCTCAATTATTTCAATTAATTCTAAATTGAGCTTTTTCATCATCTCTCTGTAATTCTCTATAAATTCAGTCTGCAGCTCTCATTCCAATTGACCCCAGAGATTTTGAGAATACATCATTATTATACTGATGTTGCTTTGGAGTCATTGATATTGCTTTTTTAGATTATTTGCATCCATTCTTCATTCATTATTGCTTGATTTGATTTTGCTTGAATTATTCATCCATTTTTGCATCCATATAGCTTAATTTCATATAGATTAAATCCTTCGTCTTGGTGTAGTCTAGTCACTGGTATTGCTTATCAAAATCTGAGAGCAATCTTATACTCACATCTTTTAGAAGGCAATGGGTTGCTTTGCTATGGTTTACTTTACTTATTGATTATTGATTACTAACCATGCATATAATGACTTAATTGAAGTGTTGTGTATTGCAGATACAGCTCCTTATCCCACTTTTCACACACACATTTTTGGCGCCCACCGTGGGGCCGAAGACTACTTTTCTTTTTCGGCCTCCAAGATTGATTTTTTTATTTTTGTTATTTTTCAGTTTTTTCGGCTTTTCGGTTTTTCGTCCGTACATCTCGTACGATAATTCCCACAGGCTCGAACGAAAAACTGCAGGTTTTGCATGAATTGAAAAATCCTATCATACGAGCAGATCCTTTTTCGTATGAGCAGAAATCCTTTTTCGTATGAGCAGACATCATCAACAATCTTATTTTGTATGATACTGCATCCTGTCTCGTACGAGTCAAGAGTCTGTCGTACGATTATGTATTTTCTGGTAAAAAGGCAAATTTAATGATGTTATCATTTTTTTGATTATTCTGACGACTGACTCTGACTGTTTATTTGTTTGTCTCAGAATTTTTCATAGCCTAACTAGTTTTTTGCAGAACGTTTGTCGAAGAATATGCTTGTCGCACAAAGACAATATGACTACTGATTCGTTGTCTTTGCAGGTTGCCTAAGGAGAATCCACTAAACATCATGTATTCTTTAAATTCATTTTTAGGCACCTAACTTGCTATCTGGTTAATGAACAAAATCTATCTTTTGTGTTTTAGAAAAATCTGAGAGGTAGGAGAGTATGCTCTTGTCTTCTTCTAGACAATTAGAAATCCAAACCCTTGAAGTGCTTTCTTAAGATTGATTGCAACATCTTTAGCAGGCCTGCCCTCCCGAGGAGCTAATAACTCTATAGCCTTTAGGGCCAGTGAGAGGGGAACGACCTAAGTGGGAATGACTAGATGCCAAGTACTCCAACCCACTATAAAATAAACGTGGTTTGATGAAAATCAAGTCAATGACAGTGCTCTGGAATAGCTCTCCTTTATACCTTCGGGTATATTAAACCTTGGTTTTCAAGGCTGGGAGACCTCTTAATTGAGTTTATACCTCGACGCGCTGAACGGAACCCTGACTAAATCCAATTAAAATTAGAAGCTACTCGGTTCACCTCCGAAAGGGAGATAATCTTTGTGCAAGAGAGATAGTAACTCTCACAAGATACTTGTCATTTCATGCCTCCATTAGCGTTTGGAGTCGGATAATACGACGTTGAGAATCCATTGCATGAGACTCAGCGGCCGTATTCTGATTAGCTATTGGGTGTGTACCCGAGTCTACAAGCAAAGGTTTTCTTGCCTCACCAAATTCCTTCTAGGGTTTGCATGTTGTGATTGGAGTCACTATACATACTACTTGTTTTCTATGTTTTCATCCCTGAAACAAAAACTAAAATACCAAAAATTGGAGAAGACAAGAAAACAACTTAGTGAATCAGAAACTCTATCCGTGTTAGAAACTAGTCCATCCTAAGTCAAAACTCTATCCATGTCAGAAACTAGTCCATCCTAAGTCGAAACTCTGTCCATGTCAGAAACTAGTCCATCTTAAGTCGAAACTCTGTCCATGTTAGAAACTAGTCTATCCAGCTAAAAAATCAGGCCATCTCAGAATTTGTCATACTAGGTTGTCATACTCAGTAGTCAGAAAACTCAGAATTTTTTAGTCTCTGCCCTATGAAAAGTCGTACGAGTCTGCTAATTTATCATACTGCACCAGTCCTGTGTCGTACGAGTCTACTGATATGTCATCCTATAGTAGATTCTCTGTCGTACAAGTCTACATTATTTATTGTCTTGCACTATATCCTGTCTTGTAGGAGACAAAATTGACCTCAGTCTTTTGTCGTCCTACGCATGCCCATCAGTCATACGGTACAAGGCAACAACTCATACGAAACAGAACTTTTGTCATCCTATAACTGCTAAATTATCATCCAGTTCAGAAAACCCAGTCGTACGAGTCTCTAGTTTTGTTAGATAGAACAGTCAGAGTTACCAAAAACACAGTCTATAGCGAACATAATACTGGTTATCATTTTTCTGAGCATAAAACAGATCAAGATAGTGTACCTTTGCCATTTTTTGTTGCATGATTTGGTCGATCACCCTTCAACTAGTTCAAATTAAACTACCTATCAAACTCAAGTCACTTAGATAACGTCTTACATAGGATATATCGTTCTTGAATCAGACTGAATCTTAGTTACTATTTTAGAATCAACCTAGGTAAACATCTTATACAGGATAGATCTTTCTTGAAACAAGACTAAATCTCAGTTGTTTCTCTCAAACAATACTTTAACTAAACAAACTAGCACTGAAATTGATCTTGACCTCTGCATCAAAAACAAGCTTTGGATCACACTAATCTGTAAAGATGCCTAGACAAACCAGGATTTCCAGTAAGAAAGAAGCCAAACGCAAGGAACCGGTCTTCACATACCAGCATAATCCATTTTATAAGGAAGACCCACTCACTGACATACCTTCATCATCAGAAATACCGATTTTTGAAGAACCTTGACCTCCTCCTATATATGAGACTGTATATGGAAACAAAATTGAGGAAAATACTAATGTTCACGAAAGTGATGATTCCTCCTCCAGTGACGCTGATCAAGATGTTGAACCTTTGGAAAAAGAAATTCTTGACTTACAAAAGGACAAAGACTTTAGAAAAGTGATGAATGCTATCCTAGCTAGAGAGAAGGAAGACTATATCTTAGAATTAGCAAGACAAGGTTCCAAACTTCCTGTTGGATATGATGTTCAGATACTTGTCACCAAAAAGGAAGATTCACCCATCCTCGCAGTACACAAACAACTAATAGCCTTGAAAATTGAGATCATGGAATTGAAGAATAAGGATAAATCCTCGAAGCAATATTCCCTGGAGACAATATTCCCATTTCCATTTGACAAGAATCTATACATGCCTCCATTTCCTTCACGAACTGAAATCCCTAAATTTGACAAATATGATAGTATCTCAGATCCCCAAGATCATGTCAAAGAGTTTTGTGCTGCCTGTATGGAATTCATGCACGATCACACCTCTCTCATGCGTCTTTTCCCGAGGAGTCTGGGAGGACAAGCCATGGAATGGTTCTCAAGTCTACCTCAAGGAATAAAATCATTTGAAGAACTAGTCCAACTATTCTTGCAACAATACTCATACAATATTCGACATCCTATGACTATGATCGATCTTTGCAATACTAAACAGAAGACAGGAGAACCTTTTCTCACTTTCCTCCAGCGTTGGAGAAGGATGTTCTCTAGGTATCCACGACCTATCCCAGACTCTGAGAAAATGGATATATTTGTCAATAACTTGGTCCCATAATTGAAATATAGTATCCAAATGCAAATACACCCATCATTTAACAAGATGGTAGACAATGCCAATCGAATGGAAGATGTGCTCATCAAAAAAGGGGATATTTCACCTTGGAAGGAAACACAACCAGGATCTAGCTCTAAAGAGAAGAAAAAGTATTGGAAATTCGGCAAGGACAACAACAAGAATGTTGTTAATGACAAAGTAGTAGATACTGTTAAGACCACCTCATAGCCCACAATATTCAACTTGGCTAGTGGTATACAAGCACTCAAAGCTACTGAAACTGCAACAAAGAATACTCCTAAGAAAAAAGAATGGTTCAAAGAGAAACCTTGGCTCTCTAAGCCTAAGCGTGATTTCACTCCTCTCGGAGAATCATATGAATCTGCTTTCAAGACTCTATTGGCAAACAACTTGATAACGCTACCAGATAACTCCAAACCATATGATCCAGAAGTTAAACCAAGATGGTGGAGAGAAAATGAATACTGTGATTTTCATCAGAATAAGGGTCATAACATAAACAATTGCATGAAACTAAAACATGAGATTCAAGATCTCATAGATGCTGGTAAAATCATTGTCAGAAATCACCCGACCAACACTAATCACAAAGCATTCAAAGATCCTTTACCTATTTACGAACAAGGTGATTCGTCAAAGACCAAAGGAGGTGCTAAAGTTAACTATACTTATACTGGTAATGACAACATTATTAACATGCTTGAACCTTCACACTCAAAATATTGTAATGTGATTATAGTTCACGATAAACCAAATGAATCACGATATGTAAGAGCTCTGACCTGATCTCAAAAGAAAGTCACTCTCCAAGGGGCTAGTTCTTCCACTCCGGCTCAAGAAACATCAAACCCAACAGCCTTACCAAATAAACAAAAGGAATCAACCTTCAACAAATTTAAAAGGTTAACTTCTTTGGATACAATGTAGTTGAACAATTAAAAATGACAAATGCTCAAATTTCAATTTTTGAATTGTTACAACTCTCATATGCTCACAAGGAAATCCTAGACAAAGCATTGCTCACTACCAACATTCCAAAAGATTTAGACATTGATCGGTTTCAGTCTATGGTGGGTCATGTGACTTCACCTCACTATTTGACCTTCTCTGAAGATGACAATTCATTAAATCATCCACATAACCAACCATTGCATATTGAGGCCATGATCCACAAACATAGAGTCAAACGTGTTTTGATAGATGGAGGTGCGGGGTTGAATATCTGTACTTACCATCTTCTTACACATCTAGGATTCTCTGAAAATGTCATTGATCCAGGCAAGAAAATAACAATTAAAGCCTATGATGAGGAAGAGAGGACCTCCAAAGATCTGGTATCATTACCAATCAGAGTGGGACCAGTAGAGAGAGAAGTCCTTTTTCAGGTTCTTGATATTCCATTGTCATGCAATATTTTACTGGGTAGGCCTTGGATTCATGAAATGAAGGTAGTACCGTCAACATATCATCAATGCTTAAAGTTTCCTTATAATGGAGCTGAAGTCAGTATTCCTGCTGATACAAATATCATCTGTAATGCATTGACAAAAGGTGCAGATACTTTTGTGCCTCATAATAGGGTAGCCTCTCCAAATGAAGATCCAGAAACAATGATAAAAGACTTAGAAAAGAGATTGAAGATTACAGATACCGGCATGGATGGCTACAAGATAGAGCCAGTAATATCATTAGTTTCTCTCCCTCCATTGCCAAAACAGTTGGGCAAGCCATCAGAGGCTATGAGAACACAAACTCTAGCTCCAAATACCATATATGATGGTCTCTTTGTATAGTCTTCTACCTCCTTGACTGATGAAATAGAAGATGCTGTGCTTAATTGGCTCTTTAAGGAGGATAGTCAAAATGAGGAGGTACAACACTATGAGATTTCCTCAAAACAATATGGTCCTGGCTATAAAATGATTCAATGTATGGGATACTCAGGTACTGGTCCTCTCGGTAAACAAAAGGAAGGTATTACTGAACCAATTCAGCTACAAACCAAATCCACAAATGATAAGGTTGGATTGGGATATAATCCAAAAAAGACATCAGACCAAAAACATGTTTCTAAGTCTAAGTGCTCGAAAAAGATATCGCCTCTAACATTACATGAAGCAGATGCTAAACAAACAAAAGTAGAGTGTAGAGAAGAGAAAGAGAAATCAACAGTCAAGAAAGAAGAAATAGTCAGTTCTTAGGCTTCGATGGTATCAACTATGATAATACAAGAAGTTGAGGTTCCTAAGGATATAAGAGATGAAGTGGTAAGAACCAGAGAATTGTTCGCACCATTAAAAGTTCCAGTCACATATACTGACAGGAAACAAGTAGATGATTCAGAGACTGATTCAAACGAGTATGAATGGGGTCCTGACTACCTTTTAGACACATCCACTACAAAAACTCTAGAAGAATCTAGTGGTCTCATAGATGATACTCAAGAGCTGATGCGCATAAAACTAGAGAAGGAAAGACAAGAAATTAGACAAAAGAGGCAAGTAAATTATGAACAAGGACTAAAAGAAGGAAGAATACCAGAAAGCTTCTCATCTATGTGCCCTTATCCTAAAACAGAACAAATCAGCTATAGCACTACATAGGAAGAGTTGGAAGTTACACAACAAGAACTAGTCATCAGTCCAGAAGAAGCTGAATGGAGTAGATGACAACAAATTATAGAAACAATAAGATCATGTCAACAGGTGTGTCATATACAAATGAAAAATGAACCACAACATGAAGGAACTTGTAGCATTAAAGATGTTGGTATTGATACCATACATATGGTTACTAAATCACTTGAATGAGGCTTGGAAACCTTATCTGATGACTTTGATGATAGTCCTATTCATGATGATACCCACTCAGCCTCAAATTCTGAATCATTAGATACAAACAATGAAAAGTTGTCTACTAGTCTTATTGTTGTTAAACCACGATATGACGTCCAGTCTAGCATAGTAAACAATGTTATAAGTATGCCTATTGGATTAGATCGATTAAATATTAATGTGGACTCTAATAATCATGATCTGACTTTTCCTAGTCTCGAGACACTTACGCAAGGTATACTTCTAGAACTCAACTTCTTGATTCGTAGCTATGATGACAATACCATGAACGCTCTCGAACCTATCCAAAATTTATCCTTAGTATATCCCGAATTGATTGACTGTACTTTAGAGAACCAACCCATGAATATACCTACTTTTGCCAATGACTATACATTATCCTATTATCTCAATGCAGTCGAACCTATAGACTCTTCCACCAGTGAACAGAGTGAAAATATGACTGAAGTGGATATCAAGTATCTTAGTCACAAAAATAGAAAATATAAAAATAAAAGATCTGATGGTGAAAACCACATTGTGGTGGTGTCAAAATCTAAAAAAGAGAAAATAAAGAACGTACCTAAAGGTGAAAACCTCTCTGAGGCGCCTAAAGGTGAGATGCTTGATATACTGGCAAGTCATTTTCAGGAAAGGTCCTCCATATTGATCGAGCCAACTCAACTAGCGAACATTGGGAGTCAAGAGACACGACATATCATTCATGTAGCTCAATCACTATCAGTAGAAGAATTGAAGGAATTCACTCAGCTATTCTTAGAAAAGAAAAAAAACTTTGCATGGACGTATTCTGATATGCTGGGCTTGGATCCTGATCTCATTATGCACCATCTCTCAATCACACCAGGAGTAAAACCAGTTAAGAAAAAACTTTGTAAGATGCACCCGCATGTGGCGTTATTGGTCAAGGCTGAACTAGAAAAACTACTCAAAGCTGGATTCATTAGAGCTATAGATTATGCTGAATGGATTTCAAACATAGTACCGATGTCAAAGGCAGACAAATCTATCAGGGTTTCCACAGACTTTAGAGACCTCAACAAAGCATGTCTGAAAGATGACTTTCCATTACCAAATATTGATATGATAGTCGACATGATTGCTGGGTATGAGATGTACTCACTAATGGACAGATTCTCTGGATATAATCAAATCAAAATAGCTCCTGGAGATCAAGAAAAGACCACGTTCACCTGTGCTTGGGGAACTTTTTGCCAGAACGTCATTCCATTTGGGCTAAAGAACGCAGGAGCAACCTATCAAAGAGCAGTCACTACTATTTTTCATGATATGATGCATAAGAATATGGAAGATTATGTTGATGACACCTTAGTGAGAACTATGAAAAGATCAACGCATATTCAAGAGTTAGGTCCTATACTTGATAGAATGGAAAAGTTCAAACTCCGATTAAATCCAAAGAAGTGTGCATTCGAAGTGACATCTGGTAAATTACTTGGCTACATCATTTCAAAGAAAGGAATCGAAGTTGATCCTGAGAAAGTCCAAGCCATAATGGAAATGCCACCTCCCAAGAATATCAGTCAAATGAGAAGTCTACAAGGACGTCTCCAGTCTATCAGAAGGTTCATTTCCCAGCTAGTAGACAAGGCTCAACCTTTCACGAAAGTATTGAGAAAA
The DNA here is from genome assembly GCF_030272615.1 of Cryptomeria japonica. Taxonomy (NCBI): domain Eukaryota; kingdom Viridiplantae; phylum Streptophyta; class Pinopsida; order Cupressales; family Cupressaceae; genus Cryptomeria; species Cryptomeria japonica. The sequence goes on from NC_081405.1 coordinate 257,258,661, forward strand.
GGAATAATATAAAACTGGGATCAGTAGTGTGAACAACATCTTCAACAGATAAGAGAATATCTGTCAAATCCACCGATCTTAATGCCACCTATTCAAGGTAAACCACTAATCTTATATATATCAGCAATAGATTCATCACTGGGGGCACTTTTGGCACAACAGGATGACAACAAAAAGGAACGAGCTATCTATTATATCAGTAGGACATTGGTGTCTTATGAAATGAATTATACTATAATAGAAAAAGCATGCTTAGCATTGGTCTTTGCATCACAAAAACTAAGACACTACATGCTAGCACACTCAGTCAAGTTGGTGGCTAAAATTGATCCACTCAAGTATCTTCTTAGCAAGGCAACACTCATAGGAAGATTGGTGAAATGGGTCATGATCCTTACAAAATTTGACATTGAATATGTGGAACGTAAAGCCATAAAGGGATAGGTAATTGTTGATCAACTTGCTGAAGCTTCGATTGAAGACTCTCAACCATTGCACATAGAGTTTCCAGATGAATCAATAATGCATCTCACACAACCCTGGAAAATATTCTTCAATGGGTACTTTACTCAAAATAGTTCAAGTGCTAGCATATTATTCATTACTCCTCAAAAGTACTCCATCCCAAAATCTTATAAGATTTTATTTCCCTGCACGAACAATATTGCAGAATATGAAGCCTTGGTAAATGGGATAAAGCTAGCCATTGAATGGAAGGTTGCTAAATTGTATATTTATGGAGATTCTCAGCTGGTAGTCAATCAAATCAATGATACATACTAGACTTGAGATGAGAAGTTGATGCCTTACAAGACAATGGTAGACAATCTCAAGAAGTACTTTGCTTTTGTGTCATTCCAGCAGATTCCAAGGTCCGCTAACAGAGTAGCAGATGCTATGGTCACCCTGGCATCCATACCTAAGTTACAAGAGTTCAATGCTCGCTTTGAATTCCTAGTGGAAGGGTTACGTTACCCAGCTTATGATTCCACTGAAACCCAAATAGTCTGTTCCATTATTGGACATGACTCATCCCGATACAGCCACATCTATTCCTATCTATCCAATCAAATTAACCCTAAAAATCTTACTTGTAACAAGAAAAGAAACCTAATCCGAAATGCTGCGCGGTATGTTATCATAGCTAATGATTTATTTAGATGAGGTTTGGATGGTACATTGCTTAGATGTCTAGAAACTGAAGATTCTAAACATGCATTATCAGAAGTCCATGAAGGTATTTGTGGGTCTCATTTGATCGGTTTTACTTTAGCTCGGAAACTATTACGGGCTGTCTACTACTGGCTAGATATGGAAAAAGATGCCATAAAATTTGCTAAGACTTGTGAGAAATGTCAGCTTCATGGAAATCTCATACATGCCCCAACGAGGGATCTCATACCATTCATTACACACTGGCCTTTTCAGCAATGGGCCTTTGATCTCATTGGTCAGATATATCCTACATCATCCAATGGACATAAATTGATCATAACTGCCACTGAGTATTTCACCAAGTGGGTAGAGGCGGTTCCACTCATCAAAGCAACTGGTAAACAAGTCGCCTTATTCATCCTAAACTATATAATTTGTAGGTATGGGATACCTTTGTCCATTGTGACTGATAATGGAGGATAGTTCAAGAATAAAGACCTGGATGAACTTTGTGAGAAATTCAAAATAAAGCAACACTGGTCATCAGTATATTACCCTCAAGGTAATGGACAAGCCGAGGCATCTAACAAAAACTACTAACTATCTTGCACAGAACAGTGAACAAATCTGGGAAGGATTGACATTTGCAGCTCAATCCTGCACTATGGGCTTATAGAACAAGTATCAGAACACCTATTGGGGCTACACATTTCTCTTTCGTGTATGGGTCTGAAGCAGTATTACCTATTGAAGTAGAAATACCATCTTTGAGAGTTTCTTTGCAAGGTCTTGTTACTGATGAAGATCACAAAATATCTAGACCGCAAGAACTCAAATTGCTGGATGAACGTCAGCAAGTGGCATTTGATCATCTCAGAGTGTACCAAAAGAGAATGTCCAAAGGATATAACAAGAAGGCTAGACAAAGAGAATTTTAGGTTGGAGACTTAGTACTAAGAGAAAATCCAAAAAATCAACAGTGTCAAGACAACAAAGGGAAGTTTGAACCCAAATGGCTGAGTCCCTATATCATTACTGCAGTCTTTGGCTCTAGTTCCTATCAACTCTCAACATCGGAAGGAGAACAACTCTGAGAACCGATTAACACCATCCACCTAAAAAGATTCTTTACTTAGCATTCTCTACTCCAGCAAACTGTACAGTTGAAAAAGTCCTGAAAAAAAAAAAAAAAAGAAAAGAAAAAAAAAAATGTAAAAGAGAAAATTGCCTTGGTGAAAACTTGGTAAATAGGCACTTTGGTAAAAAAAAATGATTCTCTGCCAAGTAGGTGAAAACTTGGTAAACAGGAACCTCTTGTACTCAAGCGCTCCATCTATCAACACTGCGTTGGCATTTCCCACTTTCATGCATCTTTGCTTTCGCTTGTACATATTTTGCTGTCACTTTCGCGACACCCTGGTTCATTGGAACCCACATGACTTGAAACTGATCAATGCCCTAGTCTTAGGAAAATCAACAGAGCACATCCCATGTCTTAAGAAGTATCAAACAAGTCATTTTCCTATCAATGAAAACTGGTCATCCACTCCGAGTCAGTCATCTATCTCCTGACTACTACAGAGTTTTTATCACTGAGTTAACAAGCAAAACAACAAAACTAAAAACAATCACTAAACAGTTTGAGCTATGCATGAAAATTTTCTTTGTATGCTATCTTTTATATTGGTTTTTGATTATTATCCCCCTGAGTAACTCGAAGAAGTCTGTATTGACTAAGAGGTGCAAGGATTGGGGGCATAATATTTTCTTTGTTTTCTGCTTGTAGGAATGATCCCGATGATCTGGAAACATTTAAATTAGCTAGGTGTCTGTGATAAGAGCCTTCACATCAAGGTGAAATCACCTCACATACCTCGAATCCGCTTATTTGAATGCTACAGGGAGGTCCATATCATTTCTTTGTTTGTTTTGAGGGAATTTCTTTATGATGCAATTCGGGTCCTTGTGAAATCTGTCCAAGGATATGAATGAAAAAAGGGTCATTGCGGACAAGATAATAAATATTGCATATTGAAAAAGAAAGGAACTCTAACTTGCATGTTGTGTTCGTTATGCTCAGTGATGAATCTTAAGCATTTTAAATCCAGTGACTAGGTTTAGGATGCATTTCGCATATCATTTTGCATCTCATTTTGCATTTTGTGAATTCAGAGTGATTTTGATATAATAATAATGATCTCTTCATTTTCTGAATGAGAGTTGGAAGCTTCACCATTTCTTTGCTAAGTGGTCTCCTCTTCACCATTTCTTCGATTGAGTACTTGTGTTTTGAGATGTTAGCTACATACATAAACATCTTATATAGATTCATTCATTTCATTATTATTCATTTATATTGATCTTATTGCATAAAAAAATGAAAAAATTGTATTACTCATTACTCATTTGCATTCATCTATTTGCATATGAAAAGAAACAAAAAATAGACATTCATAATCATTTGCAATGCATACATTCATGCTGAAAAGGAAATGCATACATGTAGAATAAAGCATATAGAAACATCTCATAATTGAATTGACACAAGTACAATGAAGTCAAATCGGATTTTGTATATATATCATATCAAGTCTAAGAGTACAAAATGATGTCCACTGACATGTACAAACTCCCATTGGAGCAAGAATCGTATAGGCTACAAAAAATGGGTGTCTACAAAAAATATCCCAGCTACGAAAAGAATCATCTAGCTGGCACCCTCTCCCTCATCGCCTAGTGGAGGAGGAGGAGCCTGATGCTTGGGATCCTGTCAAGGTGCTCGTGCTCCCTCTGATCGGGCCATATACTGTGAATAGGGCTACACCTGTTGTGCAACAAGAACTACAACACTATACGCTGCTACGTAATATGATGCCCTATTGCTTTGGAGAAGGACCTCCTATCGTAGAAATTCTATCTCTGCTCTTGACTCTGCTCTCAAAGCCGCAATCTGGCGATCACACTCGACTCTCACCTCGACTAGCTGTCAGTCTCACTCTGCCAGCTGAGTCTGCACCACTATCAATGGTGACTGCAGCTCTGCAAGACGTGCCCTCATCGACCTACTAGCGTCCTGTCCATGCTCTCTTGCAGGTCCTCCATCTCCACCTCCACTCTACTCATCTCAGCACTGTCGCACCTATCTAGGAGCTACTCACTCCTCCTCTACCTCACCCACTCCCCCTAGGGATCTGCCCTCACCCCTATGCTACCTACCCTAAGCTGGACCCCATTGCTGCTAGCACCCGGATCACCGCTGCCCCGTCACGGAGCCTCAGCTCTTTGTGCCTGACCCTGCTGCTAGCCCTGTCTCTGAGCCTGTCCCTGTGCTAGTATAGGGGCATCCTCCTCACCATCCTCAATCTGAGGAGCCTACTCACCTTGGTCTGTAAACCATGGGAAAGGATGCTGTTGAAAATAATCTCTATATTGGGGCAATACCCTCGCATCTACTATATCATCTAGGTAATCCCACCTCAGGTGGTGTAAACCTGTCAGCTCTTGCATCGCTAAAGCATAGGATAGCCTAGGTGACCATCCCTATCTCTCCTCATCAGCATATCGAGCATACGTTGTATACTCCTGAGAGATCCCCTGAGGCTGACCGTACTGCCTCATCACTCGTGAAATGATGAATCGCTCCACAACAGTCTGTGACCTCCCAATCAATGGGTGTGTAACAAAAAGGTCTCTCCGAACCACCCGCCAGTCGTCCCAAGACTCCAACCCTCTGTATGGTCTCCATACGAAAGCTATCAGGTCATCAAGCTACCGTCTCTAGAAGTTTGTCTTGCCCAGATGGGGCTGTGTAATATATCCGGCATACCTGTAAATGATCGGCTGCCCTGGCTCTCTACTATCATCAACTATCGGCCGACAAATGGGAAGGTTCTCCCAAGCCCACACATGTAAAATGTACACCTCGGCGGCCATGCTTTGCCCATCTCTGTAGATGATCTCATGCATCTCCCGATACATGTGGGCCAATAAACAGGAGCCCCAACCAAGCCTTTGAGGGGTCTCTATCAACCTCTCCAACATCTGTCCCCATCTGCTTTGGAAACTCTGCTACCCTCTGTCTGGTATAAAAAAACAACCAATGAATCCTGCTAGAACACATGCCAGGGGATACTCCTCATTGTACCTGCTCATCAATATATCCCAACTCATGGAACGAGTTAAGATATCTGAATCCCTGAAAATGTTCCTCAATGCCTGCAGTCTAGGTAACACTGCGGTATCGTAATCCACCTTATCCCTGACAAAAGGGATACAAAGGATCCTGTACACATCCTCGGGAGTAATGGTCAACTCCTCAACTAGGAAATGAAAGGTATTATGCTCTGAATGAAACCGTTCTACCAACGCTATGAGCATCTCGTGGTTCACATGGATATCAGCTAACTTCATCAGGTGAGTAAAGCCACACATATCAATATGAGCCTGCTCAACCTCAGACAAATCATGAACTAAAGCCATAGTAGGTGGATATATACATCTGAAGAGCACAAGAGGTAAGCACACCTGCCACAATCCAACAATGAAGCATCTAAAAATATTCTAAATGAGTCTACAAGAGAAGTTAAACATCACGCAAATCCAACTAAGTCAAATGCAAAACCAAAATTTCATGTTTACACTTTAAAAAATGGTCACTATTTTTCAAATGACAAAACATAGTTAAGCAGTATCTCGTACGAGTCAAGAATGGCTATCGTATGAGAAAACAGCCTCAAACAACACTCTATTGGACTCCGCACGACAAAACGGTCTTCTAACCGACCTGTCATATGACACATGAGTGGATCCCGTACGACAAATCTAGTGGCTTCAAACGACAAAATAACATTTGCCAGTTTCTCGTACGAGGTCATATGTGATTTGTCGTATGGTGTATACCCTTAAATCGTACAAGCTTGTTCATCATAGACCTTTTAATCGTCTGGCATAACATATTGTATCATATGGGATAGTTTACTCGTATGGCTTATAATGTTTACTTGTACAATTTTCCGCCTTTTTGTGTTTCATTGTATGAGAAATAGTGGCTATGTTTGAGATTCCAATCATCAATTTTTTATTTTCAATTTTGTAAATTTGAATTATGTAGCATTTTCGACACATTATTAGCTCAAAGTTGGTCGCGTATTGATGATTTTTTTGTTCAATTTTTTAGGTTTAGTTGCCAGATATTCAGTTTAGATGTACATATATATAATACCCTAAAAATGGTCATCTAAACCATGGGCCCCTAAGCTTGACAACATTCACTAAGGTCCTAACCAAAAGGCAATTAAATCAATCTTGAGCACATAATTAATTCTTTAATTATCAAATGTCACATGGCAAAATCAACTACTCAATATTAATTAAATATTTATTTAATTAATTGAATCATTCCAAGAATATTCATTTTGATCAATTATCCTACTTTAATTTATTAAATATCTTTGCATATTTAATTAATTAATTAATTTGCCATTCAATCATGCAAAAAAGAATTAATTTACTACAAAAAGAAGAATTTATTACAAAACAAAGAGTTGAATTGAAAATAAAATAAAATAATTGAATTGAGAGAGAAATCAAACTTGAGATATTATTTCTTTTTCTAAATTGAGAACTTGAAATCAGAAAAGCAATTTAATTGAATTATTAATTATTCTCTTAAATTGGAACTCAAAGCTTTTCAGAAAAAGAAGTTCAGTTGCATTAAAAAGATCTTTTTCTTGAATAAAACAAAGAATTATCTATCTTTATCACAAATGCATGGAATTAATTTATTATTATTTTCCAATGCAACTTGAACTTCTAATTTGAATGCATTTCAATTAAACTATAATTGGAACCTATCTCAAGGTTAACTCAATCTGATTTCTCAATTATTTCAATTAATTCTAAATTGAGCTTTTTCATCATCTCTCTATAATTCTCTATAAATTTAGTCCCCAGCTCTCATTCCAATTGACCCCAGAGATTTTGAGAATACATCATTATTATACTGATGTTGCTTTGGAGTCATTGATATTGCTTTTTTAGATTATTTGGATCCATTCTTCATTCATTATTGCTTGCATACATTATTGCTTGATTTGATTTTGCTTGAATTATTCATCCATTTTTGCATCCATATAGCTTAATATCATATAGATTAAATCCTTCGTCTTGGTGTAGTCTACTCACTGGTATTGCTTATCAAAATCTGAGAGCATTCTTATACTCACATCTTTTAGAAGGCAATGGGTCGCTTTGCTATGGTTTACTTTACTTATTGATTATTGATTACTAACCATGCATATAATGACTTAATTGAAGTGTTGTGTATTGCAGCTCCTTATCCCACTTTTCACACACACAATATCCACCTACTATAAGATTAGTGCACTACTTGTCAGATGCACAGAGAGGACACATTGGATTGTGTGGATTTGGATACTTGCTTCAGATGCCTGATATTCGCATTAATCATCATTTTTTGACTACTTTAGTTGAGATATTCCATAGTGAGCATAACACATTCCACCTGCCGACTAGGGAGATGACTATCACTCCTGAGAACATATATAAGATCTTGAGGATTCCATTTGCTGGGGATAAGGTGGATTACGACACTGCTCCATTACAGAGTATTAAGGCACTCAGACGTATATTTCATGACGACACTATCTTGGATCATTCTATCACCTGGGATGATCTGATGATCAGATATGGAGCACAGTTCCCCCCTTGCTTGTGTTTTGGCTGGTATTATAAGCTGATTTGTGATACTAGATAGGGGACAACATGGATTTTTGTGTGGATGGGGTAGGATGTTAGAGAGATTTCTTACTCATCCTATGAGATTAGGTTGGGGCTCATGCTCACTAGCCCATATGTACCATGAGATGCATGCGATCTCCTATAGAGGGGTGAAGAGTATGGCCGCTGGTGTATTTTTTTTGCAAATTTGGGTCTGGGAGCATATCCTAGTTTGTAGGGCAATTGTGGTGTTAGTTAGATGAGAGGGGGGGGGGGGGGGGGCTGAATCAGATAAACTCACAATTCAACATATTCATCACATTCAACCTCGGTAGCACTTACTTGATATGCAACTATGACTGTAAATCATTCAAACTCATAAATTGATATACTGAAACATCAAAACACATTTAACACTAGATTTAACGTGGAAACCCTAATAGGGAAAAACCACTGTGGGATTTCAGACCCACAAGAAAATACACTCTTTTAGAGTATGCTCGGTTAAAAGCAAATCCTGTTAAAGATTACATACACATTGCTAGATGTGACCCAATTAAGGGATTTCCCTCAGATCTGTTAGGATCTTGCACTTTGTTAGAAGTGACCTTGTCAAAGCATTTCAAACACTCATTGAGAATGTTACCTTGCTAGAGGATTTACAAATAAGACTGTTAGGTCCACTCAGTTAAGAGATTTCCTATCACTTACAAAAATAAATAACAGTAATAAAATATATCTGCAACTTCACATCTGAAATGCTAAAGTAGATTCTATGTGCTCAAGATAATCTTGTCATAAGACTTATCTTTCTCCTTGTTGGGCTTCTCACTTTGTTCTTCAAACAGATTTTCAATCTTCTGTACTCGATTATCACCTTTGTAGCATCATTGTGCTTCTATTTGCCCGCATACTTTGTTCTTCAACTTTTCCTTTTTTATAAGCAATTCCTAACCGCTTAATCTCCTTAATCACATTTCCAATGATTAATCTTAGCCATCAATTCTTCAAACTTGACTAGGTTCATTGTATCCTTCAAACTGAAAAACATTTTATCTTGCCTTGAAACTTGTATTCCTTCATTGGTACTTGTGCTCTATTATAACCATTCAATTTGTGCTGTAGATCTAACTCTTGAATTTTCATTGTCGTTGATCCTTAACAAACTTCTTGCATGACATTCCAATCTTCTATAAATCTCCAGCTCATTTGCATCCTTCATATTATAATGTATTCACTCATTTAATGCATTTTGTTAATGCTTGGTTGATACTTGGTAAATACTGAACTTTACTCGGTAGATATTCTCATCTTGGTTACTTCTGCTCGGTGACTGATAAACTTGGTGGTTACCGACTGGCTCCTTGCTCGGTAAAATAGAATAGTATCAAACCTTTACTCATTCTGTTGCATGAAATATTTTCTCCTTCTTATTCAGTCATCAAAACAATCGAAACATCATAATCTCATCACTGTCTAACTCGGTAATAGTTGCCCATTGAATAAATTATTACTCCCCTTCATTTTCACATTCTTTCTGTGTCACTTATTGACATCTTTAAACTCATCAAAACATACTCTTTAAGATATGGCGACATCATATTGAATCAGAAAATCAGTTGCTTGACATCAATGACAAAATAATAATATTAAGACAGTAATCATCCTTTATCAATAATATCCAACAACCTTCTCAATATCCTCATACCAACAAACTTACTGTAATGCCAACAATCTCCCTCTTAATTTATTGTAATGCCAACAATCTCCCCCTTTGGCATTGATGGTAATACCAACATGATTTATTCCAATTGATTCAAACTGCTATTAATCTTCTCCTATTACCCTTGATCTATAAAACTTGTCTTGTAATCTTCTCCCCCTGTCATTAGTCTTCTCCCTCTTTGACAACAATGCCAAAAGTAAGACTAATCTATGATTACTTCTCCAGTGAAGTAATTTGCCTACTGTTAATGTATCTCAATCAGAGCATCTTGTCTTCATTCACTATTTTCTGCACAACTTTAGACAACATCCTAAAGTGTGTAAATCAACATCAACTCACAAATAGTATTCTGTGGAGTCATAGAACTGATTCTTTCACCGAACTCTATCAGTGAGTACTAGATAGGGGTAGGACCCCTAACTTACTTCTTAGATACTAAAAAGTTTCCCTTGGTAGTGGCTTTGTGAAGATGTCTGCTATTTGTTCCTTTGTGCTAACATATTCCAGAACAACATTCTTTTCTTGAACTTCTTCTCTAAGATAATGATACTGTATAGAGATATGCTTTGTCTTAGAGTGCATTACTGGATTTTTTGAAATGTTAATAACACTTGTATTATCACAAAATATAGTTATTGGCTCGGTAACTGTCTCATTCATACCTTCCAATAGTTGTTTGATCCATGCTATATTGGTACAATTCAATGCTGCAGCGACATATTCAGCTTTAGCTATTGACTGTGAAATGCATCCTTGTTTCTTGCTAAGCCAACTTACTAGTCTTTCTCCCAAAAAGAAAGCTCCACCGCTTGTGCTTTTCCTATCATCAATATTTCCTACCCAATCAACATCAGTATATACTTTTAAGTCAAAATCATTCTTCTTTTCATATAGTAAACCATAATCTTCAGTGCCTCTTAAGTATTTGAAAATTCTCTTGATTGCTATCATATGGGTTTCTTTGGGATCTACAGAAAATCTTGCAGCTATGCCTATTGCATGTGCTATATCAGGCTTGCTGTGAACTACATATTGCAACTTTCCAATCATAGATATGTAAAGTGTCTCATCAATAGATGCAGATTCATCATTCTTTGATAGTTTACAATTAGCAGTCATAGGAGTACTTACAGGTTTAGAATCCTCCATTCCAAATTTCTTCAAGATTTCCTTTATATACTTGGATTGAGAAATGAAAATCCCATTTTTCATTTGCAGTATCTGTAAACCTGTAAAATACTTTATTTCACTGATTAATGACATCTCAAATTCTTTGCACATTTTATTTCCAAAGTTCTTACATAAAGAATCATTTCCACAAAAAATAATATCATCAACAAATATGGCTGAAATCAGTATTCCATTCTCCTCATCATTCTTCATATACATGTTGTTGTTTTCACTAGTCCTCATAAATCCAATCCTAATTAAGTAGGAGTGCAACCTTTCATACCATTCTCTAGGTGCTTGCTTTAGGCCATATAAAGATTTGTTCAACTTACACACCTGATCTTTATTCTTCTCTTCAATAAATCCTTCAGGCTATTCAATATAAACTTCTTCTTCTAGTATACCATTCAAAAATGCAAATTTAACATCCATTTGATATACCTTGAAATTTTTGTAAGCAACATATGCCAACAACGTTCTCACTCCTTCAAGTCTTTCCACATGTGCAAAAGTCTCCCCATAGTCTATTCCTTCTTCTTGAGGTGCCTAAAATGGATGGAAGCGATGAAGAAATTATGCACCTAGGATGGTTTAGCAAATAGTTTATTAACACCCTAATGAGGTTCCTTGATGAAGAATAAGTAGATTCATTTTGGTTAAGTGTGATGTCAATTTTCTTAAGTAACATGTATGGACGAGAATACAGTAGGATAAACATGCTTTTAAACAAATCCTAAACAAAGTAGGACTCCTAGAAATTCAATATGTGTAACCTTGACTGTGGGAGTTGATGTGTGTTATTGATATAGTTTGGATGGTGCATTAATATAAATTGTTGAAAGATAGAACTTTGTAAACACCTACCTGAGATTGAAGAGAAAGGTAATAAAAATACTAAGAATTTAACCTTGTGCAAATAGTAAGTTAATTACAAAAATAAGTTGATTTTGGTATTTCAACCTTCTAGTAGGCAAGATAATATTTTGAGTAACTCATTGAAATTGTGGGAAATTTTATGTCCCTACTTCATAATTCTACTCATGTGACTTCCAGGAGTAAGTCAAACTCTAGGGGAGGAGGATGTAAGGCCTTCCCCAAACCAAGATTTGATTAACTTAGTTGACCATGTTTGAACCTATTAATAAATGCTATATAATTCAATAGAATGGACTGTGTTAGACAGATAGATTGGTGAGAAAAGTAATCGAACCAAGTTATAGAGTTATTTCACCTTGTGGTGTACATTTTGATGTATTATGAATTTGAAATCCTAGAAGATCCATTGATTGGATAATCTTGAACTAACGCATGTCAGCTATATCTAGACTTACAGAACTTTATTATGATGTTGGAAATATGATGTTTATCTAATAAGTGAATGAAATTATGAGGATTATGATAATGGCTTATGTGGATAAATTAGGATATATGAGATATTGATTTGTTAATGTCAATTGTATGCAGAATGTTTGATGTGTATTCTTATTCATGTGTTTAATATTTTATGAGGATATTTGGAAGCACTAATGTGTAATTGAGATGCGCAGGAAAATTATCCATGTGACCATGGAAACATTATGGAGAACCAAACCTAGACCTATGTACATTCATAAAACCAGGGTTTGTCTATTTGGAGAGACATCACCCCGTTTGTATAGTATTTTTATTTGTGAAAGTGGATGTTGCATGTGTGTTAGATTGAATTTATTTATTTGTGTAAATCCAACAAGAGACAAGATTTCATGTAAAATTTTGTAAAAGTATTTTTATTGTGTCACTTGACACATGTGTTGATTTATGTTTCATTTTTGAATTGTCTCTTGGAGGGAGTTGCTTAACCATAGCTTTATCAAATAAATTAATGTGGTTCTATATTTTTATAGGGTAAAGAATCTTTGGGGTGGTCAACTTAGGTTTGACCCGAAAATTAACTTCAAAGGGGTTTAAAAAGGGTTAAATGGACTCCTAGGGGTAGTTTATTAGGGTTTCCTAAAGCCCATAAGGTATACCTAAGGGTTAGGAGTAATTTTAGGCATGTTTCTACTCACATGTGACCATTTAGACACCCTAAAAAGTGGGTTTCCTAAGTTGAGCGAAATTGGAAAATTAGAAGGCTTGAACTAAGTTGTTAACCTTCCCTTTTGAATGAGAGTTCCCTTTCCCATTTTACCTTACCTTCCTTTTTAGTTTTAGAAACCTATGAGAACTCTCACTAAAGCCTTCTTAAGAAAGAATGAGAAAGTTAGTGGGTAATCACCCACTCTCCATTTTTGGAGACAAGAAAATTTGAAGGAAAAAGATAGATCTTGATCTAGGAATTTGGCTAAGTGTAGAGAGGCAAGATTTTGTGGAATTGGGTTGCTCATCTTCAACCATTCTAGCATACCTTTGGGCAATTGAAGGTTGGTTATATTTTCTCCTTGTATTGTTTTATATTGCATGTTGTTTTGAAAGGATTTGCTTGTGTGAAAAGGCTAGTTTCTTGAATGTTTTTCCTTGGAAAGTTATTGTGTTCTATGTTTTACTTTTGTATGCATTTTATGTGCTTGGGAGTAATCAAGGCCTCCTACTCTTGGGAGAGAGGATGGTCTTGTGGGTGGTAGCAATGACAACCCTCGAGTGAGAGGCTCTCGTTATGAGAGTGATCACAAGGGATTTTATGTGACCCTTGCTGCATGGCTTGTTTATGCATTTGGGGGTCATAAGGAGGGAAATAAGGCATGAATGCCTTGGGGGGCATAAGGAATGTGGGGTTGTTATACTTATAATGTATTTGGTTTTCCATGAGGTGGCTATATGTTTTACTATACTTGCAGCAGTCCCCTCAAGGTACTTGGTCCACTACCACCCTTGAAAAGACATCACAAATGTGTGGTGCAATGTAGCTTGGGTTGGGATTGTGTTTGAGGTTGTTTTTCCCTTGCATTTTGTGTTTGCATGTGTGTTACTTGTCTAAGGCTTGGTTCTCCAAGCTCGGGGGTGGCTACTAGTTAGCCTAGGCTGGGAGGTGAGCACTCCATTGTCATAGCTTTGATTTAAAATGCAGGTTGTCGGAAGAAAAGAATAGGACAAGTGAAAGATTGCAGGAGTTAATTGTTGCACAAAATTATTTGTAAATGTAATGAGTATTAGAAAAAGTCATCATTTATTAATAATGAGAGACCTATTTGTAAAATGAAAATAGTGTCTTTTAAAAGTACTTTAAAGAAATGTAATATTTTAGATTCTGTAGCGATGAAGTGAATAATTCTGGTATTAGTTCCTAAGGGTTTTGAAAATTAATCTTTGTTGAGTATGTGAAGTTTTGAAAAACAAGAAATTGATTTTAATTCCTTTATGCTTATGAAATAACGTGGGAAAAATAAAGAAATAGTTAACATGCATGTTACCGTGCAATTAAATATTCATTTTATTTCCTATGTGTGTATCTCTAAAGATGAGTTTAATTGATTCTAGATAAATATAGTTGCAGAAAATAAAATTCACATATCTAATTCCAGAGATTTAAATTTAGAAACTAGATGGTCTATCTAATTTAAATAATCGCATTTGTATATAGTTGCTATTGAAATTATTAAGCTCTGTTATTTACTTATTGTAGAATATAAAAACTATAGTTTACCAGATTTATTGAATAAAATAGTTTCTAGAGTTGCTGTTTTTTTTAAGTCTATTAAATTTGGTTATTGACTTTAATTTTGCAGTAAGTAAATCAAACAAAAATATATTTATACATTGCGGTAAATCAGATTATTTTAAAACAACTGTGTAAAAGTTTCAAAAGTAAATCAATACTTAAATAACCTAACTATTTCTACTTGGCAACTAGGATATTAAATAAAAAAAAATAAAAAATAAAAATAAAATGATCATATTGCAGAAAATATTTAATCTGTTGTAAATGTTCGGAATATAAATAATTCCAAGAAAGAAATTGCCCTGGAGTTATATATATATATATGCAACTAAATTATTTGCATGCATAAATACATAAATGAATTTCATTTCTTATAGTTAAATAAATAAACTTGGCTGATTAAAATAATTATAAATATATATATTTGTACAAATACATATATAAATTATATTCTTTAAATTAAACCCCCAAAAAAAACTATTTAAAACTTTTTATTTGACAAAAAAATTAATAAACAAAATTTTGTGGGGAGGTTCGGCAGGCCGAACACTGTGCGTTGCATAGTGGGCCGCCATGACTGGCGCCATTGTGGGTGTCCATAGTGGATGGCCCAAGGGCTGCCACTGCAATCGTCCACAGTGAATGGCTCGAGGGCCGTCACTGTGGTAACCCATAGTGAGCGGCGCCGCTCACGGGCAACCCTCGCTGCCGCCTTCCAAAAAGAAACCCCCCCCCTACCTAAATGCATGGCTACCGCTCCAGTGTTTGGCCCTCCTTCGCTCTACATAATACTAATAAAATAAAATAAAAAAAGATACAAAACCCTACCCCGGGTAGGGCTAGGGGTAAAATAGAAAGGAGTAAGGAAATAATAAAATAAGAGGTATCTTATAATATTCATTCCTAGTTAGGATTTGCTTGAAGAATTTAGAAATATGAGGTAAATATTATAGAATTAAAATATATATATATATATATATATATATGGAGTTTGACAATATAAGAGAATAAGATAGACTTAGATTTTATATTTAAGTGTTTTTAATTTATATATGTTTTTTTTTATAAACGTATGGTTTCAATTAAGGAAGAAAATGAAATGTTTAAATTTTAAATTACTTATGAAGTTTAACCTTGTAGAATTTTTTATAATAAATTGATTTATTATAGGTCCACCTAAATATAGGTATTTGATGAGATTAAACTTTATAGAACGAATTTTCATTATAATTATAATTGACCCTTTAATCAATTTAGTTTATTCTTATTTTAATTATTAGACTTTTATAAACTGAGTGTCAGAACTAATTTAATTAGTTCTTAAAATAAATTATTGGCTATTGGAGATTAATTATATCTACTTTAATTATTTGACTAAATTAGTTTATTGATTAAAATCGATGAGACAATAAAACTATTCAATTAGAATTCCGCATTTAATTTTTAATTATTTTGATTACTTGAGCTAGTAGATAAAGTTACTCTAAACAGAGTTAAGAAAAAACAAGTTATAGCATTTTATATTTGTCAATTTAATGTTTTAAGTTGTGATAATTTTTTTTTTTTTATCCCGTTCTTGCCCTAAATTTTGGGCATGACAAGGAGTCTGAGATAGGTAGAAAGAGAGGTTTGGAGGGAGAGAAAGAGAGAGGAGGGAGGAAGGAAGAAATATGTAGAGAGGGAGGGAGAGAAAAAGATGTATTTAGAAAGAGAGGAATAGGGGACATAGAGGTAAGGGGAGAGAGAGAGAGAGAGAGAGAGAGAGAGAGAGAGAGAGAGAGAGAGAGAGAGCTATAGATAAGTAGTTAGGGAAGGAGAGTGAGTGAGAGGAAAGTAGAGAGATTTGTCAGTCTCTCTTTATCTCCTCCCCCCCTCTCTTTACCTACCTTTCCTTCCTTCCTTCCCTATATCACCTCTCTCTCCTACCCTCCCTCCCTCCCTCCCTCTATATAAATACCTATCCTCTCTCTCTCTCTCTACATACCTCTTTATCCCTCTGTTTGTCTCCCTCCATTCTATCATTATTTATCATCTCTCTCTACTTATCTCTATCTTTATCTCCCATCTCCATCTACATACATTTCCCTTCCTCTCTCCCTATCTATCCTTCCATCTTAACTTATCTCTATCTCACCTCCCTTTGTCCCCTCTTTACCTCAATCTCTCTATCCCTCTATATCTCCCTTTCCCTATCCTCTATCTCTACCTCTAAATTTCTCCACTTCTCTCTTGAGGGAAAGCAGATATGTAAATAAGTAGACAGATTGAGTGACAGAGTGAGAGAGACAAGAAGAAAGGCGAGGATGAGTGATGGAGGGAGTTAAGAGAGGTATATAGAGACAAGGGTATCTCCTAAGGGGGAGGTAGGGAAGGAGAGAGGGTATCTCCCTCCCCACCTCTCTCTCTCTCTCTCCCCCTCTCTCCTTCCTTCTCTCACCACTTATATCCATCTCTCTCTCTCTCTCTCTCTCTCTCTCTCTCTCTCTCTCTCTCTCTCTCTCTCTCTCTCTCTCTCTCTCTCTCTCTCTCTCTCTCTCTCTCTCTCCCTCTCTCCCCCTAACTCTCTGTGCTCCTCTATCTCTACATATCTCTCCCTCAATCCTATACCATGTCATTAAACCCTAGTAGGCACTAAAGCATATGCTCTAAACCCTCAATGGTATACACTCAACCCTATACCCTATACCCTAAACACTAAAAATTATACCCTCAACCCCAAGACCTAAAGCCTAAGCACTCAACCCTATACCCTAATCCCTAAGTCCCAAGAATGAAAGGTTTAGCCATAATGCAAAACTAGACAAGAAATTGAGATAAATCATAAATAAAAATGAATAAGTAGTCCATACAACAATGGATACTGATTGTTAATTTTAGTATATTGATATATTTGATATTTCAATCTCATTATTCCTTTGCATGTATCGCTTATCTATTATTCTATGTGTTATTACATAATTTGATATTATCTTCTATTATTTTACTCTATAATTATATTTTATTTTATCTTATGCGCATATTCATCTATTGAAATATATCTTATAAAATACATATGTTTCTCAAGGTGTCTTATCATTGTGGATCTCCACAACCCTTATACAAAGCTTTGTGTTATGATCTTCAGTACTATCATTCATCTCAGCCATTTTTTGTACTAACACATATATACAAAATGAAACCAAAATACTATACGTAGGTTTTTAATAGAAAAGATAGACACCGACAAAATAAATCAAAGATCAAAACCTTAACATATTTAAAATGTAGAAAAAATTAAATGGTTAGAAAGGTAAGAGAGATATTAACGTTAATGTATTTTTTCAACTCAACATTGGAAGTCATGTAAACTCAATGGAGAGAATGCTTAAGATATAGTCAATTTTTTATAATTTATAAAAAATGCATTTGGGTGTTTGACATTCAAGTCCAACTTTATAAGGTTGCATGAAAAATCCCACCCTAACAGTTGGTAATGTCCAAGTAAAATACACAGATGACCATGTTATAGCATGCTTGTGTTATAAAATTCTCACATATTTTAGAAGTAAAAATAAAACTGAGGAAGATTTAAGAAGGAATAGTGAGAGAGAGAGATTTATAGGGGAAGAGATAGAGATAGTCTGATATATCTCTCCCTCTCTTTATCTCCTTTATCTCTCTCTATCTCCCTCTCTATATTACTTGTTTCTATCACCTCCTTTCTCACTCTCTCTTGTCTCTCTATCTCTATCTTCTTATCTCCTCCTCTCCCCGTCCCTCTCTATCTATAAGTCATTATGCACACCTCTCTATCTCTCTTCTTATATTTATATTTCTCTACCATTCTATATCACCCTTGATATCTCTCTATAGATCCCTCTTCCTCTATATATCTCACTCTCTCTATTCCTACATCCCTATCTTTCTCTATCTTTATGCCTCTATCTACCTTGATATTTCTCTTTATCCACTTCTATTCACCTTACTATATCTCTCTATTTTCACATCTAACACCATCAAGTCCTCTCTCTCTCTCTCTCTCTCACACACACACACACACACACACACACACACACACACACACACACACACACACACACACACACACACACACACACACACACACACACACACACACACACACACACACACACACACATGCACACGCGCGCGCGCACGCACACACACACACATACACTCACTCACAAACACACACACATATGTACATGCACACACACACACACACACACACACATGTGCACATGCACACACACATGTGCGCACATGCACACACACACACATAGAAACACCAAAAACTGGCCATAACACATTTTGGTGCCATCAAAGATGTAGCATTTTGTTTTGCACAAAATAATAATAATAAGAGTTCAAGCTCATTTGGAATTGGCCTCACCTATAAAAAATAATATGAAACATTGAAGGAAGCATTCTCACATTGTGAAATCATTATATCAATGCTAATTCATTGTTTGATTACCACCAAAATGTTTCCATGACACTACCAAAGTCAAGGAGGTAAGTTTTCTTCACCTTTTGGTGTAATTTTTTTAATTAAATTATAGCTAGATCGAAATGATTCTAAGAGAATTTCGTTTAATTTCAAAGAGTTTAGAATATCCTAATAGTTGAAGAAAATCCTCATTACTATTTCATGAAAACCCTAGTGAAGAATAATTTTTGAAAACACCTTTGACAATGCCTCAACATCCTCCAAAGATGAAAGGAAACATATTAAGGAAAATAATCTAAAACAAATGAAAGAACTTAATATAATAATTAAAAAATTAAAGAGATCCATTAGGAACAAAATCCCATTGATTTACTATCCCCATTTCATGGGAATATATCATCTCACATAGATTTTGCGAGTGGCCAAATTTTCACTTGGTAAAGCAAGAGGGCACAAGTAAGACATTATTATGCAAAAAAAAAATACTATGACAAAATAAAATAAAAACTATGTTAAAATCCAAGTTCCAACTTGTGTGTATTGTTCACTGACCCATGCTCTAATGCACCCTTACATGTGACACTTATACTTGAGGTTCCATATTCATTCAAGTGCCACCACCAAAGGAAAAATAAAATAACATTTGATGGGTGGTAGATGAATTTTTTCCATTCTCTATGTAATAAAAATGAGGTCCCACAATACTTTATGAGAAAAATTTATTACAATATTATCCTCAATGAAATCCCAAACTACTTTGACATGCAATAGTTCTATGGTAGATGTGGGGGCTCTACATAGGATAGAGTGCCAAACATTGAGCATGTCATAATCCCCCTTCCATTCTCAAGGAGGGTGTTGAGGTTGATAACCTATAGTGTATCAAATTTCTCACTTACAGTCTTTTATGGTACCCTTGTCCTCTAGCACTAGGTGATGTGAACAAGTCTTCCAAGCTTTGAAATTCTCATCACTTATGTCAAAAATTTGGGTCTCTTTGTAATTAAGGATATGAATATGAGCAAGATTCATGTGAAAATAACATGATATGTGTATATACTAGATTATATTGTATTGAGAGTTCAACTAATAGATGAAACATTTGGTATTGATAGATGGTTATGTCGAGAGGCATCTACAATGACATACAAATATTCATAAACAAAAAAATTATTTTGAATAAATTTGACGTGTAGATGACATGTAAATGCACGCATGTTTCAGTTTCTCTATAAGTATTATTTTATTAATCTGAATAAAATAGAATCATTGCCACTTGTCTCTAAGGAAATGAAATTGTTACGTCTTTAATGAGAGTGAAAGAGTGCAGCATTATTCAGCCCTATGTCCTTCTTGACAACTAATAAACATGCAAGACAATTATGTGATATCTCTCGACATTATTTTATGTATATATTTTTTAAAATATAGCTATACTAGTAGATAAGTAAAGTGAAACAAGGTCGAATTCAATTTATTATGTTTTATTTTGAAATGTAGGATTAACTAAATTATATTGTCCACTCTATGTCTGGTGGCCCTCCAACTCTTGATTACACGACAATGTCAAATCCACAAGTATCTAATTAGTAAAGAAATAAAAAATCTAGTACATGTGAATTGTTTAACCTTATATGAATGGTAATCTTAAAACTTACAATGGATGTTGAATAGGTTAATATTGGGCCCCCTTTATCAGCACTTGTCTAGCAAAGCACGATCATACATCTTACAATGAGGTAACCTTGATTATTTTAATCATTGAATGTTTATAAACTAAGGTAGATTTTGGTAAGAACTTTTAGATGATGATATCACTTGATACTCATAGTATTCATACCACAATGGAGCATGGTGTTTCTATAGTAGTAACATATTTGATTCTTTTGATAAAGGTGTGAGCTAGGTTATTGTTTTATCTATATATTACTAAAAATTTAAATTATATTCATGTGTACATATTAATTTGCATCTTAATTCTTTTCATAGGGCTTCACAAATTCCATTTTTGAACCTCCCTCTCTTATGCATGAAGAGAGTAAAAAATGCTTCAAAAGGTTTATGAGGTCATGGTAAGTGATTATTTCATTATATGACATTCTATAATTCAATATGTATCTATTAATGTATATAATTTTTTATTTTATCAGGTGGAGCTCTAAAATATTTTAGAGGGGAGCTTGAGTCTATTAATGTAACTAATAACTTTATCAAACTAGTTAGCTATTAGCATGCCTAAAGATAGTTCTATTCACATTGCTTAAGTATCCACTTAGAGATTTTTAGTAGTTTGTCTCATCTCATCTAGTTGAGACATGTGTCTTCACTTAGTGAGACACCCATTGCATACACACTTGCCACTTGTACATACACTGGTAAAGTGAGCTTACAAGTGTTTCATGTTTGGAAGGTTAGTCAGTTGGTGTATTGAACTTGTCTACCTCCTCAGTCTTGTCTTGCCTATATATGCAAGAATCTCTATGTACATTACTTACATTCTCATCATTGAAGCAAAAGGTGGCATCAAATACCATCTCACTCCTACATGCAACCAATAGAATTTTCCATCAACTTTTTATGTGCAATGTGGCCTTTGCAACCACCCCTTTTGGTGTCAAATGTATTAAATACAGTTTGAAAGTGGCTTCCACCAAATTCTTGGAGACTTACAGAGTTGGTCAATTCTACTATACGCTGCTCCTATCACATAACAGTAGCCTCCAAGAGTTGTCATTCAACTTCTTTATTCCTCATCAATGCTACAACACTACTGGTATCACCATAGTATCAACAATCAATTCCATTTTTATCTGTAGGTTTCAGGACAAGAAACTCCCCCACTTATTTTAACTAGGCACAAGATCCCGTCACATTATTATGATAACACATGTTTTTTTTAAAGTAGCCTTAATCATTTGCTGTTAGTTTTAAAATAACATGTCTTTTATTTACATAACATTAAATGATAACCAGTTGCTTGATAGACAAGTTTTTGTTAACTATTGCTTCATTTAATGTGTTTGTAAGGGGGCCATTATTCATTTCTGCTCATTTTAAATGCTTGTAAAGGGGGTTATTTTTTCTTTTTGTCATCATTTTCATTCATAGAGGTGAAATTTGAAATGTATAGTCATTTGAAAGCATTTTCCATGACTGTTCCAATGAATGGTTGGACATATAGGTTTGATCTCATCTTAGAGCATTTTATAATCATTTAGTGTAGATGTAATTAAAAATAGGTCATTTAGTGAGAAATTAATTGTCTAATAACTTTTAAATGGTAGCTCAAAATTGAACATTTAAATGGTAGCTCAAAATTGAACATTCTTTTTTGCAAAAATGCATATTCTGACATTCTCTACACAATGGACCTTGATGCATTGAAAAAAGGAATAAGTAGTAAAGTGCCAAAAAAATGGGGGGTCACCTAATATTGAATCAAGGGGGTATCTTAGTCATGTGCATAATGAACACTTCCATACCTTCTTTACTTGTATTTATCTTGAAAGGCTGTCTTCAGTCATGCCTTTGAGCATTTATATGAATTCGTACCTTTGAGCGCTTCCACACCTTCTTGGTCCCATTATGGAGATGAAAAATGTAGTTCATTGCCATGCATTGCAATCTCATCACTTGTTGCTACACATGAGTCCAAAACTAATTCAAAAAAATCACGAGTGATTCCTTGTAACAAAATATGCATATTAGTTTTCAACATGAAATTTTGGAAACTAGAATGATGATTTAGTCTTTGGATCATGTTGAAACTTCAAAGGCATTGATATCACTTCCTACATATAAAAAATGGGAAGTTATCTTGCACACATTTGTGGTGTTGTTTAGCAAGTGTGGATCATCTTTAAAATCTAGTGCCAAGCATCTACCAACACTATAGGCATCACATTATGGGGAGTTACATAGTCTCTCATTTATCTCCTATGGAGGGGAATATTCATTGTAATTATGCATCAACGTAGTCCTTTGGGTGTCCTAATCAATCCTTCTGACTTATCTTCTTCACTAGTATATTCACATTGTATCATTTCTCTTTTGGAGAAGAGTTTTGTTCTCATTGGGTTTTCTCCTTTACTCCACTTTATGAGAAATTTGTATACGAGTACCCAACATGGCCTAGTACTTGAGACTCATCATCATGCATACATTACTTCGTAAGTTGTGCTTAAGGGGGATGCTAGTGTTATCAAACTAGTTAGCTATTATCATGCTAGAAACAATCCTATTCACATTGATTAAGTATCCACTTAGGGACTTTTAGAATTTTGTCTCATTTCATATAGTTGAGACATGTGTGCTCACTTAGTGAGACACCTAGTGCATACACACTTGTGCCACTTGCAAATACACTTGGGAAGTGAGCTTACAATTGTTTTATGTTTGGAGGGTTAGTCGATTGTTGTATCCAACTTTTCTACTTTCTCATCTTTGCCTATATATATGAAAGGCTCTTTATATACATTACTTACATTCTCATTGTAAATCATATGTAGTGCTATTTTTTCTAATTTGGCTTCACTTGTAGAAGTTTGTTGTGCATTTTTATTCTAGTCTCATCTCATCTAGTTGAGACAAGTATCCTCACTTAGTGAAACACCTAGTTCATACACACTTGCCACTTGCACATACACTTGTCAAGTGAGCTTACTAGTGTTTCATGTTTGAAGGGTTAGTCAGTTGTTGTATCCAACTTATCTACCTCGTCATCCTTTCCTATATATGCAAGTCTGTCTATCTACATTACCTTCACCCTCATTGCAAATGATAGATATTTCTATTTGTGATCGTTTGGTTTCACTTGTAGAAGGTTTTTGTGCAGTCTGATTATAGAAAATTCTAATAGATTCAATAGGTTAAAAAACAACCATCATTGTATTCTCCTCCTTCCAATCAATAGTTAAAGGTGGTTCATGATTTCTTCCCTTTCCTTGGAAGGATTTGATTATTTTATTACATTATACATAGGTACATGGATTTATTGTAATCCTATAAGAATTTCTTGTACATTAATTATACTTTTAGTGACATATAACATTGCATGCCTATATGGATTTTTGTTTAATACAAATTTATTTTATCAATGTTGTCCATATTTTCTATACATTATTAATTGAATAAAAGAATAATAACATAGGTCATATATATATATATATATATATATATATATATATATATATATATATATATATATATATATATATATATATATATATATATATATATATATATATATATATATATATATATATATATATATATATATATATATATATATATATATATATATATATATATATATATTGATTTGAGTAATTGAATACATTCCTGATCCTTTTAGTCTTTCATCTTGTCTAGTGAGTTAGGTCCTAGGTCTTGGTTGGTCCCTTTGGAATTTTCATGTAGAGGCTTGATTAGATGATTTTTTGTACTAATATATACTATGGTGCGAGCTCAAGGATGGCTGATTGATTTTTTTGTATTTTGAGATGGGTTTGACTAGATAATAATGCGATCGATTCTTAGGAACATTTGAAATTGTAGAATTAAAAATAAACACTCATACATCAATTTACATCTTAGACATTTATGCTTTCTCGATGTTTTCCATCACTTCCATAAGGCCATAAAGCTTCAAGAGATGTAAATAATTGATTCTCAAAATTTGATAGCTTTCCTATGGTATTTCAATACCAAGAGTCACATGAAGAAATATTACAATTTGAGAAAAATGCCACACATCTTATATTAAGGATTTATATTGCCTAGCCTCTATCCATGCATATCTTATAGATCTTGATATTTCACTATTATTTTTTTTCTTAATTCTTCTATCCTTGATAATCTCATGCCATTTTATCTTATGGATGGAGGTGTTTCCTCTATGGATGTTTTGTTTCATCGTGAATGTGTATTTCAATATTCATAGCATTTATTATTTTTTAATCCTTCTATCTTATGTGTACTCTTCCTCCTTTTTAATTCTTCCTATTTCTAGTGATGTGGTTGTTCCTAATCATGATGACATATTCATTTTGAATGCTTGTACTTCCTATGTGGTTTAAACTTTTAACTTAACTTCTCATGATGCATCTAGTGAAATCCCTTCATATGACTTTGACATAAATAGGAATCTCATCCCTTCTTCAACTATTTCCCCCTACTTGTGCCTCTCATTCTAATCTTACCTTTATAATTTCAATGATGGTGATACACTCATTCCACTTTCAGATGAGATTTATTATTCTCGTACATCATTTCACTCATGGTATATTGAATTGTATATATTTAGTGATGGGAATACAAACAGTTCTTTATATTCTCTTGATGTGGATAAGAATATTTAGTTTATGATTATTTATTTTATGATACCCATTCTTTAAATCCATTCAATTTAATTATTTAGAGGCATTGAAGATGAAAAATTAGGGGTAGATAGTTTCTATCTTAATATCATGCTTCCACAAATTAGTATATTACTTTGGCATGCATTTGGTGATACCTTGTTGAATAGAGAGAGCCAATAGATTGATTCATGTTGATCAATATACATTATTCTAGTATGTGTCATGTGCTTTTATAGATAACTTTATTATTGTGTTTAGTTGCCATTTTTTTTACTAATGGTTATCCTTAGTGGATCCCATTAATTTTTCCACGTCTCTTATGATATACCATCTTTTAGTGAAGACTTTCCTTTGGATTAGCTCATTATTTCATGATATATCTTTAAGCTCTTGTGTAATATCTCCTCCTATATCTTGTTATAATTACACATAGTTTAGGCATGCACAATGTTTAAGAAGAACATGATACATATTTTCACATCCTCAAACATTGTTAAATATAGAATGGTACATGGGACATGTTAATCATGATATTTCACAATATAATCACTAGGATTAGATGATATGAAACAATATTCAAAATCTTAAACACACAAAGAGTTAAAACATAAGATGCCACTACCAAATATTCTTTAATCCTTCGTCATATGAATTTTTGACTTATCCTTCACCAAATGTACTTGTAGCTCCCTTTTTTTAAGTGTGGTGATAGAGGTTATCTTTTATGGAATTTATAAAACTTCTAAGAAAGGTTCTTCACTTATTTTAATAAGTTTTTATTGATCTCTATGGTGTTGTCATCAATCTTGAATAATTTTACACTCGAATGGTTTTATTCATTGCCTCATAATCCTATAAATTCGTTTTAAAGGACTTGACTAATCCTTTCATGCCATCCTTATTTTTATAATATGAAGCCTAAGACATTTTTAAGTCAATTCTTTCATGCAAACAAAAGGAACATGAGCCAATTAATGATTATATTTTATGAATTTGATCTTTGGCTACTATTATGAGGTCTTCACTATGGGACAATAGTATTCAATGTATACTTATGGATGATTTAGTTCCATCTTTGAAAGTTGTACATGACATGTCTTATCAATCATTGTTATTTTACCATTATATGTATGTTTGAGTATGTCTTATTTAAATATCCCCTTATATTTTAGTATATTTATAGTACTTCCTACTTTTCCCATGAGCTCAAAATATTATCATTTAGAAAATTAAGATAACCAAAATGTACATGATAATAATCATGATGATCATAATATTATTTCTAAACCAAACTCTTGATGTTGGATCTTCTTGTAATCTGATTTAATGTATTACATATAATTGCAACATCATCTGAATGGTCTTGTCATTCGACTTAATGTTGTGATGGCCAACTTGCTCCCCTTATCTTCAGACAAGATGGATCTATCCAAAAAGAATAGGATGGCAAAAAAAACTATTAAACTAATACCAAAACTATTGCCACCATCTTTGGATAGGATCAAGCCATAAAGAATGAAAATGATGGTTATAAAGGTCAAAAAAGAGAAAGGGAACCTTCAAAAGTGTTTACCAGCGCCAAAGTTCCTATTTGGGGGTCACTCTCCTACCTTATTCCACCCATCCAATTCTTTCCAATTCCACCCATCCTAAGTCTAAATGGAATTGATCTCTCTTTTCCTTTGAAACTACATAACTCAAGGTAGGAGAATTTATAGTGTCCCCAATAATACATCTACACCATCCTTAATATATATTAACTTAAGAAAATATTTATCATAACTGAGAAATGAGAACACTGGATTCAAAACTCACCATCCTTCATGCCTCTTTATAGAAAAAATTGGTGGTTGACAAAGTACTCCATCATTAATTAAAGGTGATGATCATTACATATGAAAAATATATCCGATGTGGATTCTTCAGAACCTTACAAGTTGAAAATGATGACAATCACCTTGAAAATATACAATCAAGGTTAGTCATGTACAATTAACATCATCAACTGCCTTGAAAATATACAAACAAGATCAGTCATGTATAATCAACATCACCAATCACCTCGAAAATATACAATCATTGAGATCAGTCACATGTGTACAACCAACATCACATCAATAATCATAGTTACCTTTAAGGAGAATTGTGGAAAACATTATAAGAACAAAACAACTCCTTTGTGCAAATGAATAACTAATAACAACACAACGATTTGTTTGCATTATATGAATAATGAATTCTAATTTTGTACCTGAAAATCCCTTTTAGTTTTTAAACATAAGTAGACATGCAAGGTCATATATAAATATCACTATCAGTGGGTATCCTTTCACAATAAAACTGATCCAAACTTGCATAAAAGCCCCATAGTTCCTATTTGAGTGCCTTCTACTGTGCACTTCTTTGTGTGGCTTCTACAGTTTCTATTAAACTCATAAATATTTTTTTCTCATTGGAGTCTAGTTCACAAGCTAAATCTTTATAAACAATGAGGAACATATGTTCCTCCTCAATTGACACCTTAAGGCTTAACCTTTAGCTCCACTTGCCATCAATATGAATACCACGAACATTTAGTGGTATAAGATTACAAGTGGTATCCTTTGTTCACCATCATTACAAGTGTCCTAAATATCCACCTAAAACAATAGAATAAGGCAACCAAGACTTTGAGTATTGATGTGAAATAGGGCTCCACAACATTCTAGGAAGACCTCAAAATATACTTAATACAAAGCTTCCAAAATTTTACAAAAGTCCCATAGTGCCTAATTGAATCGGAGTGGCTTCTATTTTGGGTTTCTTTGTCAAGTGTAGAATATCTACTAGTAGCAAGCCACTAGAAGAGAGTGGTATGGCATAAAAATTTCATAGCTCTTTGCAATAATGGACTTGGCTTTTTCATCTCTACTTTCCAAATTAATCTTCCTTTTAACATTTGTATATCCTACTTTGTCATTCACTATACTCCATAATTTTTTTTCATCAATTGCATTTATATTTTCACCTTTCACATGTGAAAATTATGACCATTAAATTTTCTAAAGGTGTTTCCATTTTCAAATATTTTCGTGATGAAAAAAAATACCTTTGTAAATATATCACATCAAAAATATTTGTAGCAACAAAGGGGCTTTGACAATTTTCTTGCACTTTTAGCAGTTGTCTTGGTGGCTTTCTTCACAATCTTAGGTTTGAACATAACTCTTTACCAATCTCATTGTAGCAATAGCACTTACCAATCTTCTTTACTAAATAGCATAGAACACAAGTATTAGGATGTTCTTTTAGCTAATTCTCAACCGAGCACACAAAATGCTCGAGGCTTCTTATCTTCCTTTGGCAGCGGCTCGCAACTAGATGTTATTGCTATTCGTAAGAAGACTTCAAACTAATCCAAAAATCCAAATTACCACACAAAATTCAGAAAATATTTGACAATAGGAAGGGTAGCAACACATAATGGATCTAATACCAAATTAAAACAAATAACAAATAGAACGGCAAATTCTTTGAGTTATTTATTCATCAACAAGTTACAATTTTATAAGTGTGAAAGAATGAACAATCTTTCTATAGGATAGAAAAACATTTTGATAGCTCATTGTAGTTCTTTGATAATACATTGCACTAAACATAACAATCTAGATATGTCTACACTATTTGACACATACACAATATGAAGACAATTTTGATAAGGCTTATTTTAATATATTAAATTTTGTAGTTTTGGCTAGTGAAATGGCACATATGTCTTTAATGCAATCTCGATAATATACAACTAAATCAAGACATTTGGATTGTCTAATTTTTAACTATTGTTTCTATTAAAAAAGTGTAGTGGGTGATGGTATGTTTCCTAATTATGTCATCTATAAAGATTCAAATGTTTGAAAATATGATATAGAAGATAAAGTTGGGATCATATTCTTATGAATAAAAATCTCATAATATCCATAGATCTTTAATTCTCAAGATTTGTGTTCCCATTATGTATAGTAAAACAAACTAGTAAATGACATATATATATATTTTTTTCCCGAAGAACATTGCTTCTGCTTTTATATCTAAAAACTGAGGACTTTATAATGTTTAAAATCCAAAACACCAATTTAAATAGCAGAAAATAGAAACAAATTAGGCATCTGATTTTTTGGGGAATGACATTTAATGAATATTATCAAACACAAATTTCTTAGCAGCAAGCTCAATGCAATATTCAAAAAAAAAAGGCAGAAAGATACAAGATCAATACAATTTCGAAATCAAAGAGTTCTACAACAGTAAATATTAAATTTTCATAAATACAATTTCGACGTTAATGATTTCTAAAACGCGATTGCATGTGTGGAGAGAGAGAGAGAGAGCGAGACAGGTGTGGTTAACATCAAAAGTTAAGGAATCGGGAGAAACAGAAGTTGATCCATCCCATCTCTGCACTGATAAAAATATCTGTAAACATTTTCTCAAGATTCCTTCTTCGGTTTAAATCCCATAAAGTAAACTGTAAGCATTTATCATTTATTAGGTACCAAGAACAACAACGTACAATCAGATACATTAAATTCTTCCTTCTGCTATAGTTTTGCTTTCAGTAATGTCATTATTCAAGTTGGTTTGTAGTAATTGACCATAAACCAATACAAAATAATAATTATATACTAGTCATATATTTTTACTTTAAACAGATAGTAAAGTATTCCATTTCTCCCATTTGACTGCAAACCTGCTTGATAATTATGGCCAACCTCCTTACTTATGACTGTGCTTAGATGGCATAGCGTGGAAAGAATTTGAAACAGAAATATCAGATTCGGCATGGAACACGTGATTTAATTCATTACAGAACACAAATTGGGAATTTAAATAAGTGAACAGGAAACATAGAAAGTATATAGAACAATATAAGAAAAAGTAAAGAAAGAATGATGCAATATTCTATTTTGATTTAAATAATATATTTTAACTTTTGATTTGTCTAAATGATTCATCTATAATCACACTACTAAGCAGATCATTAGAGAGAAATCCAAACGTATCTTGTGAAAAATAAGCTGCAGTTCAAAACACGACATTAAAAGCTTTCACAGTTCAAACAATTGAGTAGTTTGTAAAATAATGAAGCATTATTGTCAGAAGAGGTTTTATTTTCATAGACATTTGAAACGTTGTAAGACAACAGAAGTTCATGATAAATCTTTCCACCAGCAATGCAAGCCCCAAGTACAAGGAGATCATAAAAATTGAATGTATATCACTTTCTTTAATAAAGGCAAAAAGGAGAAAAAAATGAAGCACCAAATTTAAGCTTAAAAGAGCTGTTAGTTGGTTGATTTTTATTATTAAAGTAGTATTAATTAGGGTGCTGACTCTTAACATAGCCAAGATTATCAATAATACAAAAACAACAGACAAGGGTATTGACCCTTCAAAACATAGCTCAAAGGCAATAAAGCAAACAACAAAACCGGGGTGATAGGTGAAAAAACCTATCAAACCTGCAACAACCCAAAACCTAGCTCAAAGATGGGGAGGATCATCCGAACCAAGGCAATTTTGGGGGAGAGGGGAATGTTTTCCCTTTCGCCTGTGATGAACCACAGTCCAAGCAATACTACCATTAAGTCCATCAAAAGAAGGATTGGGTAGGGAGGGCTTTGTAGAGTTACAGTAAGCATCAGCAGGTTGGTGCAGTAGCAAAATGATAGAAAGTTGTTGCAACTGAACAACATCAGGAGCAAATTCAACAGGAGTGGATCAATGATGTAGAATTGGAGCAACATTCATAGGGCCAGAGGAGGCCAAGTCAGTAGCACCGAGGGGTTCAACAAGAGCTTCAACGACAGTGAGAGGCACTACCTCATCCCGGAAGGAGACATCATCCGCTTGAGAGGAGTCATTAGTATTAGCAACATTGACCATCAAATGATCAGTAGTAGCATCCTTCCACCAAGTAGCAGAGCCTTTGTGTCGAGAGAGAGAAAAGTCTGAAGCCAAGTGACCCCTAGATAAGCACCTTCGACAGCGAAATGGAAGGCCCTCATAGTCCAATGATTGAGTCTAAGGCTTGTCCCCAACCATAATAACCACATCCCCAGGGAGAGGCTTGAAAATGTCAATGTCAATTAAAATGTGAGCAAAGGTAGAATGATCCAAGGAGGACGTGACATCATCAACCTTCAAGAATCGACCAATAGAGTTACCAATGGCCTCATAACAAGAGTGCTCCCAAAACTGAAGAGGAAAATTATGTAGGCAAACCTAAACTAGACGCACATTGAGTGGTTCGGTGAGGGGGTTAAAGGAAGTTGTCCAAGGTTTGGTAGAGAGAGAGTGATCTCCCCAAGCCCACAGATTTCTCAACACCAAATCACGATCGTGGGAAGAAGCAAAAGCAACAATGAAAAAGTATTTAGCACAAGGGAAAATATCAATGCTACAAGCAACCAAAGGTTACCAGGAAACACTCACCCAACCATGGAGATCTGGGAGAGAAGGCCAGAAACATGTAAATTTGCATACCAATGTTGTGCATTGGTAGTAATCAATATTCTCAGCAACTTCCAGACCACAAACCATCACAGGAGAGGTCTTGGCACAAGGAAGGGGATGGATCCCCTTGACAAGGTGAGCAAAAGATCTAACCACACGAGCAAAGCTATGCCCACTAGCAGAAGATCTAGAAACCTTAGAAATGCAATATTGGCATCAGCAACGATACCAGAGAAAACAACTCCAGTACCCTTGACAACACCCTCGGAAGAAAAGCCAAGGACCTCGGCATCCCCAATAAAAGGAAGGGCACCATGAGCGTCAACACCATTATTTTCATTCAAAAGAGGAACCACGGGTGGAGGAGGGCACGAACCCGTTCCAATACCCATGACAATGTTAACAACAGAGACAAAACCCTCAGGGGAGGGGGCATGTAAGCCACACACAACAGTGGCATCACCACCGAGAAGAGGGTCCATGGTAGGGTTGCTCGTAGTAGAAGGAAACGCCCGCAGGGAGGAGGCGTTGCAAACATGGTCGACAGTTTTTGAAAATGCCTCATGGGTGGGAGTCGTTGTAGACATCAGAGACATTGGGTTCTTACATTAATATTTTTTATGCGAATATTATTTTAGTTGGTTGTTATTCTAAAGGTCGAATTTCTTTTAACTTTTTGAAGTCCTTTATGATGGTGTTGTGAATGGTTGATAAAATAAAATCATTTGATTAGATTTATTATAAGTGAAAAGTAATGTTAATAATTTTAAATTAATTTGTCATTCTTATAAATTGTTTGTCTTAGTTTGATAAATTTGGAAAAAAAAATGATATAGATTAATTTTAAGTCTTATAAGTTTGATACTGATTGCTAGAAATTTGATTTCATTTGTAAAAATAATCATTGTTACATAAGATTAAATTGATAAAGTGTGTATCTAAAAGGCTGCTCACTTCTAACCTTTGGATATTTAGGTCTATTAAGGTGGTGTCTAGAGATGTGATTTAGGACCTTGCTGACTTGATAGATGAATTTCTCCTAGGTCAACTTGTTGGCATATTGACTTAACAACAAAGAGATAGATCGAAGATTGCATTTGTAAACATTCAAGTGACATGTGTTGGTGTAATATTTTATTCACCTTGGATATATTATATCCTAAAATGTGTCATACCTCTTGGGCTTATCATCTCCTTGATGTATGCATATCAGTGCTCTTATATCTCTATCTCTCTCTCTCTCTCTCTCTCATATATATATATATATATATATATATATATATATATATATATATATATATATATATATCTATGTATGTATGTATGTATGTATGTATGTATGTTACTCTTTGTAAATTTTGCTACTCATTAATTTTGAGTATATTATTCTGTTTTCCTTTTTTACAATTAGTTTATAGGCATTTTTGTCTTAGGTAAAGTTGTTTTTATGTAAACTTCTAATAATATGTGATAATAAGGTGGATTTGAATCTTTTATTGGCTCTTAAAATTGAGGCATGATTTGATTATCCTCCTTTTACCGTCTATCAATCATGATAAAATCGAGTGTAAAATGTCCATATATGCCATGAGATAGCAAGATGTCACACGAAATATATTTAAGGTTGCCTTATAGAAGCTAATAAAATTTTGCAAATAATAGATCCAGGGATCGAGTTGTAATTAAAACTTAACACAAGATTATGCTATTTTCTAATGTATTATTGCATTATGATGTTCCCATCAAGGTGAGAAAAAACCAAATGGGAATGGGCATGGGTAAGCTAATTTTGCCATCACACAAACTTATTTCCAAATTTTTAATATCCATAGAGGGAAGAATACATTTATATGAAATTATCTAGGCTTAGATTTAAATGAAAATTTATTAGAAAACAACTACCTAGTCAAATGTGATGTTTAGCTCAAAATATGATGATAGAAAATATTGCAATCAATTTTAGAATTTGATTCACCACTAATTTAAAATTTTAGGAGTAACTCAAATGAAGATCTTAAATTCTACAAAATGACTATTTTTTATTTAGATCATCCACATGAATTCAAAATCAATCTTCTTAAAAGTTCCTAGTCTCAACAAGTGCATAATATAAACCTACACAAATATAAATTAAAACTCATATTTTAATTGACAAACTATAGACTATTGGAATTCACCTTACCTCAATTTTTATCCTCTAAATGAGCACAAGAACAAGTAATTTTATCTAAACACTTGTAGGGAATTCATTAAATCAAAAGCGTCAAGCTCTCCTTGGCCAAACATATAATAGACTAGCTTCATGACTTTGAGAAAAAACTCTAAAAAAAAAAAGTATATGATAGACCTTGGATGATCCATTGAGATGTAATGATTTGTAAATTTTCTATTGTGATGCTCTTATAAATGCTTTATAGTAATTTCTCACATAATATCTATGTTATCTCCAATATTTTGATGTTATATTAAATGAATAAATGAATTATCTTAATTAAAACAACCAAGTATATAGGGGCATGTGTAAAAATATGGGGGTAAAAAAAGTGCAATAACAATTTTTTTGTTCATTTAGGGCATAATGTGAGTGTATTATAACATGCTCACAAGATAGATTTATAGTTAGTGAGCCTAGGCTAATAACTATTGAGCCATAATGTGAGTACATCATAGTGCACTCACATTATGTCTAAGATAAAACCATAAAGGAAAAGAGTTTGAGCTCATTTGAACCCTATTTCATCATTTTTTGAAAACCCTAGTAAAGAGAATGGACATAATGACCCTCAACAAAATCATCCATCAATTCCTCAAAATTCCCCTCAAACATAAGAAAACCTAATAGGTCAAATTTAAAATAATAAACGAGACCTCCAATAATTGATCAAGATAGGTAAGAAAACTTCAAAGACAACTTGTTCCCATCAAGCAACCCTCACCAACTCATTGAAACTTACCATCTCTCATACAGATTCTATGACTAACCAAATTAACATGTGTGATCCAATAAGAGGGAGAAAGAACACCAATTATATCTCAAAATTATCATATACCAACAAGTGAAATAAAATAAAATATTAAAATTTTAGTTGTGTTTATTGTTCATTGATTTGAAAACTAATGAATGTCTCTACACACAAGTTGCAAGAGGTTTCCTATTCATTGTTGCCAAACTTGTTGGTCCTTGCAATTGGATTAGCAACTAGGTTCTAAAAACTCAGCTCAGGGATTGGAAATCCTTATTGAGCAACTACCTCTTCTATAGAAAAGGTTCATTTACTTTATCGACCAGGGACGTAAAATTGAAATAGGTCGACACTATATGTGCACTAAGATCAAATTGCAGCCATTCTATCCTACTGTTGGAAAAGGAAATTCTCTGAAACAAATATGTAGAAACATGATGACTTAACACTTTATTAAAAATCACATTTGAAAGTAACTTAAGAAAATGCTACTAATGACAACATTCTGGTCGGCAGACAGGAACTACTCTGCCTGCTTTGGCTACAGGAACAACCACCGGAGTTGTTTCCAGTGGCTACAGGAACAGTCAAATACCAAAACAACAACTATAACAAAAAATAAATTAATTGAAAAACACACAGGGACTACTTACCAAGTGGGCCCCTTGAGTGAGTATATGTGAGTATATCCAGAACTCAGATAATAACTGATAAGCTCAGAATACCATCATTTTATTTACTTCAAATTGATTGTACATACATAAGTCTGAAAACTGAATACTACTAACTCTATGATCGTTTTGTCTACTCTCGTGAGGAGATTGAGACCTTTATTTAAAAGAAAACTTATAAAAAACTCCTAACTGATCAACCCACATACCAAAGGAATAGGTGAGCATGACTTATTACACTAAAAGAAGAAGTCAGTGCATGAATGCAGAACAACAACTGTCCTGCTGCTGAGAAAATATAGCGCAACCTCCTTCCTAGATTTATGTTCCATCAGGAACAATCATGAATGCTCCACAAATCGCTATGTTGAGGAAGCAGTCAATTGGTTATGACCTTCAATGTTGCTCCACTTTGACTGGGTCTGCATCCAGTGGTGCGTTGATGTTTCTTTTAACCGCAAGCTTAGTCATCCTTTCATCTTGGCTGACCTTGCATCATGGCATTTATGTGCACAAAAGCATGTGTATCCATTGATTTTAACATAACATAAATTAAACTATATTTTAAGATTAATTCAGATAATTTGCATAGATTAACTATATAAATATCACTAGATAACAAGCTCGGGTCTAAGATAAATCAGGTCCAAAAATACTAAAAGACCCAACCAGGAAAGTCCTATGAGCCATACATTACCCAAACATATGACCAAAGCAAGAGTTCTATGACAAAATCTGACAAAACGGAGCCATTATTTTGGCTCATCACCATCCCCTGTGCATCAAAAAATGAGGTCCCACAATATTTTGTGAGGAAACTATGTTGTGATTTTTTGCTCAATGATATTCTAAATTACTTTGACATGTGAGAACTCCAAAGTAAAGGTAGGGAATATACATAAGATATAAAGGGGAGACATTATTCCCAAGTCTAGGCATGGAGACCCTTTCTAAGACAGGAATTCAACACATTGTGATCCGTTCAATTATGAAGGAGAGTGTTGAGGTGGAGACTCTAAAATCTATTATATCCCTCACATAGACCTTGTTATAGCGTAGTAAGCCTTTAACACAAGGTCATGAGAGTGAGGATCCTAAGTCTGTATGATCACCTCCCCTTTGCTAAAACTATGGGTCTATCTATGATTATGGGTATGAAGATTCTCAGGATGCATGGGTTAGGAGTAGGAAACATCCATATTAGATGATAATGTGTTTATAAATGACCTACTAGATAGGACATTTGAAATTGATGGATAGGTATTCTTGAGAATGAATTGTAGTTAGATGATCAAGTTTAATGGGAATAGTTCTTCATCATCTAATTAAGAGTGCTAACAGTGTCAAAAAGATTATATTTGAGTTTATATTTTTCATTAATATTTTTTTTATAAAGTGAAGTTAAATAAAATTTGCATCATAAATATTTGTATTTTCTAGATTGCTACTCAGTGTTTTCATTATAACCTCGAACAAATATATCTTTATTCATCCTATTAAATAAATTGAATTCAAAGGGAGCTCAATTAGAGAGGAGAAGAAACAATAGGACTAATACCTTAACAAACATGTGCATAATAAGTTAGTCAAAATCAAATACCATCGTCAGAATTTATTTAATTCAAATTACATTGACAAGATTTACGTTGAGATTATTACTTTCTCATTTTCCTAGGGAAAATACAACACATTATTTACATAATATATTCATTATAGTTATTTATGATGTGATATCCAAATTAAAGAGATATAATTTGTAAATATAATAATTAAATGTACAATAAGAGAAAAATGGCTGAGCAGAGTGGGCTATTTGGTTTCCAGAAACACGAGGGTTTTCGCTAAAGAGGAGGAACTGGGCAGCAATGGCCGTTTAGGAGGAACTCCAGTCATGACTGGAAAGACAGTTATCGCCATCAATGGCTGCAAATTTTTTGGTCATGGAAGGCTCCGGGGAATACAAAGTATTGGAACAGAGTGACAGAAGACAAACCCAAAGCTCCACGAATGCAAAAGGTGGGTCGGGGCTATCAAGACTTTGGCTCTGGTCCAAAAGTGGACTTTAGAACGGTGCAGGAGAAGTTCTGGCGATCGAAACTCTCCACAGAAGCAACTAAGGTTATAGAGGTAAACCCTAATGCGAAAGTTAGAAGAGTAATGTCTGTAGAGATTTCAATCGATGCATGGAAGGATTCGCTCAATTTTTTGTTTGATAAAGCCCTTTTCATCAAATGGGGAGGATTATGGCCGACTTTTTCTGAATTTAGGAACTAGTGTGACAAAAATTGGGGGGAGGACATGGACCTCAAAATGTTGGGAAATGGCTATTATCAAGTAGTTTGCCTGACAACACAGGATAGAGATTGGATACTAGAGAATGGGCCATTTTTTCTTGAAGGAAAGATTAAATATCTCAGTATGGAAACAAATGTTAACCCGTGTGAAGCCCTAGTTGAAAAAGCCCTCATTTGGATTAAACTACTGGGCCTTCCACAAGAGTATATAAGGTTATCTAGAGACGTTGAAACAAATAGGTGATCATCTGGGTGAATTTGTAATGTCTGAAGAATTTTTCGACCCCTTTGATTTCAGCCTGGTCTCTAGGCTATGCATCAACTGGCAACAAATTCACAACCTTCCTGACACACTAGAGATTAAAATAGGGATGGGGATATGGAAACAAAAAGTGATGCTGGAGGAAGATATGGAGTCATGTGTAAAATATGCCATCAAAATCCATCCAATGGGCTTCTGTCAAAAAGAAAAGAAAGGCAAAGATGTGATGCAACACCATCTAGCGAAGGAGATAATCAGAATGTCAAAAGGCTATCATGGAGAACGCCTATGGAATGAAAAAGATTGGGAGATTCAATCTCTCACAAAATATAGACGAAATTTTGCAGAGATGCTCCAGATGGACAAATATGACTGGAGTAGAGGAAGATCCTTCTCATAGGCATATAGGAAAAAGTGATTTGGTGTGGAGCTAGGGATGGGAAATATTCAGTAAAATTGGGCTACCAATTTTTGGAAGGAAGGGAGGTGAACCACTCAAGAGTATGGGACCTTTTTTGGAGCAAAGAGTGCCTCCCGAAAGATGGTGCCTTTGCATGGTTAGCTGTCAAAGGTAGAATCCTAATAGGGGAAAGAAGAAAGAGGTATGGTTTTGTGGTCCCAACCAACTATGTGATGTGCAATAATTTGAAGGAGTCGGTAGATCATTTGCTCCTAAACTATGAGGTTGCACATCTTCAAGGGAATTTAAATTGGCAGTGTCCTCTCCAATGCTCCCTAAAGGAGGTTTTTGAAAGTTGTTCGAGGCAACCTAGTAAGTCGACCCTCTCATGTGTCTATAAAGTTAGCCCCTCAGTAGTAATATGGGAGATCTAGAAAGAACGTAATAAAAGAATTTATCAGGATAAGACTGAGGATGGGAGGAGGTTACTGTTAAGAATCAACATGGCTATTGAAGAGGTGGTAGGCTCAGTGGCATCCCAAGATTTCTCACTATCCACTCCCTTCACTTTAATGGATAGGAATATATAGAAAGCTTGGCCAGGAATAAAAATTAGACATGGATCTATGGCAAACAATAAGGGGCAGAGAAAAAATACTGGAAGCTCAATGTAAGCCTCTAGAGAAGGGCTGGTTTAAAGTAAATTTTGATGGGGCAGCCCAATTTTCCAGAAGCTTAGCAAGAGCAGGTTTTGCAATGTGGGATTACAATGGAGATCTAATCAAATGTGGAATCAAAATACTTAGGAAGAGCACAAACAATGAGGCTGAAGTGCAAGCTGCCCTTCTTGTGATTGGATTAGCGAGAAGGGAAGGTGTTCGAAATCTCCACCTTGAAGGTGAGGCAATAATGAATGGGGAGATAAAAGCATGGAATCTTCAAGGAATCATTGCAATAATTATAGAGGAGTTAAAATATTTTGAAAATCTCAAAGTTAGTCATATTCGAAGAGAAGGCAATCAGACTGCCGACAAACTATCCAAATGGGCTCTGTCTTTTGATTTAGAAGGTGAAGTTGAATTGGAAGACTTCCAAGGGATCACATCATTGGGATATGTGACAATGCAATGAGTGGATGTTAGGCATGGGATGAGTGATGTCAGGAGGGTGATGCCACCTTGCAGCATTTTTAGTGCAACTCCCCTTCTGGGAAAGATGATTTGAAATCTCGCATAGGTCAAGAAATGATGACCCGTTAAAATTTTGGCAACAAAGATTGGATATGGCAGTTTTTCTGGGATGATCAACTTGTCATGATGTCCTTCTCATTGTAAAACTTAAAATGCTATCATTAAGATAAGCGAGAAAGTGGAGATTGAAGGCAGATGTAAGGAAACTCTGAGGTTGTAAGAGGTGCATTGACATGATTAGTAGGATGACATGTTACACCAACAACCAAGACCTGTGCAAGGTTTATAAAGCTGAGGGTGGTTGTGTTAATTGAGGTAGTGTGTGAGGCGTAGATATCGGAAAATCTCTAGGAAAATAAGAGGATATTTTTCAGAAGTCAGGAAGTTCACATTTCAAAATCATGGAGGCAAACTTCACAGTAACCACTAAAAAGCAGCGGAAGGGATTCAAAGGAGCTGTGAGTAGAGATAGAATGTCCGGGTTGCTAAGATTCAAGGATGCAGAGATGATCAACACGGTGATGGAGGTTGTTAGACCTTTTTTCATGGAGAATGTCACAAGATGGAAGGTTAACCTGGACATCATTTCAATGGTAATAGATTGGGGTTTGGATACTAGTGAAAACACAGACACGGTTAAATGGGCAGTTACATCCATTTTTGAAGATGCAATGCTCGAAGGCTTGGACTCCATTCTAGAATGGGCATTGCCTAGGGTTGGCTTTGATTACTCTGAGGGCTTTGTAGAAGCTAAGGACGCGGATGAATTCAGCATTGTGTCTTTCGTCCAATGGATAGTTAAAGTTGACAAGGAGGCATATGTTTTGGAAAGGGCGGGAGCTTGGGAGAACCCTAAGCGGATTATTCTGAAGCACGAGCAGGAAGAAAATGAGCTGACACGAGCATGGTCGGAGGCTCATCCTAAAGGCAAGCGCTCAGGGGCGAGGAAACAAAGAGCTTTTTCAGCAAAATCCATAGACGGTACTAGAGCAACTCCATTTTAGATTGGGAGGAAGGTTCATGTATACAATTAAGCCATGGCTGGTGTTAAAAGATAGCAACAGTTAGTCCTTTACTGTTCTTAGTTTAATAGGTGGATTATAGATATTTCTTTCTCTGCAAATTCTAGTAGGGTCTGGGTGGTGTTTTTTGGATATAGATGTCATGGGAGTGCATCCCACCCTTTGGGAAGTCGTGAGAGTTGGACAATATGGAAGGGTTTTTTGTTTAGATGATTTTTTGATGTCAGGGTTATGGTAAATATGGGTGTTGTATGTAAGAAAAATACTATATTTGGGTATATATGTAGTTTGGAAGCCTGGATTTTGTTGATGTAATCTCCATATATTATAATGCAATAAAAACAATTATTATCGACCAAAATAATAATAATTAAATGTACAATTCATATCCCAAATAAATAATTCAAGTGGTTGAATAGTTTTACAATGCAAATAAATTAGCTAATTTAATTGCCTAATGAACTAATAAACATTATTTTTCCTTATTTTATTAAAATTAGTTAAAACTTATTCAAACCTATTTATTTAATTTCAATTAGAGTTGGTTTTCAACATTCATTAGTTAATATTATTACCATTATATCCAAACATAATTTTTTGAAAATTGAGTTGCTAAAATTTACAATGAATGCAGTTCTTCATCATCTAATTAAGAGTGCTAACAGTGTCAAAAAGATTATATTTGAGTTTAGATTTTACATTACTATTTTTTTTTATAAAGTGAAGTTAAATAAATTTTTTATCATGAATATTTGCATTCTCCACATTACTACTCAGTGATTTCATTATAACCTAGAACAAATCTATCTTTATTCATCCTATAAAATAAATTGAATTCAAAGAGAACTCAATTTGGGAGGAGAAGAAACAATAGGACTAAAACCTTAACAAACTTGTGCACAATAAGGTAGTCAAATTTGAATACCATCATCATAATGCAAGTAATTTAAATTATATTAACAAGATCTATGTTGAGATTATTACTTTCTCATTTTCCTTGAGAAAATACAACACACTATTTACATAATATATTCATTATAGTTGTTATTTATTATACGATATCCAGATTAAAGAGATATAATTTATAAATATAGTAATTAAATGTACAATTCATAACCCAAATGAATAATTCAAGTGGATGGCCTTTTAAATCACTATAGGGAAATAAGAAAATACTAATCGGAACCTACGAGGCAAATCAAACCAAGGTCATTTTCCTTAGGCTACATAGGGAGAGGAAGAAGGGTGATCACCATAACCTTAAACCGGATTTATAGGGACATTAAAAATGTTTTGGATAATTCTTAATATGGTAGAGGTAAAGTGGTAATTAAGCCATAATGTTTTCCCTTGCAAAATCTTGCATTATCCTTGCTATCTTTGATGACCTAGATGCTGAAGGTAGCTACCATTTCCCTTGGTTGACTAGTCTATTTGTCTTACTATTTGCTATAACTAAACATCCTTGTTTACACAACAACTTGGAGTATATTCATCTTTTTCCTGTCACACAAGAAAAAAAGGTTTTATAAGGATTTCATGGTCAAGTTCATAAGAATTTGTTATAGGTATAAACAATGTCAATACATAGCTCAATCTAGCTATGAGTGTATAAATATAAATACTTTTGTTTACTTATATATTTCTATATTTATTCAGTTAACAAATATTAGTTTTTCTTTGATTTTGTTTGTCATGTATATCACAAGTATTGCTCTAGGCAAAGAATCGATGTTTATGTTGATCACATAATGGTGACGTGTATATATATTTTTGTTGGATAAAACAATTATTAATGGTTAAGAATGGGGATATTGCCTACCCATAGTAGGCTGTGATCGACTGTGGGGGGAGCTGCCTACCTTCTTGGAATACTCCACGACTTATGGAGGGTGGGGGTCCCTACCCCACTCTCTTGACTGCACCTTATTTGGGGTTTTGGTCTTACATAAAAAATCTTCATAATTTCAAGATTTTATTATTATTATTATTATTATTATTATTATTATTATCTTTACTATATGTGAATAGGGAGGAACTTCGTATTTCAAATCATTTATGTATTGTCATGCTAATTTGAGTGAGTTCATGGATCTAGAGAGATCATAGATCTATGCCATTTTTACTTCTGTGCACTCGTGATTCATAGAAGCCTGTGTGACGAGTTGAGAGGCTCATGTGGTGGATTTGAGATGTTCATTTTGCAACTTTTGTGCATGGTAAGAGCTAAAAAAGAAGGGCGACTTGATGTGTAATGAGGTCGATTCTCTTTGTTGTTGTTTCATTGCTTTTGGGCAAGCCAATCTACTTGTATGCTAAGGGTGATTTATAGTTTAAGAGGTGTTTCTTGTTTGCATGTTTTCCAAGGTGCGACGATGGATAGTGTTCTTTTTTCAATCGCTATTCTCCAAACAAAATAGGCGCTGATTCTGCAAAAGCCATGGTAAAAAAATTAAGCATCATTACTTTTATTTTTCTTTAACTACACACGACTTGTGAAGGAGGCCGAAACTTACTACTTTTTTGCATATCTAAGTTTCCTTTCTATGACAAGAAATTCTTTGGTAGGTGTTTCCTTTTGACTTGTAGGTCATGTTGAGTATACTCTTGAGCTGGTCACTATCTTTAGGCAGCCACTTAACTCATTGGTGGTCGGTATTTTCTTGGTGTGAAAAATCATTTGAAGGAGTTTGCTAGGTGATTGAAGACACTAATCTTCTGTTGGAGGCAATCTATTACCTTGTCCAGGCTATTAGAAGTTGTGATCTTCTTATTCTATCCCGCGAACTAGTGATTTATTGTGGTATGATCTGAGCAAAGGGGTGGTCTTTCTGAAGGTTCCTTATCATGAATCAAGATGTAAATCCTTAGATGCAGGCATGTTTCCTCCTTGTTTTTAACATGCTCCTTGCTTTCTTCTTATCTGGGGTCTTTAAGAATTGTGGTATTATCAAACAAAACATGATAAAGTATCTTGTAATAGAAAAATTTGAGGCATGGTAAAAATTGAACTTTAATAAAGTTTCATTAGGGGGATTCATGCATATTCATTTAGTTTAGGTTGAACTTTAATAAAGTTTTATCTTGGGATTCATGCATATTCATTTAGTTTAGGTTAAATTTTAATATATTTTATAAATAAGAAAAAATATGATATAAAAGTTACTAC
The DNA here is from genome assembly GCF_030272615.1 of Cryptomeria japonica. Taxonomy (NCBI): domain Eukaryota; kingdom Viridiplantae; phylum Streptophyta; class Pinopsida; order Cupressales; family Cupressaceae; genus Cryptomeria; species Cryptomeria japonica. The sequence continues at coordinate 257,302,359 of NC_081405.1, forward strand.
TTAATCAAAGCTTTGCAAACATTCTTTCATTTCAATTAGGAGTCATAAAAGGTCACGTGCTTTTGATATTTTGGAAACATAATAATTATAGAGTATCTATGCAGTTATTTGACTCGAAGCACATCTCTGCAAAACAAAATTTTCTTGTCTTAAAATGATTAGTTTCTATATCTAGAGATTGTGTGTCTATCAATTAAACCCAATCTAGTTGACTAGTGTAGACTAAATACCAGACTATAATTTTGAGTATTCGAGAATGTTTTGGTGGTATTTGTGTAGCTTCATCATGTTGCAATGTAGATTCATCTGTTCTTCATCAACAATTACAACTTGCTTTTTCTGAGTTTGAAATGACTAGTAAGGAGTTTTGTTCCCAATTGGTTTTCTCCTTTCGTCTTTGTAATTGGATACATGATCAAGACATCTCTCTTTATTCACCTAGCTGCACTTAAGGGGGATGTAATTCTTGGGTGTACAAATTATCCATTACAAATACCATGATTCTATATAGCAATTGCTATTCTATGCTACAATGTGGCTATGGTGGCCAACCTTAAACCACACACACTAAGCAACATATTAAGCCTAGAGGATGCTAGTCAACTCCGAGTGTTTAACTCTTTTAAGCCCAGAAGTGTATTCTTAGTGTGACAACATACATTAAACAACATATTAAGCCTAGAAAATGTTAGTCAACTCTAAGTATTTAACACTTTTAAGCCTAGAAGTATAAGCTTAGCGTGTGTGATTTAAGCCATTCCATGACTATGCATTGGTACTTATTCGTAATTTTTTTAAACATTCATAGTTTATCCTTCAATATTTTACCATTTGTGAAATTGTAATTTGCATCTTGACTAGTTCCTATTCTCACATTATAGTGTTATTTAGTACATGTAATAATGAGACAGTAATGTAAATTGCTTAACATACAAATTGATGTGTACTTTCAAATGAAATAGAAATTAAAATTTTTCAAAATTAAATAAAATATGTGATTTCAGATATAAACATGTGAATTTTTTGACAAAAAATATTTATTATAGACCAAAAATTATTCAAAGTAAACAATTATAAATTATTATTACAAAATATTAATATTGTGTTAGAGTTTGTCCTAGTGTGCCATTATTAATTTATCTTAGTATGTGATTTAATAGTCCACGTTATAAACGTTGCTCATATCACCCTACTTTTTCTAATCATAGATTTATATTTAAGCTCAACATACAACTTGCAACTTTTCAATAAGCCAACATGCGTTCCAAGTCAACTAACCTATATGAATTGGCCTAGTGGTGGAGAACTTCTGCTCTTGAAAGAGAAGTCACAATTTCAAATTCCACAAGGGGGTAAGGTATGTACGCCTCGTTTGTAATGCAGTTAGGTACCTTCTACAAGGAGTATGAGGTAGTCCCATACTGGTCTAACCCGTCTCATTTGTAATGCAGTTTGGTACATCTCGCAAGGAGTACGAGCTAGTCCCATACTCGTCTAACCCATCTGTAGACCCATACACAGATGGCTGACATTGGAGACTATAAAGGCTCCTTTCCTTTACTTTCATTGAGTTCTTCATAATGTAGGTTCTTAATGCATGTATTGCTTTGAAGTCACGATAACACGATAAGTCAAAGTCATAGCTTTTGTCTGAGTGGCATCGACGTGGTAGATTTTAATTTCTTTTGTAAGCAAGCCTTTTTCCATTAGATCCAAATGTTTATATTGTTTTAATCTGCGAATAAGCCACATGTCACCATTTGTAAAGTAAATTTGTGATATTGTTTCAATCTTTTGAAGTAACGTCATCAACAGGTGGATGAATTTTATTGGATAATGATAGTTTTATTTTTTTCGCAGGATGTACATTGAAATTCTTTTCAAATTTGCGATAATGCAAAAGATTAACACATAATATCTAGTCATTCTGGGCCCTTGTTCTCTCATAGAAGAATAATATGAATGTACACTATAGGTTCTGATTCCACGTATCACGATTTTGGGAATCCTTTGTGTTTTGCAGATTACGAAGGCTGATGCTTTTTCAAATGTTGTGCAAAAAAATAAATGAAATCTGTCTTCTTTTAAGTTCAAAACTTATTCAACCATTGTGGGTCTAGTTGATGAAGTCTAAGGTTCTTTTTTCATCACAGTAAGAGCATTTTGAATAGAAAAGGGTCAAAGTCTTAAACTTACACTGCAAAGATAATAAGAAATGTATTCTTGATGTGTCATGCACTTGATTCCTTTTTAAGTTTGTGTTCGGATGTGCAGGTCTCTTATCGTATGGCTGAAGTAAGGCTTTTTGTGAGTTTATCATGAATACTTATGCTGAGTCTATAATGATGTGGTGTGTCCACGTGAGAAAGAAGTAAAGAAATTAATAATCCTCAATGAGACTTTCACAATGATACTCTTCTCTTCATTTTTCTGAGAAATCTAATAGAACCTAAATACTGCAAAAATTCAGCAGAATCTACACAGTACGATCTAGCAAGAAAGAACAAACAAAACTTGCAGGAAAAATACAGAGAAATCAGAGCAGCTGATTGAAGAACTTAAAAAATATCATTAAAAGAATGCAATTTTAATACAATGAATTAAACTATGTTTTATGTACTACCGTAAAACAGAAATTACGGTGAAAGAAGTATTAGAGGCTAACACACTGTTGCATTAGTTATCTTATTGTAGTAATTCGTACGAGCTGAATGCCCGTAAATTACGGAGAAGAAGTGAAGCAAACTATCGCTTCAGTTATGCAATTTACCGAGAAGCAAACTATCACAGTAAAATTACCGCTAACATCCTTCTTTTAAGTCTTAAAAAAAGAGGAAAGAGGGAAAACCCAGTGGGAACAAAATCCCTTCAAAATAGATGCTAACTAAGCATGACAGCTGTTATGTGGTAGTGTCCTTCACTCCAAGAAGGTCTTTAGGAGAATGAAACTTCTGTTTAGTGAATGTCTTTGTGAAAATGTCTGCAATTTGGCAAGAAGCGGGACAATACTGTATTTCAATGACTCCATCATGGATTAAATCTTGGATGAAGTGCATGTGAACCTCGATGTGTTTGGTTCATTGTGTCTGTACAGGATCTTTGCAAAACTTCAGTGTACTCTGATTGTCACACCAAATGATAGTCTGACGATTAAAATTAATACCAAGCTCAGTCAGGAAGTTCTGCAACCAAATAGCCCAAATGGTAACATTGACTGCACCTCTATATTCGCCTCTACAGGTGATAAAGCAATGGCAGATTGCTTCTTACTTGACTAACAAATGGGGCCAGATCTCAAACTAAGAACACATCCAGAAGTGCACTTGGGATTAATATTATCACCAGCCCAATCGGAATTAGTGTAGCCAATGAGATCCAAAGTGCATCCTATTGAATAATGAATCCCATAGCTTATGGTTGCTTGAATATATCAAAGGATACACTTTGTAGCTTTCTAATGTAGCTCATGTGGCTCCTACATGTATCTGGAGACAACCCCAACTACATATGAGAGATTTGGATGAGAGTGAGTGAGATAAAGAAGACTCCCCACAAGCTAATGGTAGTGTGTGCAATCAACCAATGGTGTGTCCTTGCCATCCTCAAGCTTCACCCCCGATAGGAAAGGTGTGGTTGTAGGCTTGCAGTCAGTCATATGAAACCGAGCCAAGAGATCTCTTGCATACTTGGATTGAGCAACTTTGATTCATGATGCGTTTTGGTTAATTTCAAGACCAAGGAAAAAGTGTAGGAGACCCATGTCTTTCATGTAAAGCAGTTTTGATTGCAACAATAGTTGTGACTGAATCACCTGGTATTAGTAGATCATCTACATGAACAACAAAGAGTCAGATGTTCTCATCATATAAACATTTGGATCAGATTTTTAGCACATGAAATTTTGAGACGGAAGATAAGAATCCATTTTTGCATACCAAGATCTAAGTGCCTTCTTGGGGCAATAGAGTGACTTCTTGAGTTTGCATACCAATGAGGAATTTTGTACATACCTAGGTGCTTGCTCCATGTAGATCTCCTCCTTAAGATCTCTATGAAGAAATTCATTCTTCACATCCATGTGATGTACCTCCCACCTTCTTTTTGTTGCAATGGCAAGAGTCAGTCGAATGGAATCCATTTTTGCCACTAGAGAAAAGGTCCCATAATAGTGAATGCCATGAACTAGCTGAAATCTTTTGGATACCAATATTGTTTTGTATCTTCTCGCTTGTCCATCTATTGATTTCTTTGTCCTATAGATCCACATACACCTAGCAAGCTTGAGATCAGATGGTAGAGGAACCAAATCTCATGTTTGGTTTGCAATAAGAGAGTTATATTCCTCATCCATGGCTTCCCAAAGAGGATTCTCCATAACTTCTACATAAGTTTGAGGGTTAGATGCTTGAGCCACATAGGCATGCATTGGCACAATGAGATCGGTAGCTAGAGTGCATGAGAGGCATCATATATATCAGCCAGCTCCTCGTTCTTTGATTTCTCGTGGGGGATATTGAATCATCACCAAAATCCATATCAGATATTGGATGTGGATCTGGACATGCATGATCTTGTTCATCTAGATCAGATTCAGATGTATTAGAAATCAAATTAGAATCATTGGATGCATCATCTTTGAGATTTGTAATAGGAGGTAGCATAGAAGTGGTGGCATGTTGCTCTTGAGATGCTTGCGTGGGACTTTCATCAAAGTAGACACTCCTCTCAATAAACATATTTTTTGTTGAAAGATCTAGAAATTTGTATCCCTTTACACCATCTAGATATCCAACAAAGATGCATTCTTTTCTTTAAGGAACCAAAGCTTTCCTCTTATCTATTGGAATGTGAGCCCATGCATGTGATCCAAAAATGTGAAAATGTGTGACTTCTAGTTGCGTACCTCTTCATGCTAAAAGGTGTTTTTTTGGTGATAGATTTATGAGGAGATCTATTTTGTATCTATGAAGCATAGTTGATTGTATTATTCCACAATTTGGAAGGAAGGGACCTAGCATACAACATGCAAGTAGCCATTTCTTTCAAAGATCGGTTCTTCCTCTCAGCTACCCTGTTTTGTTTTGGAGTGTAAGGAACTGTGTTCTGCAACTATATTCAATCTTCATCATAAAGATGGACATTATTGTTGGCATACTACCCCCCATTATCTGTATAGAGGATCTTGATCATTTTGGCAGACTACTCCTCTACATGGTCTTTGAAAATCTTGAGATTCTCAAACACTTCAGACTTTAGCTTGAGGAAATACAACCATGTGTATCGTGTGTAATCGTCAATGAATATTACGACATATCTAGCTTTTCTCATGGAAGGTTCAGGAAATGGACCCATTAGATCACTATGAACAAGCTCTAAGGGAGAAGAAGCTCTCCATGCATTCCCTTTTGGAAACTTTTCTTGTGGATGCTTCCCAAGAGCACAACCTTCACAAATTCCATCAAAAAATTCTATGACAGGCAAGCCTTTCACCAGCCCGTGTTTCCTAGGTTGCTACATGTATCTAAAGTTTAAATGACCAAATATTTCATGCCAAATTCTACTTTCACCATTTGCATGTGTTATCACTAAAGTAGAATTTATGATTTAGCAACAAAGTTAGAAAAGGTATACAGATGAGATTGATGATTCATCTTACCAACAACAATCTTAGAGTTGTCTTGCATGTCAAATATGCTCACCAAATCTGGGGTGAATTCAACTCTCCTTCCAATGCCAATATGTATCATTTGATAGATAGAGAGAAGATTAAAATATTTTTTTGGAATGTGTAAGATATTCTGAAAACTTCCAATTCCAAGCTCTACTCTCCTTATTCTGGTTACCTCTACTAGAGAGACATCTCTCATGAGAATAGGAGTACCAACATATGGTTTTAAAGAGGAGATAGCATCTTTGGTGGCTTCCATGTGATGTGAATCTCTAAAGTCAATAACTGATGCATCTAGAGAAGAATGAATAGTAATTAATGCATGTGCATTATCTCTTGCTTTTGGTGCTTTTTCTTCCTGCTTCTTCTTGGCACTTTCTGCAATAAGTTACCAAGATTATTCTTCTGAAGTGTTTGCACCATGAGATCAATTCTATTCTTCATGCGTGATGATTATAGATGGTAACCATAGTTGCACTTATATTTGCCCTTTTTATTCTTCTTTTTCTTTGAGCTTGTGGATTCATCTAAAGGCTTGAGATTTCCTTTCTTTTTCAAATCTAGATATTTCTTCCCTTTTGCTTTTGATTGATGACATGACTTTGAATTGTTCTTCCCACTTGCTTTGACAACAAGTGCATGAGCTGTGGAATTTTTCAATGTTCCCATCTTAATGGGCTTATCTTTTTCAAGTATTAATGACTCAATAAAGACAACGAGTGTGGGTATCTTCCAAGTTGCTCTGGTTGTAAGCATGACTGTGTGGAAAGCTGAGATAAATACCACATATTCTAGACCCAATTTTGAAAGAATAGAAATAATTAATTTATTTTCTTCTTTGGATTTGTCAATTCCGCATCCTTTCAACTGGAGTAATAAGGCCTTGAACTTTGTGAAGAAGTTTTGAATATTTTCAAAACTCTTTAGATCTAATGGATTTAAATCTCATTTTCAAGAATGTGACTCTACATCTTATCTTTCTTTCCAAAGTCCAAACTTCATTTGGATTTTTGCATTCTTGAACATGAAACAACAATTTTGGAGACATGGATATTCATAAGAGACCATAGGCCTCATCCATCCTATTGAAATATTTAGATTTCTCAACTGCAAAATTAGGTTCAACCTCTATTGTCATAAATATTCTATACAAGCCTCTACTTCTGAGTTGAAGCATAATCTTTGGCTTCCATTCAAAATAGTTGTATGGTGTGAAAAGAGAAGAGGCTGGAAATCCCATTCTTTGCAATAGATCTAATCTTCAATACCTACCAAAATAAAAATTTATGTTTCTCCTTCACAGCTTCTAGGCTATGATACCATGTAAAAATTTAGTAGAATCTACATTGTACAATCTAGCAAGAAAGAACAAACAAAACTTACAAGAAAAATACAGAGAAATCAGAGCAACTCATTGAAGAACTTAAAAACTATCATTAACAAAATGCAATTTTAATACAATGACTTTAACTATTCTTTATGCACTATGGTAAACCAAAAATTATGGTGAAAGAAGCCGATGAAAACTAGGCTAACACACTGTTGCATTAGTTATCTTATTGTAGTAATTCATATGAGCTAAATGCCAATAAATTACAGAGAAGTGAACAAAACTATCGCTTCGGTTATGCAATTTACAGAGAAGAAGCAAACTATCAGTTTGGTGATGCATGAAGCAAAATTACCACTAACAAATACTTGAAATTCAATATATAAAACTATTATATCAAGGATCCAATTTATAGATGTTTCTGGGAGGGAAAATCATTGTAGTATCTCAAAACAAGATACAAAATCTATTTATAAAAGCCCATGCCTTACATATTGGGTAGCAAATAAATATAGTAAAATAATAAATAACACTAAATGGATCTCACATGGGTGACTAGCCCACAACAAGTAAAAACTATAACTCCCCAATGCACCATTACTCTTTGATGGCTTTGATGTCTCCACAAATAAAACATGCAACAACTTACATGCTTGGGTGCCCCACTTAGGAGAACATGAAAATGACAATAGTCAACATGCATTGGAATGCAAGATAAGCTTTTCCCACTCCTAAATTTAATGTCATAATGGAATATTCATCCAAGATGTTTTGTAATTGTCATCGACATGTGTCTATCTCTTTAGAGTGAACTTATAATTTTTCATAAGAAATGAATATTAAATATTTTAACTCTCACATCTCTTGGAACACTTTCCAAGGAATGTGAAGACACATGGGAAATACTTGAGAATATAAGGCTACTTTCATCTATCCTAACATTATAGACAAACCCAAAGAGGCCTAATAGTTGAAATCCAAAGGAAATTCATCAACCTTTGAATAATTATTAAGAGAGAATTAATTTCATTCCTACTCCTCATCATCACTATATAAAATGGAGGGAAAATAATTACTATGGTGAATAGGATGATTAATATCCTTAGAATAACTATCATCATAGTACAATCTCTCAAATGAGATGGTATATGGAGAAGTGGTAGGAAAGAACTAGAAGAACTCTCCTCCAAACTAACACTCTTCTCTATGAAAATTTTATGAGTGGTGGGATGAAGAAACTTATATTCATTGACACTATCTATGTGTCTGAAAAATATACAATGCTTTCTTTATGGATCCATGGCCTTGTGTTTATATATTAGAATGTGGGCCCATAAAGGAGAACCAAACACTTGAATTATTTTTACTATGGGTTTCCAACCAATGACAATCCAAGCTTGAAAATGAGTTACCACATTTACAACTGGATGCTCAAATCTTAATTTTGGTTATACCACACACAATTAATGGCCTCTACCCAGTACTATGGTGATAATGATATAGAGTGTATCATATATCTGGTCCTCTTTCAAGGAACTACTAGTACATTCTATGACACCATTCTATTGAGAAATGTATGAAACCATGAACTATAATTCAATACCTCTTGAAAAATAAAATTATTCAAATCAAGGATAAAAAACTCACCCCCTTCATCTCTATGTAAAATCTTTATAGACATCCTAAGTGATTATTTCTCTATAAATGCTTTTAAGTCTTAAAAAAATAAAATCCTTTAAACCCTTTTTTGAGAAAGTAAACCCAAGTGTATCTAGAAAGATCATCAATAAATGTTAAGACATATCAAGTCATATTAAAAAAATGATGTATAAATAGTTCACCAATTCATTCTATACTAACTCCAAAATTTGTGTGACCCTCCATGATTTTATATTTTCATATTTCTTTCCAAGACACCAAAAAATTGCATCCTTGAAAATTCTAAAAAAAATGAATAAAATGTAATCTTGAAACCATGTCATATTTAGGAAGCTACTATAAGTAGTAGTAGTTCAAGTTTCCAAACTATTTATGCCATAAGTGGCTCACCTCATCTAAGTGATTGCAATTTTTTAGAGGGAGAGTAAGGGAAATATGAGAAAAGAGATAGATTATATATTGATGATCTACTTTTTAAATGCTATTGTGGACTCATTGAGCATTTCATTAAATACCACTAAGATTAGTGTAAACTTAAATTATTTTTAACAGTCATTGTGGGAGATTAGATAAATAGATCATCTTAGTTAACAAAGATAATAGATAGAGAACATCTAAAAATGTTCCTTTTCCCACATCAACAAAACCTTTTCCATTTAATTTTATAAGATATTCATCACCCACACACCCACACACACACACACAGAGATATATATAGAGTGAGAGAGAAAGAGAGAGAGAGAGAGAGAGAGAGAGAGAGAGAGAGAGAGAGAGAGAGAGAGAGAGAGAGAGAGAGAGAGAGAGAGAGAGAGAGAGAGAGAGAGAGAGAGAGAGAGAGAGAGAGAGAGAGAGAGATCATCTTGCTCCCTAATGAATTCTATAGAAATATCATCTAGATAATGCATTTAGTAGGTAGAAGCAAGGACACATTTGTGGTATACAATGTAGAAACAAATATCAAATAATAAGGCCTAAAATTAGAGAGAACACTCAAGATAATATGTATATCTTTCTTTTTTATCCCACATTACTTTAAAAATATTATAATAGACTATATCTTTGTGTAGAAGTATTGAATGATGTCAAAATTTCTTAGACTTAACCTTATGAGTTCATTATTTAATTGATGGCCCCTTAATTTATCCTACATACCAAAGAAAATTTCCAATGTAGTCTTGACCTCATTTAAAGTAGTAATAGCTTCAATATAAAAGTTTAGAAGACACAAACATATAAAAAGTATCATATATTTCATTACATTTACTAAAATTCTATTTTGAATTTTCTATAAGAAATGAAGGTTTTCTTTCAAGTCCCATTGTAACTTGATGTATCCCTTTCTTTTTAATATAAAATATCATTTTATACTTTCATTCAAATAGTTACATGGTGTGACGATATGAATTATGAATCGATTCATTGGTACAAAAAAGTAAATTGTTGTGAAAAAAATTAAACTCAGAAATAAGATACACAATGCGTCTGTACTTTCAACTATGTTTTGAAATGGCACCCTAGAATTTATAATCTATTGCACACTTTATGATTAGTATAATTTATAATACAAATATCCAATTTTGAAACTCTTGTAGGGCCCAATAATTTTTTAGATATTAGAAGCAACAAAACAAGGGTGTTCACACTTTACACTAATAGACCATAGGCAAAACTAACAACTTACAACACACTAACAAGAAACTTAGTTACAAAATATCAAAAAAATAGCATAAAAGTAAACAAGAAAATAATAATGATATATAAAGTCTTAATAGAATAAACCAAAAGGTCCAAAAAGATAAAGCCAACTAACTAGTGGCTATTTTAGTACATTGCTCCAGTCATCAGTGAAAAAATTAAAAGGTTACTTGTAGTTCCCTTCATTATCGACATCTTTACCTAGGACTTTTTTTTGCATCAAACACATGGAAGTGTTTTAGTTGTGTATCACCCTCAAATTGAACTTGGAAACACTGATCATCTTCTACTCTATCTCCATCACCTTTTCTTCAGGGCCTCCAATTCCTCTATTATGGTTCCACAATTATCATAGTTGCACGTGCTCTCCCCTTGGTGATTGTTCACCCCCTCCGGCATGGTCTCCTAGGTTAGGTCTAGGGGTTCATTTTTACTACCATTCTTAGAGTTATCACTAGTGGATTTTTCCAAACTCTCCACCTTCCACATACCATCCTTAGCTACATCTTCATCTTCAGTGACATCCTCATTGTCAACAATGTCCTCCTCTAATTCCTCCTCACAGTCAACCATTTTTTTACCATCAATTTTTCTCATTGTTAGGCCTAGCAACCTATTTGAGAATCTGCAATTACCGCTTCCACTCTTACTATCATCTTTAGAACCCTCTTCATCATCATCATTGACCATGTCTTGAATGGTAATCTTGTATTTTTTTGCGAATGGGGAGGGTTTCTAGTGTTTCCTTTTCTTATTTGTGGTGGAGGTGGTAGCTAGATGTTTATCTTTAGCCACCATTCCAAGGGTAGGGGTGGCATGGGAGCTAGGGAAATATATGACTTTTGCTGTAGTAGAGTTTTGTAGGCATTTCTTTTTTCTAGTCCTCGTGGAATCAGGTATAGTAGTTGTAGGGAGAGAGTCAGAGCAGGGGGCTTTGGGGGCTTCAAGGGATTGTATAACCTTTAGTTGTCTAGGTGGCCAAAGGGCCAAGTGAAAGTGATACTGATGGAAAATAAGGCCTTGGTGGAGGGGTATGGGTTTTCAACATTGATTTTTGGCCATATCTAGAGAATTGTGAACTGAACTTTATAGAGAGATTAATAGGAAAAACAAAAGAGATAGAAAATAATGGTTACAAAAATGATTAAGTAGAGGAAGATGGTTATAGTAATACACTTTGAATCTTCCATATAAATTAAAGAACTTAATTAACACTAGGCAATCTTGACTCCATGGGTTCGACAATTTGGCATGAGAAAATCCTCCATGTAGCCTAATTGGTTCCTCGTTATCTCTGAAGAATTGGGATAAGCTTTCACTGTTTGTTACTCAACTTTGCTTCTTCCATTTTCTCCCTTGAGTGGAGAGATCTTATGCTTTCCTAATTACTTCCTCACTAAGCATAAATGATACACCTCCCATAGTAACTCACCTATCAACCCAAGACCTAGAAAATAAGATAGATAGTTTCTCATCGTAACCATTTATGCATTTAATAAATTTGGCTACCCCTTCCTCATTATAGATTTGCCACACCATGGGGTTCCTTTTAAACTCAGTGCAAGTGCTAGGGTAGATTATTACCTTGTCCCTACCCATGGTGAAAATTGTCACAATAACATAGAGAACCCAAACCAAATAGTTAGCCTTCTTTTTCTAACAATTTAAAATTAGCCAAAAAAATAATATTTTGAGTCTTGGAATTAATTACTATGGTTAAATTCCTACCAACACTGGTGTAATAATTTATGTGCTCGTAATAAATACCAAGCATGCCAACCCTTTTCCTCAGTACCAAGTGAAATATTACGTCAAGACTCCCAAGCATGGAAAATAGAAACACTTAAAGTAATCATTAAAAAGTCTTATTTTTTCTTCTATTAATCATTTCAACATGGTTGCACAAAAAATGATAACTTCTCAACCTTATAAAGTGGTCCTTTGGGGTGGCCATGAGAGAAAACCATGCACAAATTCACCACCGCATCACCACAACCCCTTCACTATAAAGGGGACCCACCCTTTCATCCTACTTGGCGTATTGTACCATGGGTTGGACATCCATGCCATCTTAGTAGTTATCACCCTCACAAAAATTATCTTATTACAGTTGTGTGTTGGGAAAATGGTGTCTCAACCTTGCATTTACATGAGGTTACTATTTATAGTAAGTTTTCATTTGAGCACGAAAAGGTGTGAAATTATCCCTGAAGCTTCTGGTTGGCTAGGTAAGAATTCCGATAAAGTTATGTCGCAAGATCACAACTAGTTTTGAAGATATTAATATTTTTCATTTTGGAGGGGTCCAATGAAAGGTTTCAATTTGATTTTGAGGAATTTAGCTACCCTAAAATGCCCTGAAAAGTGGGCATAAATGGCATAGCAGTTTATGAAGCAATAGATAACTTTGTGAGCTTTCCAACACTCAAACAGTTTGTCAATTGGACACATGGTTCTCAAGTTATGGCCTCCAGAAGTTTGCACTCTTGAAATAGAAAATATAAAATACAACGAATAGATAAATGAGATGTAAAAGGGAGGGACACATGTTGATGTGTGTTTTAAAACATCATAGGGCATCTAGAAGGGATATAAGGTCGGCTACACTTTATTGGGTGGTTTTAGCCCATGGTTTTGTAATACCATTTGACAGTTTCTTGTATTGTATCTCCTATATATGAGGTGTGTGAGATAGAGGTTGTGTGTAAGAGTCTTATGGTTATCGAGTTACTTCTGAAACTCTGATTAGTGGTACTCCTACGAAGAGATTTCTCTACAAGTATTTTGTAATCTATTTTTTATTGTTGAATAATATATTGAGAAGCTTTTGGCGTGTGGCTGGATTTTTCTCCCAAAAGGGTTTCCCCACGTAAATCACTGTGTTATGGTTTGAATGTTATTATATCTATTTCTATTTTTTGTAACTATTGTGACAATCTATAAAAGGTTTTGCATTACCCTCCTCTCAAGGTTAGTGTAGGAAGTTGTTCTACTACTTAACTTCCTTACAAGTGATAACAAAGCTTGATCACCTTTGGTTTCAGTTGTGGGTTGTTGGGTTTTTTGAGCTAATCCATATTTGAGTGGGAGCTTGTGCAAAAAGTACTTTTTGATCTTGTTGTAGGAATTTTTAGATGGCAAGTTCATCAAGGAAAATAGACGTGGAGAAAATTAATGGAATAAATTTTGAGATGTGGAAGTGGAAGATGGAAGATCTACTAATAGATCAAGATCTATGGGATGTTGTTGATGCGAATATCCAAAGGCCCTCAGATCCTACTGCGGCGACTCAGTATGATGTTATAGATTGAAAATCCAAGGGTGTTATCAGATTGTGTCTGGAAGACTTTGTTCTGATCAATGTCCATGAAGAAAAAATTGCAAAGAAGCTATGGACTAAGCTTGGTGAAATGTATCAAGCAAAATCTTTATTAAATCAGATTTTCTTGAGGAAGAAATTGTATTCCTTGAAGATGGAAGAGGGTGGATGAGTCACAGACCACCTAGAAGCATTCAATATGTTGGTAGCTCAATTAGTATATGTCGGTGTTAAGATGAATGAAGAGGAGAAATGTCAGATCTTGCTTTGCTCTTTTCTTGATTCGTGGGATTCGCTTGTTATGGCTATCAATAGTACTTTTGCTGTTTTAAAGTCTGAAGATGTGGTGGGTTCCCTACTTGGTGAAGAGATGCAAAGGAAGGTATCCCATAGTTTGAAGGAAGTCCTAACTATTTGTGGAAGACCTAAGGAGAAAGGAAAGAAGAATGAGAAGTGTGATAAGTCCAAATCAAGAGGGAGATCAAAATATCTTGGAAAGTCCAAAGTCATTTGCTAGAATTATGGTAAACCGGGTCACATTTGTAAGGGCTGCAAAGAAAGAAGAATAAAAAGTAGAAGATTGATTTTGATTCTGAGTCTGAGAAGGAAGATGGTGATGCATTTATTGTGACTTTGGAAACTCATGCATGTAATGATGCCTAGTTAATTGAATCAGGTGCATCTTTTCATATGACTACCAATAGAGATTGGTTTTTTGAATATGAAGAATTTAATGGAGATAAGGTGTACTTGGGTGATGATTCACATTTAGACATTGTTGGTTGAGGTAAAGTTAGAATTAGGTTTTCTGATGGTAGAATAAAATGGATTAATGGTGTGCTGCATATCCCTAGTTTAAAACTAAATCTGTTATTTGTGAGCAAACTGATAGATGTGGGTGTGCAGGTAGTCTTTTCCTATAAGAAGGATGGAAGATGATTAAGGGTTCTATGGTAATTGCTAGAGGTCTTAGGTTGGGCACTTTGTACAAGCTAGATGCATACACTATTGAGTGTAATAGCACTTCTGTAAAAAGTAAATTTGTGGATACTTCATCTAAATATTTGAGGGTTTCACCTTCAGTAGATGGAAATGGCTTTTGGGTACCTAAGGTTACTCTTTCTTCTGAAGCAAAGTTACCTATAGAGAAGACTGTGTTATGGCAATAGAGGCTTGGCCACATTGGAGAAAATGGTCTAAGGACCTTGAAAAATAAAATCCTTGTTGAAGGTCTGAATGATTTTAATCTTGACTTTGATTTCTGTGAACATTGCATTTATGGAAAATAAAACCACGTTCAATTTACACGAGTTCTCACAAAACTTGTGGTGTTTTGGATCTTATTCATTATGATGTGTTTGGTCCTGTAGATGTTCCTTCGATTGGAAAATATACATATTATGTTTCATTTATTAATGATTTTAGTAGAAGGACATGGGTATATTTTCTAAAGAGTAAATCTAAATTTTTCAGTCGGTTTAAAGAATTTAAAGAAATGGTTGACTTTCATACTAGAATGACAATTAAAAGTTTGAGGATTGATGATGGTGGTGAATTTTTCTCTAATGATTTTGATAGATTATGTAAAGATTGTGGCATTAACAAGCAAAAGACAACTCTGTATTCTCCACAACATAATGGAGTTACAAAAAGAATGAACATGACACTGATGGAGAAGGCTAGGAGAATGCTGAGTGGAGTTGGTCTAGAACAAAATTTTTAGACTGAAGTTATTGCCACTGCTTGCTAGCTGATTAATAGGTATCCTACATCAACCCTTGTTGATATAATGCAAATGGAAACATGGTTGGGTCACAAGCCTTCATTGAGACATCTTAGAGTTTTTGGTTGTGAGGCATATGCACATGTTCCAAAGGAGAAGTGGACAAAGTTGGAGAACAAGGTTGTGAAATGCATCTTCATCAAGTATAGATATGGTGTGAAAGCATACAAGCTTTGGGACCTTGTTGCACAAAAGGTAATTCATAGTAGAAGTATTATTTTTAGAGAAATTAAGTCTCCTTCTGTTACATTGCGGCTAGAATAGACTAAAAAGGAAGATGTTATTCAATTTCCTTCTACACTTGAAAGAGTTGAATCGAGACCCCTAGATAGGCAAGAAGTTGAGGAGAGCTCATCTAGCTCCAAATCTTTAGAAGAGGAGGAATAACCTTCAACTTAGATTGTTCGAAGGTTTACAAGACATAGAAAACCACCTAAAAGGTATTCACTTGATGATTGGAGATGTATTTTTTATTTGAATACTAATGTGGATGAATTGAAATCTGTAAAAGAGGCATTAGGTATGAATGATGCAGAATCTAGGAAGATTGCTATGGAAGAAGAAATGACATCTTTGAAAAATAATGATACATGGGATCTTGTATCAATGCTTGAAGCACAAAAGCCCATTGGTTGCAAATGGGTGTTCAAGAAAAATATTGGTTCAGATGGAAACATTCAGAAGTATAAAGCAAGGTTGGTTTCAAAAGGCTACTCTCAGGTTGAGGGTGTTGATTATGGTGAGATATTTTATCCTATTGCCAAAATGACATCCATTAGATTTTTTCTTTCTATTGTTGTTGCTTATAATTTAGAGGTTGAGAAAATGGATGTCAAAATTTCTTTCCTTTATGGTTATTTGGAGGAGGATATTTATATGACACAACCGAAGCACTATGTGGTGAAAGGTAAAATTAATTTGGTTTGTAAATTAAAATAATCCATTTATGGCCTCAAACAGAGTCTTAGGATGTGGTACCATAAATTTGATACATGTGTGTTGAGTTTGGGATTTGAGTGTTCTAAATCAGATCAATGTGTTTATTACAAAACTGACAGTGATCATTTCCTATACGTTGCATTGTATGTTAATTATATGTTATTCATTGGTAAAGGGAAAGGTATGATTTCAAAACTAAAGTCTCAACTCACTGCTAAATTTGAAATGAAATATCTTGGTGTAGAAAAAACACATTCTTGGGATGGAAATTATAAGAGATAGAGTGAATAGAAAGCTATGGTTAGGCCAAAGTAAGTATGTGAATTCAATGTTACTAAGGTTCAACATGCAAGATTGTAGACCATTGTGTGTCCCTTTTATAGTTGGAACGAAATTATCTAATGCAGATTTTCCTACATCCCCATTGGAGATGGAATACATGAGAAGAGTGCCTTGCCAAAATGCAGTTAGAAGTTTGATGTATGCTATGGTGTGTATTAGACCATACATTTCCCAAGCAGTGTGAGTCTTGTCCAGATATATGTCTAATCCTGGTAGAGTTCATTGGGATAGAGTCAAAAGAGTCTTTAGATATTTGAAGGGTACCTCAGTGTATTCTTTGTGTTATCATGGTAATTCAGCTGGAGACTAATGGTATGATGAAAGAATAAGTATCTAGTAGAATACTGAGAGGGGGGGGGTGAATCAGTATATTCAAAAACTGATACAAAGTTCCCAAGCTCAAACTCAGTCAAATAAAGTAAACATATCTCAGTCAAGATCAATATTCTTAGGAATACTTGACATTAACTAGTTTAAATGTTATGACAAATTTTAATAGTAAACACCTTCAATCTTGTAAACATCAACAATCCTTAATATTAACTCAACATATTCATCTCTCAATGCTTCTACTTAACATGCCTTATCAAAAGTTAACCAAGTCAACAAATACGATCACAACCACAAAAGCATTCAACACTTGACACAAATATTTATACGTGGAAAGCCCAAACAGGTAAAAACCACGGTGAGATGGGACTCACAAGGATAGCTATCTGAACTCTTTTGAAGTCCGTCCTATTAGGAGCCAAAGCCTGTTAGAGCTTTACAATAAGTTATGTTAAGAACTAATTCTGGTTAGGAATCACCTGGTTAAGGGATTTACAAATATGCCTTATTAGAAGCACAATACCCTGTTAGGAGTAACCTCACTACAGGATTTAAGAATACAAGCTAATGGACCACCTTGTTAGAGGATTTAATGAGTAACCAAGCTTGTTAGAGATTACACGGTTAAGGGATTTTACTTCTGTTGTAATTGTTAGAAAATAACAAGTTTTCTTGATCTGTCTGAGTAGCACTACATTTGCTTGATCAGATCCTTCTAAACTCCAATCCACCTTCAATAAAAAATGCAGATGCATTCATTGGTTGGGCAACCACACACTCAATAGGTTTTCTACCAATCTTTCCAACAACCTTTACAAACAACTTCATCGACCTTAAATACAAATCAATTAGGCCAGTAACACAAAAAACCTAATTCTCATCATTGAGATTACAAACAAGTCGGTTCAATCTTGACCATTAGAAATCATGACAATCTCTTCACATTCTTCAAGACAATTCCAACCGCTCCACGATCACTGCTCTATTGGACTTAATTTGTAACTCATCACATGTTGTGCATTAAATGCAATCCACTTTGCTCCTTCCCTAGACAATAAGCAAATGTGCCAAACCAATTTGAATTTATCCTCATACAATTATCACATGTGTCTCCATCATTACTGTTCATCAGATAATAAACCAACAAACTTGATCGGTTAGGGTTTAATAGCTGATAGGGTTTACTAGTTACATTACATAGAAAGGTTTGACCCTTTACACCAGTTCACCAGTTCAACTCACAAACTTTTCATACCAGTTACAAAATAATCTATAACTCTCTTCTTACTAGTTACTAGCCAATATCAAAAACAACAATATCAACAATAACATGAATACCTTTTACCGGTTCAATTGACATCAATGACAACATATCTTTAATGCAATCACTATGCAAAATGCCAATAAACTCAAAATGCCAACAATCTCCCCCTTTGGAATTGATGGCAATACAAATATCAACGCCTCTGATTGTTGCAGAGATTGGTGATTAGGAATTCTGGTTTACATTACCAAGTATTCACCTTGCTCTATGTGTCTTCAGCCTGCCGCTAGTGAGTAGGAATCCTGGTTTACATTACCAAGTATTCACCTTATCAGACACATAATTCTTCTCCTTAATCACATAATTCTTCTCCCCCTTTGACATAAATGCCAAAGTGAAAGTAAAACATGTAATTCCGCTCTTACCGTGTATCAACATCATTTTACAACTTGATGCTCCCCCTATGGAATACATCCACTCCTTCATCAATCTGTATAAGATTCTACAAGTAATTCAGGGACTGATGCAATCAGCATCGTGTTCAACTGACTTCATGAAGAGGGACAACCCCCAGTTGACTTCTAAGATACTCAAAAGTCATCTTAGGCAGAGGTTTGGTAAATATATTTGCAAGTTGCTCCTTGGTAGAAACATGCTCAAAGATAACATCTTTATTTTGAACTTTTTCCCTTAAGAAGTGATATTTCAATTCAATTTGCTTAGTCCTTGCGTGCAAAACAAGATTTTTAGAAATGTTTATTGCACTTGTATTATCACACAAAATCTTTATAGGTTCTAAGATTTTCATCTTCAAACCTTCCAAAATGTGCCTAATCCACATAGCTTGTGTGCAATTCATATAAGCTGCTACATATTTAGCTTCAGTAGTAGATTGTGAAGTGCAACTCTATTTTTTACTACTCCATGAGACTAGCCTTCCTCCTAGAAAGAATGCTCCACTGCTAGTACTCTTTCGGTCATCAATATTTCTTGCCCAATCAGCATCTATATATGCCTGCAAGTCAAAATGTCCACCATATGGATACCATAATCCATAATCAATAGTACCTTTCAGATATCTAAAGATTCTCTTAGTTGCCATTAGATGTGCCTCCTTTGGATTCTTCTGAAATCTAGCCACAATACCAACTACATGGGCAATATCCAGTCGACTGTGAACAACATAGTGTAGTTTTCCAATCATTGACCTGAATTCTTTTTCATCTACAGACTTAGATGCATCTTCATTGGACAATGTACAACCTATAACCATTGGGGTTCCAAATGGTTTACAGTCACTCATACCGAAAGTCTTCAAAACCTCCTTCACATACTTGGATTGAGTAATGAAAATACCATTCTTCATCATATGTATTTGTAAGCCTATGAATTTTTTTTATTTCCCCTACTAATGACATCTCAAATTCATTCTTCATTTCATCTGCAAAATAATTACTCATGTCATCATTTCATCCAAATATAATGTCATTTATAAATACTTCACTGACCAGTATATCATCTCCTTCAGACTTGAGATAAATGTTGTTGTCATCACTGGTTCTAGCAAAGCCTATCTTCATCAGATGAGTATGAAGTCATTCATACCATGCTCTGGGTGCCTTCTTTAGTCCATACAAAGCTTTATGCAATTTGCATACCATGTCTTCCTTATCTATCAATGCATAACCATCAGGCTACTCTATATAAACCTCTTCTTCCAGTATCCCATTCAAGAATGCAGACATGACATCCATCTGGTATACTTTGAACTTCTTATGATCTGCAAATGCAAGTAGTGTTCTGACACCTTCCAGTATCACTACAGGTGCAAAAGTTTCTCCATAGTCTTCTCCTTCTTCTTGCACATAACCTTTGCATACTAATCTTGCCTTATTGCAAACTACAACACCATCTTCATTTAACTTGTTTCTAAATACCCATTTAATACCTATAACATTCTTTTTTACCGGTCAAGGTACCAGGGTCCAAGTGTTGTTCTTCTCAATTTGTTCCAACTCCTCCTCCATACTTTCACCCAATGATCATCACCAAATGCCTCCTTAGCATTTCTAGGTTCAAAGGTGGATATCATGCAAGAGTTCTCTCTTATTCTCCTTCTAGTTAGTACTCCAACATCCTTATCCTCAATTATCTATTTAGGACTGTGATTTAGTCTCACATACCTAGGAATAACATGATCATTCTCTTCAGGTTCATCTTCTTCATTGTCATCTTCCTCTGAATTTATTTGTTCCGGTTGAACAAGTACATCAGGATTTGCTTTACCGGTTTCTGATTTAATAGTTTCAGGTTCTAAAAGAAAAAGGCAAGGATCTTCATCCTTCTTCTCAAAACTGGTTCCTTCTAAAATTTCAGGACATTCATCTACACAAACATCAACACTCTCAACAATTATTTGTGTCCGGTTGTTGAAGCATTTATAGGCCTTACTCTTGGTGGAATAGCCAAGAAATATGCCTTCATCACTCTTAGATTCAAACTTGCTTATGTAGTCACCTCTTTTAATAAAACATTTGCTACCAAATATTTTGAAATAGCTAACATCAGGTGATCTCCCATACCAGTACTCATATGGGGTTTTGTCCTTACCTCTTTTTACCATAACTCAATTCATTGTGTAGATAGTTGTACTTACAACTTCTTTCCAAAAAGTTTTTGATACACCTCCTTGTATCAACATAGTTCTAGCAGCTTCAACCACTAACTAGTTGTTTCTCTCTGTTATACCATTCTGTTGTGGTCTCCTTGGTGCAGAAAGTTGTCACTTATTACCATTATCATCACAATATTTAGTGAGCTCTGCAAAAGTGAATTCACCACCTTGATCTGTTCTTAGACATTTTACCTTTCTGCCACTCTCTTTCTCAGCTAAGGCTATGAATTCCTTGAATTTTCCAAAAGCTTCATTCTTATCCTTCAAGCATGTGACCCACTTCATCCTTGAACAATCATCAGTGAAGATCATGAAGTATCTGTCACCTCAAATGCTTCTTGTTCTTATTGGTCCACATAGGTTTGTATGAACCAAATCTAACAAGTTCTGTATTAAGAAGGACTTTCTCTTTAAAGTTGAAAAATTCATCTTTCCTAGTTGACATTCTTTACAAAGAGCATTAACCAGTTTGTCTAGCTGAGGCATACCTCTTACTATCTTAGACTTGCTTACTTTAATAATATTGTCAAAATTTATATGACAAAATCTCCTATGCTAAAGCCAACTATCATCTATTTTTGCAATCAAACAGTTGCTAACTTTAGGATTGAGATGAAATAGATTACCTCTGGTTTGTTTCTCAATTGCAATTAATTCACCTTTGTTGTCAAATATTTTGCATATACCATTTTTGAACTCTAGTGGGTAAACTTTGTCATTAAGTTGTGCCACACTTAACAGATTGTCCTTTAGGCCTTCAACCCAATAGACATCATTAGCACTGCTCTTTCCATTAAGAGAAATAACTCCCTTACCTTTTACCATACAGGGTGAGTCATTGCCAAATCTAACAACACTACCATCAAATTCCTTTAGGGAAATAAATTTCCTCCGATCACTGGTCATGTGATGCGAACAACCACTATCAATGATCCAATCATTAGAGTTATCCAAATAGTGCCTTTTGATCTGATACTTCTTCCTTAATTGCTACAAACACAATATCTTCACTAACATCATCATCAAATTCATCATCAGTAATACCACTATCAATAATAAGGTTAGAGTTGTAGCTATGAGTGTTACAAATGGTTTGATGAGAGGAATGAAAGTAATTGATACAAGAGGTCCACTTAGTGTTCCAGTTGGTGAAACTACTCTTGGAAGAATTTTTAATGTTCTTGGGGAACTTGTTGATGACTTAGGTCCTATAGATGCTCTCACAAGATCTCCTATTCATAGATCTGCTCTCACCTTTACACAATTAGATATCAGATTTTTAATCTTTGAAATAGGCATTAAAGTAGTGGATCTTTTATCTCCTTACCGCCATGAGGGAAAATTTTGATTATTCAGGGGAGCTGGAGTGGGTAAAATAGTGTTAATTATGGAATTAATCAACAACATTGCTAAGGCTCATGGAGGTGTTTCGATATTTGGCAGAGTAGGAGAATGTACCTGTGAAGGGAATGATATTTACAAGGAAATGAAAGAATTGGGAGTCATTGATGAACAAAATATATCGAAATCAAAAGTAGCTTTGGTCTATGGTCAGATGAATGAACCACTAGGAGCTCGTATGAGAGTAGGTTTAACTGCTTTAACTATGGCTGAATATTTCTGAGATGTAAATAAACAAGATGTACTCCTATTTATTGACAATATCTTCTACTTTGTCCAAGCAGGATTAGAGGTATCTGCATTATTAGGCAGAATGTCTTCCGCAATGGGTTATCAGCCAACTCTTAGCACAAAAATGGGTTCTTCACAAGAAATAATAACTTCTACCAAAGAAGGATCTATAACCTCCATTCAAGCAGTTTATGTACCTACAGATGACTTGACAGATCCCGCTCCCACTACAACATTTGCACATTTAGATGCTACTACTGTACTATCAAGAGGATTAGCTGCCAAGGGGATCTATCCAGCAGTAGATCCGTTAGATTCCATGTCAACTATGCTCCAACCAACTATGCCCTATTTGGAAAACAAATAGCTCGACTTGGATTTACTGGAAACTATCTAGTATCTCAAGAGTTGTTTCTAGGATAACAAGAATGATTTTTTGGGAATTTTTGCCGATGAAAGGCAAAGATCTATGCTACTTGTACCGGGTTACTTTAATAACTGATTTTTGATATAGAAAATCGCAAGTCTCTTCTTAAAACTAAAGAAGAAGAGAATAAATGTAAATCTTTTTGATAGATCTCAACTTTTTGATAGATCTCAATGACAAAGAAAAAGAAAAAGTATTGAGGATGTCAATGAAAAAATTTCAAGCTCTTTTATTTTCGAAGATATTCTCCTTCCAAGATGTCGTAGAGAATTTCAAATTTTGAATCTTTTGAATCTAGAAACCCCTATAGATCAAAGTATAGGATTAAATAGTAAAGAGATACTAAATAATGAAGGTATCATAGAAAAAGATGAACCTCTTTGTATAGATACAAGAGCAAAAATCAGACATTTTCTTTGGCCTCGTTATCAAGTAGAGGATTTAATTTGCATGAATCGATTCTGGTGGAATACTAGTAATGATAGTCGATCTGTGATGTTGAGGGTACGCATGTATCCCAAAAGATACAAGAAAATATCTCTTATCTTTATCCTTGTACTTCTTATATTTGTCTCTCTTGTAATCATTTTCACCATTAGGGCAGTTTGCTACTATATGACCAATCTTGTTGCATGCAAAACATTTTAAAGGTAGCTTACCTCTATATTTACCAGTGCCTCTAGGCAATCATTTTGCCAACAATGCTTCAAGTTCCACTAAGTTTTCTTCATCATCAACATCTCTACTGGATCTAGATTCATAGCTATTTTTGGTATCTCTACTTCTTCTCACAGATGGGTTAAAGACAAAAGCTCTGAATGCAGATTTAGATTTCCGTACACTACCTTCATAGCCATTTAGTTCAAAAGCAGTAAGTTTGCCAATAATAGAGTCAAAAGTTACCTTTGCCTTGTCAATGGATTTTAGCTCCTGAATAGCTGCAACTCGGATAGCATAGACTGGTAGTAGGGTTCTCAGTACCTTACTGGTTACTATGGCATCTTCTGCTTTCCCTCCTACACTATTTATCTCTCCAACTATCTCTTTGATCCTTTGACCATATTGCTGGATGTTCTCACCTTTAGACATTCTCATGTCATCAAACTTGCCTCTTAAACTCTCTTCTTTAGCAATCTTGACATTCTCATCACCACTATAGATATCTTCAAGTTTCTTCCATACTTTATATGCAGTTTCAAGACCATGAACATATACATATTCAACATCAGATAGGGAACTGATAATAGCTTCTAATGCTTGGTGATTTTCTTGTTGTTCTTTCTTTTGATCATCAGTTAGGGGTCCAATAGGTGTAGTATACTTATGTTCTATATAATCCCAATACTGACTACCAAGACTCTTAATGTAAATCTTCATTTTTTCACTTCATATTCTATAGTTACCTTTGTTAAACTTTGGACCTTCTTTCTTCACCATGATCTACAAGATCTTTTCCTCAAGTTGTTAGGCTTTTAGATTAAGAGGACTTGGATAGCTCTAATACCAATTGATGGTATGATGAAATAATAAGTATTTGGTAGAATACAGAGCGGGGGGGGGTGAATCAGTATATTGAAAAACTGATACAAAGCTCCCAAGCTCAAACTCAGTCAAACAAAGTAAACATATCTCAGTCAAGATCAATATTCTTAGGAATACTTGACATTAATCAGTTTAACTGTTATGACAACTTTTAACAGTAAACACCTTCAATCTTGTAAACATCAACAATGCTTAATCTTAACTCAACAAATTCATCTCTTAATGCTTCTACTTAACATGCCTTATCAGAAGTTAACCAAATCAACAAATAAGATCACAACCACAAAAGCATTCACCACTTGACACAAATGTTTATACGTGGAAAACCCAAATAGGTAAAAACCACGGTGAGATGGGACTCACAAGGATAGCTATTTGAACTCTTTCGAAGTTCACCCTGTTAGGAGCCAAAGCATGTTAGAGCTTTACAATAAGTCCTGTTAAGAATTAATTTTGGTTAGGAATCACCCGGTTAAGAGATTTACAAATATGCCTTGTTAGAAGCACAATACCCTATTAGGAGTAACCTCACTGGAGTATTTAAGAATCCAAGCTAATGGACCACCTTGTTAGAGGATTTAATGAGTAACCAAGCTTGTTAGAGCTTACCTGGTTAAGGGATTTTACTTCTGCTATAATTGTTAGAAAACAACAAGTTTTCTTGATCTGTCTGAGTAGCACTACATTTGCTTGATTAGATCCTTCTAAGCTTCAATTTGCCTTCACTCAAAAATGCAAATCCATTCACTGGTTGGGCAACCACACACTCAATAGGTTTTCTACCAATCTTTCCAACAATCTTTGCAAACTACTTCTTTGACCTTAAATACAAATCAATTAGGTCAGTAACACAAAAAACCTAATTCTCATCATTGAGATTACAAACGAGTTAGTTCAATCTTGACTATTAGAAATCATGACAATCTCTTCACATTCTTCAGGACAATTCCAACCGCTCCATGATCACTACTCCATTGGACTTTGTAACTCATCACACGTTGTGCATTAAATGCAACCCACTTTGCTCCTTCCTTAGACAATAAGAAAATGTGCCAAACCAATTTAAATTTATCCTCATACAATGATCACACGTGTCTCCATGATTACTGCTCATCAGATAATAAACCAACAAACTTGATTGATTAGGGTTTAACAGCTGATACGATTTACCAGTTACATTATATAGAAAGGTTTGACCCTTTACACCGGTTCACCAGTTCAACTCACAAAATTTTCATACCGATTACAACATCATCTACAACTCTCTTCTTACTGGTTACTAGCCAATATAAAAAACAAGAATATCAACAATTTAATATGAATACCTTTTATTGGTTCAATTGACATCAATGACAACATATCATTAATGCAATCTATTATGCAAAATGCCAATAAAATCAAAATGCCAACAGAGACATGATTTCCCTTGATATTCATGGTTATGTGGATTTAGACTAGGTAGGTGATATTGATAATTGAAGATCCACCAATGCTTATGTGTTTACTTTATTTGGTGGTGCAATTAGTTGGATGAGTAAGCGACAGGTTGTGGTTGATTTGTCCACTACTGAAGCAGAGTATATGACAACTACTCATGCTTGTAAAGAGACCATTTGGCTTGAGAGATTGTGTTCAGACATTGAAATAAAACAAGAAGACATGATAGTTTATTGTGACTGTCAAAGTACGATTTGCCCAGCCAAGAACCTAACATTTCATGCCCGGACCAGTCACATTGATGTTCAATATCATTTTGTTAGAGATATTGTCAAAGATGGTAGGGTGAAGCTGGTTAAGGTAAACAATTTGATGAAAGTTGAAGATTATTTAGCTAAGGTTGTGAGCATAGAGAAGTTCAGATGGTGCTCAGAGTCTATGGGTCTCATGGTCCCTATAAGTTGATTTATTGTGTTAATACTCCCTTTTCTCTTGCAAGGTGTTCGACAAGTGGGAGATCTGTGGGTAAAATGGTGTCTCAACCTTGTATTTACATGAGGTTACTATTTATAGTAAGTTTTTATTTGAGTACAAAATGGTACAAAAATCTCCCCTAAGCTTATGGTTGTCTATATAAGTATTCTAGTAAAGTTATGTCGCAAGATCACAACTAGTTTTGAAGATATTAAACTTTTTCATTTTGGAGGGGTCTAATGAAAGGTTTAAATTTGATTTTGAGGACTTTAGAGTTCCCAAAACATCTTAAAAATTTGTCATAAATGGTGTAGTGGTTTACAAGGAAATAGATAACTTCACGAGCTTTCTAGTGCTTCAAACAGTTCATCAATCAGACACATAGTTCTCAAGTTACAACCTCCAGAAGTTTGTACTCCTGAAATAGGAAATATAAAATACATTGAACACATAAATAAGTTGTAAAAGGGAGGGACACATGTTGATGTGTGTTTTAACACTTCATATGGCATCTAGAAGGGAGATAAGGTTGGATATACCTTATTGGGTGGTTTTAGCCCATGGTTTTGTAATATCATTTGACGGTTTCTTGTATTATATCTCCTATATATGATGTGCATGAGATAAATGTTGTGTGTAAGATTCTTATGGCTATCGAGTTACCTCTGAATCTCTGATTAGTGGTACTCCTACAAATATTTTTTCTATGCAAGTATATTGTAATCTATTTTTGATTGTTGAATAATATATTGGGAAACTTTTCGCATGTGGGATTTTTCTCCCAAAAGGGTTTTCCCTATGTAAATCATTGTGTTATGGTTTGAATGTTATTATATCTATTTTTGTTTTCTATAACTCTTGTGACAATCTGTAAAAATTTTTGCATTACCCTTCTCTCAAGGTTAGTGTAGGAATTTGTTCCTCTACTTAACTTCCTTACACTGTGGTGCCACCTTTTCTTCTATCTAAGCCATGAGTAGGGCATCCATGTTAGCCTAGTGACCATCCCCCTACCATCCTTTCCACTACCAATAGAACCCCACCCTCTCTTCCACTTGGACTTATTGTACACCAATTTATTCATCTACCTCATCAACACATCTACAATGATCTTTGAATCACCCTCAATATCTAAAACTTGGATCCCAATTGAGAGATAAATCTTTAACCCCTAGAGAAGTGTCATACCCTTTTCCTGATTACTAGTACCCTCATTTAGGCTACCCATGTAAGCTTCCACTAAGGCACCCATGATAGATAAAATTTCTCCTCCAACAACAAACAAACCCTACTAAGTTTCCCCATAAAAATTTACCTTGTGCCACCCAGACAGAGGGGGTGATCTTGCATATTCATCTTCTTTATCCTTTTTGAGTTGTCAAATATGGTATAACAATTGGGCGGTTTCCAATTCTTGGAAATTTTATCATCAAAAGGTGAGGTGGGGTAAGAAGGGCACACCCATCCACAAATATATATCTTGTCTTTAAGGGGTTTGTAAAAGATGATAAAATCCTCTTCCATAGTTCTTTCCTCCTCTATAAAGATCTTATTATCCATTTCCTTCCAAATGCTCTAGCATAGGTGTGGCGAGATTATTCTCCAAAGTTCCCCAACTAGAGGATACTAAGATGGTATCTGTAATGCCCCACCAGGAAACCCCGAAGGGATTAAGCCAAAACTTAAGAATGGAGTGCAATAATTTTTTTTTAAAAGTTATACCACATTAAGATACAACAAGATATCAAAGATTCAGAATTACATAGCGGAAGACATCAACTAACACCTAAAGAGTTTCCCAACGAGATTACTTAAATTTCACAATTCACTAACTCACACAATTAATCCAATAAGCTGATTATCTTAATAACGAGATAATTCTTAATCAGGATAATTTCTTTCTGAAGATGGAAATATAAATCACAAGCAAAGATTCATCCATTAAGATCTATTCATAATCTTCATTCAAGCTTTTCATTAAAATACAAGCCATACATCTAATATTCTAGCACACAAGAATTTCATCATAAACTTATGAGATCTTTCCAAGCATACTTAATTTCCTTAACAACAACTGAATATATTCCATTACTCTAAGTTACATTCTTTCATATTCCAATTTATTGCTTTTTAAAAGACGATTGCATACATGCATCTACGATAAATCTCATCTAAACCACTTATGCATTCGATCAAAATGGCATTCAAGAAAGGACTGCATATAAGCATATAAAGTTAATTCCATCTTATCCACTTATACATTCTAACATAAGCTATTCATACATGATAAAGTTGAATAAGGGAAACATAAGAGAATGACATCACATAACACCATAATGATCTCGGAGTTCACCCCTAAAGGGCTACATCTCCAGGTCTGCTCAACTACAAGACCCCTCTGATAATTAATAAAGTTAAGAATACATGAGGTTACACCATTACAATCCGGCCATCAAGGCGAAACATAAACAATATAGAAGCGACCGCATCGGTCAATAAATACATAAACGATCCCTGAAAAGAAAAGGATCCAGCTGAACATAATCAAAGCTAATACAAAGGTCCTTTGGAGCATCCACAAAACTGAGTCATCACCACACAAGGTCTAACATGAAACCAAGTACTCACAAGGGCAAAGACAATAGGACGACCCACAAACGTGCTCCTAATAGGACAATACGACAACACACTAGCGAACGTAGGGACAAGTGTCATCACACAACCTGGTATGGTTACCATGGCAGGTCTTCATAGGTCCTGGCCCCATACACTGGGTTACCCTGGCAACCTAATCCGAGCCTCTGGCCCATCCAAGCCTCATGTGGACCCACACATCCTCTCGTGAAGACAAGGATGATGGATTGCCGTTTCAGGCCTTCTCACAGCATGTCGGGTCTATGTTAGCACTCGTCCCATGTGTGAGGAAAATTTTATCTTACTTAGAGATTACATTCTAATCTACTGTTAGGTTATCACTTATTAGACTCACTTTTGATGGGTTACCCAGTAGCCACTTTGGGCGCGGCCCCCAATCGAAAGCCACTTTCCCATATGACACTAGACTATACTCAGGCGAACTCAAAACCAGGGAATAGACATGGTCAGATGAACGGAGTTCAAGAAGGAGGGAACAACCATCTGGTCAAACATGACTCAAAAGAGGTACACTACTGACGGTACTCTAACCAGAGACCTGACCAACTATGGTCAACCATGAATCATCACTCGACACCCATACAAAGGATATGACCAAATACGACACTACCACAAAACAACAATCAACTCAAAACCAAGGACTGAAACAGGTACCCCAAATCAATCCATACGACAAGGTCCTATCAAACAAAGCACGACTTGCCATTACATAAGCAAAAGCGAATACAGAAATTAAACTCGCATAGGTAATATTCAGCAGATACAATCTTTTCCGAATTGATCTAAACATTAAAAGTCGATCAAGTTTTCTACATGATCTATAATAGATTGCAATTATCTACCTCATTTAGATATAGGTTGTCCTTGGTTTTCTAACTCTCTAAGGTTCATTGCATCGAACATACAAAAATACACCATAATGAGTTCTTTAACCGATTTCACAAGAATATAATTTAAACAACCATTAACCAATTAATTAAGATATTTAATCTTCAATTAAAACATCATTGACATACTGGTTCAAAGTAAATCCTACACATTTTTCTTTTCCAGAACCAATTTACCCTATACAGATCAAGAAAATATACATATTTAGGGAAGCCAAATAAAGAAAATCCATTCCCAGATTAACAAATTGTTTCCTTGAGCATATAAAGAAAATTACTAAAATTAACTATTAATTAATGAATATATTTAATAATCCACGATTAATTAAATATAACAAATTAATAATTAATACAGAAGTGACAAATTAAGTATTTAATTACCAAAATATGCATTAAAATAAGATGAGTTTTGAATATTAACTATTGTATTTTTTTTAACATTATACAATAAATTAATAACAAATCATACTTGAATTTTTTAATTAAATGCCAATATTTATTAATAATCAAAAAACTTAATTAAAATATTAAACATTAAACGATATTAAAATATTATATATATATATATATATATATATATTTTTTTTTTTGAATAAAAAAAATACATAAAAAAAAACTAAAAAGAAAGGCATTCTTATATGGGGGAGGGTACCCACGTGGACCCCCATGTGGGCGCCCCCCTTGGGAGCTCATGTTGCATCCCATTGGGAGCACGCAGCCCCCATGGGAGCGCTGTTGTTCCCAAAGGGAGCACGTAGCCCCCATGGGAAGCACTGCTGCCCAATGGGCACGCAGCACCCCTCCACGTGGTGGGGAACTCCCCCACGTGGTTGGGGTTTCAACAATTTTTTTTTTTTTTCATCTTTTTTTTTAAAAACTTGATTACTGTGAATAAAAAACACAGTCCAAAAAAAAACAGTCTCCCAGAGACTAACAGAATTTTTTTTTTTTTAAAACCAAAACCCCATTTGATTTTTTTTTTCTTTAAACACACAGCTTCAAATAACCTTAAAATGAGAATTTTTCCCAGCAAGAATAAAGTTTCAAATCCTCAAAAAAATTTGAAGAATATCAAACCATAATAATTTCTTCAACAAAAACCCATACTTGGGCAAAATGGGCATTTAAACTCAATAACTCAACCATTCTTCCCAACAACATCTAATTTCTAAAATAGAATTTGAATTTGAGAACACCCAATGGAGATTTAAACAAGAGTTCCTCATGAACAACCATTTCCAATTGATATCCAATATTTGGTTTTGAAAAAGCAAGAACAATACAACCAGAAATCAAAGAGATGGATCTAAATCCTACCTTATCTCGCATTCCTGGCAAGATCTGCTGAAAAGCCCCAATTTGCAGCTTCAGGAATCCTTCCCCATCCAAAACCCCCAAATTACATCCAAAAATATTTTTTTCCAAAATTATATTTTTTTTCCAAAAAAACTCCATCCCCAAAATTTTCCAAAAGTCAAGGTTATAAGGAAGAGTTGACCAAAATTTCATTTTTTTTGGAATTAAAATTTTTATTTAAAATAATTCTCAAAAATAATTCTATTTCAACTATATCAATAAATTGAATTGCTTTTCCCATTTAAAATTGATTTTCTCACTCAACTGAAATTTAACCTTTCTATTTCAAAAATGCCAAAAGATTAAATTAATTCTATTGCAATTAAATTTAAATCTTTCTTTTTCAACAACATAAACATAACAAATTTAATATTAAAATTAACTGTTTAATTGAACTTGCTCCCAATTTAAATTGAGCAATTCAAATCAACGATAATTCACATAAAGAAATCCCGATTAATTTAGTCCATTAATCTTTAATGCACAAATACATATTTAATCAAATTGAATACTAAGGACTAATTAATCAATTTAACCATACACACCAAGCACGCAAACCAAGAAAGTCAACCAGATAGACGACTCGCAAACCCAAACAAAAAGGGAATACCGACGACGACTGATGATGCTCGCTTAAGCATGACTATGGTCAACTAGGGTCTTACGTCCACCTAATCTAACTCTAAGGATTAAAGAGGTACACTCAAACCTGCGAATCCAGGTGCAGACGAACCTCGCACTCATGCAATGTGGTACCTGAAATCTCCTGCAACCAAGAGTCATACATGCATACATATATAAACTTAATGAAAGCATTAGCCCGATTTTAATACCATGAAATAGGAACATTAAACAACTTGCATACAACTAGTGTGAAAACCACATCAACAGCTATGCATTAAATCAAACATCTGACTATAATCATTATATTATGATAAACTAACTAAGATAAAACTAAGATTAGAAATTGATTAGGGCAGGGGTACTACAGTATCACCTAATCTAAAGAAAGGGTTGGGGGACCTTATTTATAGACCAACACACATCTAGATTTTACAAAACTTGACCCCATAAATCATGGGAAAATTGAAAATGTAAAAGGATATGGGGATGGATTCTTCCTCTTGCTTGGAAAGAATGCATTTGCTAGGGAGTTGAAATCCTTGTTTATTGAGAATAGCTTGAGTTCAAGGATCTTATTATGCATCATTGTCCACCAGAAGAAGTTAATTTTTAGGAGGATTCGAGGGATCCGAACTTTCCTCCAAAGTCCCATATGGGTACCCTCTTTTATTAGTAGATTGTAAGTCGATTTGATCAAGAAGTTGCGTTTTGCATTTTTGGTCTAGACAAACTTGTTGTACCTTGTGAAGAATGTAATTTTGATTCGTTGCAAGAGTTGTTGTAGCATGGAAGTTGACTAAAGTAAATGTGGTTGATTCTGACAACACTATGCTATATGTCTCTCCATGTTTTGTGTGGTTAAATGTAGTCTATAACCCATGATCCAAATAGGTCTTGAGCCCCTCCCTTGATGTCTTTAAAATTGAGATGAACAACTAAGGGTATATCCCCAAACCATTTGTCCTCCTAGAAGTGAATGGCCAACCCATCAACAATTTTCCACTTTAGACCCTTTGAGATCAAACTTCTATTTTTTATGATATTGTTCCAAATTTGTGAGCCATTAGGGATCGCTAAGGTGGAAAAATATCTATAAACATTTCCAGAGTTGAGGTACTTAGCACCCATAAAACTAGTCCATTCATTTTTATGTAGTGAAAGATTCCATCTCATTTTGGATAAAAGGGCCTTATTAGGATGCTAAATCTTTCTAAACCCTGGCCTCCAAAATTCTTAGGGCAACACACCATGTCCTAGTTGACTAGGGCCATTCTTTCCTTTTCCTCAATCCCCATCCACAAGAAGTTTCTTTGGATTCTCTCAAGTTTTTTAGCTATATATGTTGGGAATTCAAAGAGGGAAAGAAAGTAGATAGGGATCCCTTGAAGGGAGGTAACCAAGAATTGTGATTTCCTTGTGCTACATAAAAGTTTACCTTTCTAGTGCCCTACTAGCTTCTATTAAAGTCTTTCCAATATCGGGTTCCATAAGGAATGAGTTACCTCCTTGGCAGTTAGGGATAGGCCCAAGTAGATCCCTGGGAGGGAAACACTTTGACAACATACTAAGGATATATTTCTTTTACAATATGAGATCAATTTGAGATAACCAATATAAAGTGTATGCTAAGAATGTGAATTAATCAAGTAAAACACCTAACACACTAATGAGACATTATATTAAGGAATTAATCAATGAACAAAGTAAAAGAGCACTCCTCAATGGCGTCTCCTTGTCCTTTATCTCCAAGGACCTTGTTGGTCTGTTGATTGGTAGCATGGACCTGGGTTAGTGCAGGATCATGGGGGGCCAAAAAGTGGCGATGTGAAAAAAATATCCTTTTCCACTCACCTAAAAACACGAAAATCCATGTTGACTTTTTGCTTGGCCTGGGTGTCAGTACACCTTGGCATGGTAATTACCTATGCAAATCGGATATCCAATTTTTATTTGTAATTTTAAATTAAAAAAATGTATTATATAATATATAATGTAATATTATATATTACATATTATATATTATATAATACGTATTATATAATATATTATTATATTATATAATATATAATTATATTTTATAATATAATACAATACATATTATATAATATAATAATATATTATATAATATATTATTATATTATATATGTTATATGTTAGTTAAAAATAATTTAAGTATAAAAATTGGATATCCGATTTTCCGAGACAAATATATTTCGATAGTGATAGCCCGTGAGTCATTTTTAACTCACGGGATGCACGATTTTATAAAAATCCGATATCCGGTGTTTTGGCCAAAAATTGCTAAAAAATAGATTGAAAGGTAAGAATTTTATTGTTTTCAATCATTTTCATTCATTTTTTGTATTTTTTGTTAATGTTTATTTGATTTTTCATTGAAAATATGGTTTTTCTCATGAAAACTAGGTTTTTTTAAAATCAAATACCAAATTGTTTAAATTTGTTACCTAAATTCAATTGTTTACATTCAATTAGGTTAAAAATGGGGGATAACAATGAAAACATTGATCAACCACAACTGCAACGACCAAACCCTCATTTGCCAAACTGCCCCTCAATTCAGGATTTGATTGCACAAAATTTGAATGAATTGAGGGGGATTAAAGATGTATATCATAGGATCCCTCATCTAAACCCAATGTTTGATCCTCTCACATCGATTACAAAGAGTATGGAAACCATGACTGAGGAGCACAATGTCGCCCTTTTGTGGTGAGATTCTATGAGGGAAAAATATGCAGATGGCTTGTCATATAAGGATATCAAGGATCTTGAGATTTCCAAAGCCACTATTGCCTCATTGTTTTTGAATCCCCACACTGGTCAACCCATAGATCCCAAAAAACCAAAACTTTCTATTAAATGGTGCACAAATGATGATATTGTGAAAATTTTCTGGGATCGTTGGTGGATGGTTTTCGACAAACCACCCAACAACAATCTTGATGTCCCCTTCTATTTCATAAAAAAATTGTATGTTGAGTTTTTTTTACGCAAACATGTTAACTACTTTGACATCTAACCTTTCCAGGGTGTAGGTTTAGGTATGCCCCAAAATAAACCTGGGGCAATCAAAGTAGTCCACGACCCATATGTCCCCCCTCCTCCTGTTGATCCCCCACCTATAGTGCAACATCTTGATATCATTTGTGAGGTGGTTTCACAGACCATATCGGCTATTCACTCTTTGAGTAGCCTTTTGGTTTCTTAGGCTGGGTTAGTAGCTCAGCCTACTTTTGATGGTAGCGGTGCATCCAGTGGTGCTAACATGTCATCCTCGGCTCCACACATATGCATGCCCCATAGTTGTATCATGTATGAGCACGTATGCTTGGGTCTAGTTGGACAACTTGTTGATCCTCCTGTGGACAGTGCAAATTATGAGGTGCATGAGATGCATGATGCACCAGATATTATTACACAGACTAGAGGATACCTTGGGAAGTCCTCACATGCTAGAGGCGAGGAGCCACCGTCATCATACATTGATGATGTAGTGGTAAGATTTGTATTTTCATAGTTCATGTTATATTTTAAATGAATATTTATAATCTAGATAATATTAAGTACTAATTTTTATTTACATGGTCTATTTAACAGTTGATGACTGAGGAGGAGTTGAGACGGATTAAGGAGGGCACCTTGTCGGCCATTTCATTTGGCCTTGATAGCTTGACAGTAGATATATTATTGCACCTAGTAATTTGTATTTTATTGTACATACATGCTCATCATTTATATTGGTATTAATTAGATTATGTAGTAACTTGCATGTATATCTTATTTTACTCTTGTAGGGCACAAGCAACACGAGTGCGAGGTAGTGTGATTTAGGATCTAGTAGTGCAGTTGGAGACAAGGGAAAGGTAATTGAATGCAAATATGATTGAATGAATAGTTTAAATAACTTATAGTGATTATACACATCTACACATAAATTGATAGTTTCATATACTTTTTGTGTATATATATAGAGAATTCTTGGCTTCACATCCTTGATGACTACACCCAGTATACCTAAAGATGAAGAAGACGAAGAGATGCCTCGAGTAGATGTGTGTTTATTTTATTTTTTGATTAGTAGATATAATTTGTTATTATCAATGATAATTATATGCTAACTTGTATCAATGCCATGTTTTTGAACATATGTAGGTTTATGTATGCAAATATTCAAAACATACCTCTTCTACTGAAGACATACATCAAGAGTCCTGCAAAGCCAAAGAGAAAATGTGGAGATGAGGTAAACATGAATAGTTCAATTATAGCTCATTTTTATGTTAACTTTTTGAATGTGAATTATATAATATAGCTAATATTGATCGTGGTTTGTTTTTCTTGTGCAGGATCCTTTAGAGCCGAGCAGTGCGGCGAAGAGGATCGCTTTTGATGATCCATCAACAACTTAAGATGTTATAGATAGTTTTGGGATGCTTACATGTCTACTTGGCATGTATATTTTGTATATGGAAATACATTCATGTATTTAGACATACATTTTGTTTCAGTTGGCGTTTATGCCATATTTGTGTATGGACATACATTTGTAATCATTTGACATTTTTATATATACAAAAGTTGAAATTCGATCATATAAATTGTTGCTCATCTGTGCGTGGTGTTATCATGGAAATCTTCAATCTTCATTCCAATAATTGACAATGGCTAATAATGGTTATTTAATGAACAATAAAATTCATTTCATTTCATTGTAAGTGTTGTTTGTATAATGAACAATATAATTCATTTAACGAACAATACAATACAATTCATTTAATCAACAATACAATACAATTCATTTAATGAACAATACAATTCATTTAATGAAAAATATAATACAATTCATTTAATGAAAAATACTTTATACAATTCATTATTACCCTATGCATGGTCCTATTTTTTTCCCCACCTCAGTCAAACGCCCGGGGTTTTATTAGGGTAGCAATTTTTCGGTTGGCGAAAAAATCATCAATCTCACTCAATAGAATGTTGTCGCGTGGCCAATTTATCATTCATCTCACCGTGATGATGAATCAACATGTCCAGGTAGGCATTATTATCCTATGCGTGCTCCTATTTTTCCCCCCCACTCAATTGAACGCTCGGGGTCATACCCTACTGGCGTCGTCCCTTGAGCGCCCTAAGTGCTAAAAATTGTCATACTTTGACGGGACCTAACTCGTAATCTGTGGCACCTGTGAGTGATCCATTTGAACCTATAGGGACACAAGAGGGGTCCCTACAAAAGCCTATCTTGGTTTTTCAAGTTGCCCTATGGTTTTATTAGGGCAGCAATTTTCGGTTGGCAAAAAAATCGTCAATCTCACTCAATCGAATGTTGTTGCATGGCCAATTTCTCGTTCTTCTCGTCACGATGACAAACTATCAACTTTGACATGTCTAGTTAGGCATTATTACCCTATGAATGCTCCTATTTTTCCCCCCCACTTGATCGAACACTCAAGTCATACCCTACCGACATCATCCCTTGAGCACCCTAAGTGTTAAAAATTGTCAAAATTTGATGGGCCCTAACTCAGAATCCGTGGCACCTGCGAATGATCTGTTTGAACCTACAGGGCCACGAGAGGGGTCCCTACAAAATCCTATCTCATTTTTTCAAGTTACCCTATAGTTTTATTAGGGCAGCAATTTTTCAATTGGCGAAAAAATCATCAGTCTCACTCAATCGAATGTTGTCGCATGGCCAATTTCTCATTCTGCTCATCGTGATGATGAACCATCAGCTCCAACATATCTAGTTAGGCATTATTACCCTATGCATGCTCCTATTTTTCCTCCCCACTCGGTCAAACGCTCGGGGTCATACCCTACCAATGTTGTCCCTTGAGCGCCCTAAGTGCTAAAAATTGTCAAACTTTGACGGACCCTAACTCAGAATCTATGGTACCTACAAATGATCCATTTGAACCTACAAGGCCAAGAGAGGGGTCCCTACAAAAGCCTATCTCAGTTTTTCAAGTTTCCCTACGGTTTTATTAGGGTAGCAATTTTTCAGTTGGCGAAAAAATCATCAGTCTCACTTAATCGAATGTTGTCGCGTGACCCATTTCTCGTTCAGTTCATCGCGATGATGAACCATCAGCTCCAACATGTCTAGTTAGGCATTATTACCCTATGCATTCTCCTATTTCCCCCCCCCAACTTGATCAAACGCTCGGGGTCATACCCTACTGGTGTCGTCCCTTGAGCGTCCTAAGTGCTAAAAATTGTCAAACTTTGATGGGCCCTAACTCAGAATCTATGGCACCTATGAATAATTCGTTTGAACGTCGAGGCCATGAGAGGGGTCCCTACAAAATCCTATCTTAGTTTTTCAATTTTCCCTACGGTTTTATTAGGGTAGCAATTTTTTGGTTGGCGAAAAAATCATCAATCTCACTCAATCGAATGTTGTCGCGTGGCCAATTTCTCATGCAGCTCATTGTGATGATGAACCATCAGCTCTGACATGTCTAGTTAGGCATTATTACCTTATGTATGCTCCTATTTTCCACCCCCACTCTGTCGAACACTCGGTGTCATACCCTACTAGCGTCGTCCCTTGAGTGCCCTAAGTGCTAAAAATTGTCAAACTTTGACGGGCCCTAACTCAAAATCCGTGGCACCTGCAAACACTCCATTTGAATCTACGGGGACATGAGAGAGGTCCCTACAAAATCCTATCTCGGTTTTTCATGTTTCCCTACGGTTTTATTAGGGCAGCAATTTTTTGGTTGGCAAAAAAATCGTCAGTCTCACTCAATTGAATGTTGTCACGTGGCCAATTTCTCGTTCAACTCATCACGATGATGAACTATCAGCTTTGACATGTCCAGTTAGGCATTATTACCCTATGCATGCTCCTATTTTTCCCCCCCACTTAGTCGAACGCTTGGGGTCATACCCTATCGACGTCATCCCTTAAGCGCCCTAAGTGCTAAAAAATGTCAAACTTTGACGGGCCCTAACTTGAAATCTGTGGCACCTGCAAATGATCCATTTGAATCTACGGGGCCATGAGAGGGGTCCCTACAAAATCCTATCTCGGTTTTTCAAATTGCCCTACGGTTTTATTAGGGCAGCAATTTTTCAGTTGGCAAAAAAATCGTCAATCTCACTCAATCGAATGATGTCGCATGGCCAATTTCTCTTTCAGCTCATGGCAATGATGAACCATCAGCTCTGACATGTCCAGTTAGGCATTATTACCCTATGCATGCTCCTATTTTGGCCCCCCACTCAGTCGAACGCTCAAAGTCATACCCTATCGACGTCGTCCCTTGAGCGCCCTAAGTGCTAAAAATTGTCAAACTTTGATGGGCCCTAACTCAAAATACAGGGAACCTATGAATTATCCATTTGAGCCTATAGGGCCATGAGAGGGGTCCCTACAAAAGCCTATCTCTGTTTTTTAATTTGCCCTACAGTTTTATTAGGGAAACAATTTTTCGGTTGGTGAAAAAATCATCAGTCTCACTCAATCCAATGTTATCGTGTGGCCAATTTCTCATTCCGCTCATTGCGATGACGAACCGTCAGCTCCAACATGTCCAGTTAGGCATTATTACCCTATGCATTCTCCTATTTTGCCCCCCCACTCGGTTGAACGCTCGAGGTCATACCCTATCGATGTCATCCCTTGAGTGGCCTAAGTGCTAAAATTATAGATAAACAAGCATTACACTATAGACACATAATGATCATCAACATTTCCATGTATTGTATACACATAATTACCTTTACACATGCATGTGACATCCATGAAGGGATATACAAACATGATTTTTTTTTCATTATCAATACAACTACACCAATGTACTCATGAACAAATACATTGTATATCATCAATATAACTAAACCAATTTGCTCATGGAAATTGTATATCATCATAACAACGTTACATCAATTCACATCCATATACAAATACAACATCCCACTTCATCTGCATCAAACATGCTCATGTCCTAAGAGAAAAGCTTATGTACAGTAATGCCTGCATATAAATGAAGACCAAAATAAGTAACCTTTTTATGCGGAATGAATGTGCTACAAGAAATAAATTATAACACTTAATACAAATTAGTTTGGAAAATTATAAATAGATCATTTGAAACATTTTTAAGATGTACAAAACTGTATAATTATGAAACTTACCAGTTTCTCTGCAAAGTATACACGCATAACTTTGAAGAAAGACGCATGTTGATTAAAGCCCTTCTCACTGCATTTCTCTGTATGGTTGAAAACGATGGTAGATATGGTCATTTTTAAATAGAAATAAATTCACTTGACTTAATTTTTATGTACAAAATTTTATCTCATTAATGCACAAAGGAATATGTACCATCACCAAGAGAGGGTCTTGTCAACGGCGAATGATCTAGCATGAACCTGTATTTTTAAGAATTGTTAGTCTACACATAAAATGCATGGATACACATAAAGGCTTTATGATAATCACTTCAACTGAAATGCATGATAATAAATGAAAAGGTGGGATTATATACCACAAAAATATGTCCCTTTGAATTATATCAACAGAACCCACTATATTGACGCAAAAGTCATACTGTGATATTGTTGTATATCATCAAAAAAGACCTCCATGAGCATAAAGGTTTTGCGATAATTATATCATCAAAAATTGTCAAATAGTGTTCTCTAATAACAAAAATTGTAAATCTCATCAAATGCATGATAATAAGTCATGTTGCAAAAATACATCCCTTCCGATTATATCGAGTGTACCCGCTATGTGCATGCAAAAATCGTGTTGCCAAAAAAAAACGTTCATCAATAGACCTGCATTTTTAATATACACGTAACAAACTTGAACATTAAGGTTTAATTATCATTGTTTGAAATGAAATGCATGATAAAAAAAACAAGGCACCATTAAAGACCTACTACTCAAGTGTGCCTAAAGGGTCATCTCTTTGCTTAAGAGTATCCAGTATTGCTTCATGATCAGTAGTAGTCACTGTCCATAGCTCTTTCATCTTCGATTTTGCTTGATGATTCAACAAATTGACATTTGTAGCTATAATAAGGTTTGAATACATTACAATGGTTTTGTGTCTCTCATAGTCTTCAAATGCAGGTATGCCATTCTTTTTAATCGTGTATGTTCGCAACCAAGTTCCCACAACAACAACTGAACCTGTAGGATATGTGAACCCGTCATTATCTGTCACTGGTTGTGTTAGCTTTTTTTTTCCTTGTAGACATAGTGCCAACCAATATTCTGATCTCTCTTCATTCCCTTGCGGTGTGACAACTGCAAAAACATGTCCTGGTTGTACAAGATCTGATAGATGGTCATACTCAAGTGAACTTTCCATGTCATCATTTGACAAGGATATTGTTTGAGATAAAGGAGTTAGATAGTGGGGAACCCACGTATCAACCCACTCACTTGACTCGCACTGATCCCAATCACATCGAACACAACTCTGACAAAAACAAGCCAACACTAATGTCCAAATGGTCCATGTACTTGCATCTGAGCTGAGAAATGAATGCATCTTTGAAGAATCTTTAATTGTTTGAGAATCCAATCTATCTCCCACTGTTCCCTCCTCAACCAACCAAAAGAATCTGGTCACTATTGAATCAAGAGTACCTCCATGTGACAATGTTGAACTACACCAATCAATAATAGAACATGCATCAGAGAAATTTGCACCTGAAATCCCCAGTTGCTCCTTAACTAGAGCTCTCTTCAAACATGCATCTACTCCATCGTGCTCTCCCTTCCCATGCCCTGCCTGAAAAACACACCAAATATGAGGTATACGCCTCTCTACATGCATTTTACTCAACCAATAAAACATACGGGCATTCTTGAATTGACCCGTATAGTTATCTGACCATATTATATGTCGGTCAATTTAAATATCTTTCTCATGCAAGAACTCAAAAAAATTCTCGAAAGAATGTTGCACATACTCGAAGGAGTGTGATCTAGCATCACTCATATAAAAATGATACTCCTTGATTATCTTCCTATCCTCTTCTATACTATCAGGAGCAAGTATATATGTAATGTGAACAAAAATAGCAATTTGGATTGAATTGTAGTACTGAGACTAAACCTCATTCTGTGGTTGCAATGTATAGTTCTCTGCAAAATCAACCACCGATACAATAGTGCTAATCGGGAAAGAGTTCTTACACATCTTGAACTATTGATCCAACCACTGAGACCTATGGGTGTGCCTTGCATACTAGTAAAAAATATTTTCCTTAAAATCCAAAATAAAATCAGCAATACTCACTTCTCTTGAGACCAATTTGCATCTAGAACCTTCACCTCCACTCTTCAAAGTATTTTTCAATGTCTCATATCTTTTTGTCTCAACATAATTCTTTCCAAACTCGTGTTCACTTCCCTCATGAAAACATGAAACAAACTTTGACAACCCACCACATTCTAAGCACTTCTCATTCAAACAACTATTTCTATAGAAATAGCAGCCATCATCTCTAGGGCATAAAAATAGATCTTACAAGTCTCTTGATGATGTCAGAAATAGCATTACACCACAATCTTGCAACATCTCATTAGTATGTACCATAGAACTAATATGACATAAAAGTTCATGGTACATTGAAAACTCCACATGGTACTTGCAACAACAAGTATTGCGAATCTTAAGAGGAACACAATAAAATGGTTTCAAAGATTCAAAGTCCCTTTGTGATATTTGCAAAGTTGGATGTACTTCACAAAAAAAATTGTACAACATTGTTTGGCTTGATTCCAAGAAATGTTTGGGATGCGGTGTGCGGTCTTGGTTGCCGATTCTTAATTTCAAAATGTCCTTTATATTGGGTGACACTCTAGAATTAGAGTGCCAAAATTGTTGAATCTCCTCCTTCACATTGTCAGTCAACTTTCTATCAACACATGGAAGCCTCCCACCAAAAGCCCATGTATCTTGCTGAAGTGGATCGTCAAGTCTTTGTCTTCGTGCAAGTGCTCTATCCAAAGTTTTACGGTTTATGTTAAAATCAACACAAGTTTGTCTCATTTGACGAGCCTTCCTCAATTGATGGCTTACTAAGGAGGTTGTAATCACTCTTCAAGTGACTCTCTTATCTCTTTCTTTGGTTTTCTTTCCAATAGAATTTATCTCCATCTTCTTGTTCATACGAATCTTCAATTTGTTTAGAAATGGTCTCATCTTTATCATCTTTAGCAATTGAACAAAGAGTTGGCATTGCTCGGTCAATATCTTATTGCTAAAATTTTGGTTAAAAAGTTGTGTAGCCCACAATTGAACGGTTCTTGTTGACCTCTTACCTTCAAGATTTGCAATATTGTTCTCATCAATCTCAAATAACCATTTTGGGGTTCTTGAAGGTCTTGGATTTGGAATTTGTCTTTCATCCATGAGAGGGTCTTCATTTCTAAAGTAATTAGGTGTTACATATGGTTCACTTGGTTGAGCAATTCCACCTTCAATGTCAAAGTTTTCCACATTTTCACCTCCTATATCAAATTTTCCACATGTTGAGCATTTTCATTATCAGTTTCAACATTTTCAACATTTTCACTTTCAAAATCTACATTTTCATTTTCAATAGCTTCATGTGGCACATTTTTCAAATTCAATTTCCTCTTCACTTGAAGTAACATTAGCAATATTTAACATACCTTGTCTTCTCCTCCTATGACATTCTCTATCTCTTTCTCTATACACTTCAATTTGGTCATTTGAAAGTTTTCTTTTGCGTTTAGACTTTCAACGACTACTACTCCCCATTTCCCTCCACACAGATACTCCTACATGATTGCCAATGTAAGATTTGACTTTAAGAATATCCCAAAAGCACAAATTTGTCTCAACCTATCTGAAAACCCATGATCATCGATAGAAAACAAAATATGCAGACTGTGGGCCGTTAGAATCCACAAAATGGCCCACAAGGCTCTTTTTTATGTACAAAAACCGGATATCCGATTTTAATGTATAAATTTGTGGTCCCAAAATTTTTTCTTGTTGCCGCCTTTTTTTGATTGAACTGCCACATAAATGGAAATGACAGAAATCAGATATCCAATTAAATCTGATATCGGATTTTATTAGTCATATTTTTGAGAGAGAGAGAGAGAGAGAGAGAGAGATAAATATATATATATATATATATATATATATATATATATAATGTCCTAAGGGGTCATATTGTGTCCTATGACCCCTTAGGACATGATATGACCCATAATGACACAATTTGGTGTCTTAAGGGGTCATATGGTGTCCTAGGACACCATATGACCCCTAACAACACCATATGGTGTCATAAGGGCTCGTATGTTGTCCTTAGGGGTCATATGGTGTCCCATGAACCCT
The DNA here is from genome assembly GCF_030272615.1 of Cryptomeria japonica. Classification (NCBI taxonomy): domain Eukaryota; kingdom Viridiplantae; phylum Streptophyta; class Pinopsida; order Cupressales; family Cupressaceae; genus Cryptomeria; species Cryptomeria japonica. The sequence continues at coordinate 257,346,776 of NC_081405.1, forward strand.
TATGACCCCTTAGGACACCATATTGGGTTGCTTTGGGTCCTATGGTGTCCTAAGGGGTCATATTATGTCTTACGACCCCTTAGGACACCATATGACCCCTAATGACACCATATGGTGTCATAAGGGGTCCTATGGTGTCCATAGGGGTCATTTGGTGTCCTACGACCCCTTAGGACACCATATGACCCCTTAAGACACCATATTTGGTCGTTATGGGTCATATTGTATCCTAGTGGGTCATATTATGTCATATGACCCCTTAGAAAACCATATGACCCCTAATGACACCATATTGGGTTGCTTTGGGTCATATGGTGTTCTAAGGGGTCACATTGTGTCCTACAACCCCTTAGGACACCATATGACCCATAATGACATAGTTTGGTGTCTTAAGGGGTCATATGGTGTCCTAGGACAACATATGACCCCTAACAACACCATATGGTGTCATAAGGGGTCGTATGTTGTCCTTTGGGGTCATATGGTGTCCCATGAACCCTTATGACCCCTTAGGACACCATACGACTTGTTATGACACCATATTGGGTCGCTTTGGGTCCTATGATGTCCTAAGGGGTCATATTATGTCCTACGACCCCTTAGGACACCATATGAGCCCTAACGACACCATATGGTGTCTATAGGGGTCATATGGTGTCCTACGACCCCTTAGGACACCATATGACCCCTTAAGACACCATATTTTGTTGTTATAGGTCATATTGTGTCCTAGTGGGTCATATTGTGTCATATGTCCCCTTAGGACACCATATGACCCCTAATGACACCATATTGGGCTGCTTTGGGTCATATGGTGTCCTAAGGGGTCATATTGTGTCCTACGACCCCTTAGGACACCATATGACCCATAATGACACAATTTGGTCTCTTAAGGAGTCATATGGTGTCCCCTAACAACACTATATGGTGTCATAAGGAGTCGTATGTTGTCCTTAGGGGTCATATGGTGTCCCATGAACCCTTATGACCCCTTAGGACACCATACGACCTGTTATTACACCATATTGGGTCGCTTTGGGTCATATGGTGTCCTAAAGGGTCATATTATGTCTTATGACCCCTTAAGACACCATATGACCCCTAACAACACCATATAGTGTCATACGGGGTCCTATGGTTTTCATAGGGGTAATATGGTGTCCTACGACCCCTTAGGACACCATATGACCCCTTAAGACACCATATGTGGTCGTTATGGGTCATATTGTGTCCTAGTGGGTCATATTGTGTCGTATGACCCCTTAGGACACCATATGACCCCTAATGATACTATATTGGGTCGCTTTGGGTCATATGGTGTCCTAAGGGGTCATATTGTGTCCTACGACCCCTTAGGACACCATATGACCCCTATGGACACCATATGACCCCTAACAACACCATATAGTGTCATAAGGGATTGTATGTTGTCCTTAGGAGTCATATGGTGTCCCATGAACCCTTATGACCCCTTAGGACACCATACGACCCATTATGACACCATATTGGGTTGCTTTGAATCCTATGGTGTCTTAATCTCTCTCTCCCCCTCTCCCCTAATCTCTCTCTAACCCTAATCTCTCTCTCCCTCTCCTTCTCTCTCTCTCTTTCTCTCTCCCCCTAATCTCTCTCTATCGCTCTCCCCTAATCTCTCCATCTATCTCTCTCCCCTAATCTCTCTCTATCTCTCTCTCTCTCCCTTCTCTCTCTCTCTCTCTCTCTCTCTCTCTCTCTCTCTCTCTCTCTCTCTCTCTCTCTCTCTCTCTCTCTCTCTCTCCTCTCCCTAATATCATATACTAATTTATTTATAAATTAATATATTAATAAACATTAGATTAATTATGGGCACATTTAGTTAGAGAATTTACTTATTAAAATCGGATATCCAATTTTTGTAGTCAAATTTTCAAATTTCAAATTTCGTCTTGGGAATGCTTTGGTATTTGGCTTGGAAGTGACAAGCCTAGAAAGTCAACTGAAAAAACATGTTTTTTAGTATTCCTTGATTTTCCAGACTTTACACTGGTAGCTGACGACTTTTTTTGTAGCCAAAATTGATAAAATGAAAAGGGTTTTTTAAGGACATTCTCAGATTTCCAACAATATAGGGCTTTTCTTATTTTGAATTTAATAAATAATTATTATTTATTTTCTAATTGAATTCTGACAATAGTCCCGATTGATAGACTAATTGAAAAACACTCATAACTTTCAAACGGTATAACATTTTTTGAATCCGAAACATGCATCACATCCTATGCTTCGTCTACTATAGGGAAAATTTTAAAAAAATTAAATTTCATAAGGTTTTGACCAAGTTAAGGTGGTCAGATGTAGGAGTTTTTGAATTTATGAAAAATTGTAGTAAAAAAATCATAAATAATTATTTACTTCATAAAAAATTTAAAAAATATATGTGTCACATCCGGACATGAGTCTAATACTTATATTATAAATATTATAAAAAAATATTATGATTTAATTTTGATTAGGGTGGTCAGACATACGTCTACTTCTTATTTTTTTCCTGAAAGTTTAGAACCACTGCATTGAAATTTGAAATTTTCATCAAATAGGATTATTTTTTTCCAAAAAACAACTAGTAGCTTAGAAACTACATTCAATTTTCTATATATTCTCTTCTTACATATTTTAAAAATAATGTTCACAACTTATTCAAATTTACATGTCAAGTTGCATAACTCTGATTTTTTGAAATTTCATTGCCACTTAAGGGCCTGTTTTGGCACACCATGATCCTGCACATACCCACATCCAAGATGACAACCCAAGGAATGAGTATGCTATACTATGGTCCTAAGATCTAAATGAAAATGAGATGAATGATCATGATTCTAGATTAACATTTTTGCTATGCTATAATCAAATAAACACTATGTTAACTGCAAAAACTATGGATGTTGTTATGCTCAATATGTATGCAAAGTTTCAGAAAGCAAGATTGAGGATACAAGATTAATGATCCTTCCATGAATGAAAAGTGGGGGTATTTATAACTTTTCCAAGGTATGACCCTAGGTTGGAGGATTCAACTGTTGAGATTTAGCTTGGAGAGATGGATGGTGAGAGATAAAGAGGTTAGAAAAGGCTTGGGGAAATATGACACTTGTCATTCTTGGAAGGACAAGTGGCAAGGGAATCTCCAACAAATGCCACACATGTCCTACAAAAGGGAAAGTGGCATGGAGAGGGAGGAAATGTGACTAGGATGTCAAGTTTCCTTATGAGGGGAGAGACAACTCCATAGGAGGTTAGGATAGGGGTAGTTTGAAGGGATAAGGCTGGTTCAACCCAAGGTTAGATGGTAAGTTGAAGGGTTAGAAGGGTAGTTTAGGTTAGAAAACATGTGACCAAATTTGAATTTAAAAATTCAAATTAAGTGGGAGGGAATATTTAAATAAGACAAATTAATTAAATTTACCCATTTAATTAGGAAAGTAGAGAAAATGATTTATGATGGGAACAATTTTGGAAAATGAACTATATAAAGAAAAAAATGCTTGATGCCCTAGATGATGTCCCAAATGCTGATAATTTTTTTTTGCTTTTGCCCCAGACCTTGATTATTGTTTAATAATTTGTACATACCCCCTTGAGAGATGAATCGAAGAAATTTCCAATTTTTTAGGGTTTATGGTCATTTTTATGATTTTTTTTTGGTTTTTTTGAAGATTTTTTAATTTTTAGGATTTTGAACAATTCATATCCCGATAAGATGAAGGAATGATGTTGTGTAGAAAATGAATGTAGCATGGGGAAAATAAGATCCCACTTAATTACCCCTCTTTCCATCCATTAATAGGGTAAAAATTGAAAAAGTAAATCATTTGGAGTTTATTTGTGCACTTTGATTCTAGAAGTTAGCTTAGAAGAAAAATGGTGATCCCATACCACAATCATAGATTTGAGTAGGTTTGGCAATTTGAGCATCCTCTAGCATATGGGCCACCAGTATGTACTTTGATACTCTCTCTCGTCATTAAATTTTATAAATTTTCGCACGTAATTTTGATTTTTAACATTTTTTTCTCTGTTTTAGCACATACAATGTTTATTTTAGTGCATTGGTAGATTTTTTTAGCACATAGGATCTAGGGTTTTATTTTAGTGCATAGGTTAGTTTTTTGGCACATAAGATAAATTTTTTAATGCATGGCTAGTTTTAGTGCATACAATGCACAATTTAGCACATATGATGCGACAATTAGTGCATAGGGATTTTTAGTGCATGCATGTATTCTTTTAGTGCATCTATATCATAGGTTAGTGCATGTGCTCTTTTTAGCACATAGACTGCATAGTTTAGTGCATCTACACTAGGAAGTTAGACATTTAATTTTTGTTCCTCCTTTTTGAGATTTTTTGATCATTTTTTACTTTCATCATGATAATGTTTGATAGGATAGATGATTATTGACATCATGATTAATGAGAGTCAATGATAGGTTCTCAACAAGATTGATTGAAATCTCACATGAGCTTATTATATTGATAGATAAGTTGATTGATCGAATATTGATGCTATGATATGTCATGATTATAGGAGAATTTAGGAGTAGTGCAGTCTCAAGAGTGATACCCAAAGACTTGGCAGATGATACCTATGGTGTGTGAAAAGTGGACTTGTATCTGGACTTGGCAGAATTTAGAAGTAGCTCAACTTTCTTTATTTTTCTTAATTATTCAAGCTTATGTAGATGTGAGTTTAGATTGCTCTCAGATTGCTAAGTTGTCTAGTGACTAGACAACACCTAAATGAAGGATTTTTAAATCTATATGACCATGAATAAGAGCTAAATGGATGAAAGATTTAAGATAGATATGCAAGATTAATCTAACATGATTTAAGCAATATATGAATATTTAAGCTAAATGATTTAAGCAATATGAAATAACTAATATGCAATATCTCAATGCAAATTCTCAATGAACCTAGAGCAAAAACAACATAATAACAATATATTCTCTAGGATTTTTGAATGAGAGATGAGAGCCTGAATTTATAGAAAATTCAGAAAGAAACCAAAGGCTAAGATCAAATGATGATGAGCGGTCAAGATTTTTCAACAGGAAGCACAATCCAAGTGAATTGATGTGATTGGATGCTTTTCTTAGTTTTAAAGGAAATTGAACTAAAATTAAGATAAAAAAAACAAAAAAAAACTGATTTATTCTCTATTTCATTCAATTTTAATATTTAATTGTTTTAATTGCTTTCTTTGAGATTATCTATCAATTTTTAATTTGTTTTTCAAGATTATCTCCAATTGATTTCTTTTCTCAAAATTTTAATTCTTTTTTGGTCAATTAATTCCTTTTTTTATTTGTTTCATTTTTTGAAGATTTGTGCTCATAATTTCCAATTCCTCTTTCTTGATTTGTTTCCTTTTTTAAAAATTTATGGTAATTTGATTTATTTAATTAAATATGCTAGTATATTTAATTAAAATAAATAAGATAATTGTTTTAAAAGATTTACTTGGAATGATCAATTAATTAAATAAATATTTAATAAATATTGGTTGATTAATTTTTCCATGTGACTTTTGATGATTTTAGAAATTAATTGTGTGCTCAAGATTGATTTAATTGCCTTTGGTTAGGACCTTGGTGATGTTGTCGAGATTAGGGGCTCATGGTTTAGATGACCATTTTGAGGGTATTACATTTGCCCCTCTTTGAATTAATGTGCGAGCAATGCATTGGTTCAAAGAATAGTTGATGTCTAGGAGATACCAGTTCTGAACTTGATTGATCATGAACCGGATAAAGAGAGAGGTGTTTAGCTTGATTTGAAGCAATGAAGCTGAACAGAGTTTATTAGAGCGATACCGATCCGAAACTTGATTGAACTAGGAATGATAGAGAGCGAAGATACCAAACTTGAACTTGATTGATCAAGAAGCGGATCTTACTGATCTAGAACTTGATTGAACTAGACACAGTGAGTGTAGATAAAATCGATCTTGAACTTGATTGATCAAGATACGATGAGCGAAGATAAACTGTCTAGCTTGATTTGATGCGATGAAACTGAACACCTTCTTAGATTGAGTGTGATCAAAGAAACTCTTTAAACCCTTGATTGAGTTTAAATGAATAATTAGCTTAATGAAAAGCGATGAAACTGATTAATGTTAAGAGACTGATTCAGATGAAGACAATATCAGCTTGATTTGAAGTGATAAAACTGATATGCCCCTAGCAATTGATTTGATGAAGCTTAGCTACTTGAAGATTTGAAAATTTTCTCGACATTTGAATATGTGAGGTCATAAGGTCATGAGTATGCCCCCTCGGGAGCGAAATTGAAAGATAGGGAGGGTACATGATGATAGGCGATTTTGAGCGATGATAATGAATTGAGCACAAATGATTTAGAGGAAAATTTGAAGATTAAGCGTGATGAGAAAATTGAGCGTTGATTTACGAGAAATTGAGCGCAAATTAGAGAAAGAGTGAGTTTTTAAGGAAAAGCGCTAAGTGGTCCAAATTTGATGAAATTGACTAGCAAAATTATCTCAAATTTTGATTTCAATTTCGAAAATGGAATCAGGATAGACAAATTAACTAAGGGTACAATTTTCATGTCCATCAGAGCAAGTTGAAAATTAGGGTTTTGGCTATATATGGGGTAAAAGTGTCATTTTCAATTCATTTTAACCCTCCAAGTTTGAAAATTCAAAAAGCCTTCTATGAAGAAAAAATGGTGGTTCGCACTCATATGCATCAATTCAAGCACCAAAGATGACATAATTGACCCTGAAAATATGAGTTACTGGTAAGTGATCGATCTTAAGCCTGTTAATCATTTCAAAATTGAATTTTTTTGTTGAATTTTTCAATTTTTTGCATGTGGAAGTCAAGTTTTTACATTTTGTCGTGCGAGACAGGATCCTATCTCATACGACAAACTATTAAATTTTATTTTGTCTTTCTAACCCCACCCTTCTATCATACGACAACATTCATAAGAGACCATTTTGTCATCTAGGGTCTAATAGTTTGTCGTATGGGGCCTAATCCTTACTCGTACGAGTCGCTGCCCTTCTGTGTTTTGTCGTTTGGAAAACAATGAGCATTTTTCAAGGTCTAAACTTAAAATTTTGATTTTGCAATTGATGTAGTTGGATTTGCGTGATGTTTTACTTCTCTTGGAGGCTTATTTAGGATTTTTTTAGATGCTTCATTGTTTGATTGCCTCATGTGCTCTTCAGGTGTGTTTATCCACCTACGATAACCTTAGTTTGATAGCTTTCAGAGTTTGAGCAAGCACATATTGATTTGTGCGGTTTGACGCACCTACTTGGTTTACTAGATATCCATGTGAATCACGGTATGCTCACAAAATTGGTTGAGAAATTTCATTCAGAGCATAATACCTTCTATTTGCTAGTTGGGGAGATGACTATCACTCCCGAGGATGTATATAGGATCCTCTGTATCCCTTTTGCTAGGGATAAGGTAGATTATGATGCAGCGCTACTACCTAGATTACAGGCGGTCAAGCATGTCTTCAGGGATCCTGATATATTGACACAGTCCATTAGTTGGGACATCATGATGAGTAGGTATAGTGAGGAATTTCCTCTGGCTTGTAATCTAGAAGGTTTTATCAGTTTTTTTCTAATGCCGGATAGAGGACATCAGGGATTCCAGTGTGGATGGGGTAGGATGCTGGAGAGATTGATGGAGACCCCTCAGAGGCTGGCTGGGGTTCCTGCATATTAGCCCACATGTATTGTGAGATGCATGAGATTGTGTACAGGGAGGGCAAGAGCATGGCTACAGGTGTTTTGATTTTATAGATTTGAGCTTGGGAGCACCTCCCAGTTTGTCAGCCAATTGTAGATGATAGCAGAGAGCATGGGCAACCAATTGTATATAGGTATGCAGGTTATATTATGTAGCCCCATCTAGGCAAGACCAATTTTTGGTGATGACAGCTAGATGACCTGATAGTTGTGGTATGAAGACCTTAGAGGGGCTTAGAGCCATGGGATGACTGGCAAATAGTACGCAAGGATCTTTTTGTTATGTGCCCACTTATTGGCAGATCACAGACTATGGTGGAGTGATTTGTAGTATCTCAAGTGATGAGGCAGCATGGTAGGCCTCAGGGGATCATGTAGGAGTACACATCATACACGAGATATGTTGATGAGGAGAGGCGGGGATGGTCACCGAGGTTATCATATGCCTTGAGTATAAAGAAGCTGACTGGTTTACATTGTCTTAGATGGGATTACATGGATGATGTTGTGGATGTAGGGGTATTACCCCAGTATAGGGATTGGTTCCAGTAGCATCCATTCCCCAGATTCATAGATCCATCTGAGCAAGCTCCTCGGAGTGAGGAGATTAAGGATGACGCCCTCACACAGGGATAGGGATAGAGAGTCAAGGCTTTGAGGCAGGAAGGTGGCTATCCTGGTTCTAGTTGCAGTAGGGTTCCAGCTGGGGTTGGACAACAGAGGGGTGAGGGCGATTCCCTAGGGAGTATAGGCATGAGATTGGGTGGAGCTGAGGAGGAGCGAGTAGCACCGAGATAGGTCTGACAGCGGAAAGAGGAGCAGGGCGGAGCTAGAGGTGGAGAAGGGGGTGGAGATCCTATGAGAGAGTAGGGGACTGATGCGGGATGGTCAATGAGACCACGTCTAGCAAAGTTGCAGTCACAGTTGATAGTGGCACAAAATCAGCTGGTGGAGCAAGACCAACAGCTAGTGGAGCTTAGGGCTGAGCATGATCATCATGTTGCAGAGACCAATGCTTTGCGGTAGGAGGTTTTGCACCAGACCAGTCGAGAAACTTATTACGTTGCGGCTTACAATGTAGTTGTTCCTGTAGCGCAACAGGTTGTACCGCACTCGTAGTATATGGTGTGATCAGATGGAGCTCGGGCACCTCGTCAGGATCTCGGTCAGCAAGCTCTACCTCCTCCACTAGGCAATGAGGAAGAGGTCGAGAGCTAGATATTCTTTTTGTAGCTCTCTATATTTTTTTGTAGACACACCCCTTTTTTGGTAGCCATACGATTCTTGCTCTGATGGGAGTTTGTATATTTAGCTAACATCATTTTGTTATATATATATATATATATATATATATATATATATATACAAGATCTGATTTGACTTCATTGTACTTGTGTTGACTGATTATGAGATGCTTTCTATATGCTTTAATCTATATGTATGCATATATTTTCAGTATGGATGAATGAATGCAAATGAATATGAATGTTTCTTTTTGTTTCTTTTTATGCAAATATATGATGATGCAAATAAATGAGGAGAATGAGTAACTAGTAATGCAAATGTTTATTTTTCTTCATGCAATAATATGAATGCAAATAAGTATAAAATGAAATGTATGGGTCTATAGAAGATGTTTATGTATGCAGCTAACATCCCAATACACAAGTACTCGATCGGAGAAATGATAATGAAAAAAAGACCACTTAGCTGAGAAATGATGAAGCTTCCAACTCTCATTCAGAAGATAAAGAGAGCATTGTTATTATACCGAAATCACTCTAAATTCACAAAATGAAAAATGAAATTCAAAATGAGATGCACAATGAAATGCAACCTAAACCTAGTCACTGGATTTGAAATGCTTAATTTTCATCACTGAACATTTTACAACCACAACAGGTAGATTAGAGTTCCTTGCTTTTCATGCGCAATATTAATTAGCTTGTTTGCAATGACCCTTTTTTCGTTCATATCCTTGGATAGATTTCGCAGGGATCTGAATTGCATGGTAAAGAAATTCTGTCAAAATAGACAAAGAAATGATGGGAACCTCCCTGTAGCATTCAAATAAGTGGAGTCGAGGTATGTGTGGTGATTTCACCTTAATGTGAAGGAACATATCATAGACACCCAGCTGATTAGATGTTTTTAGATCATCAAAATCATTCCTACAAGTAGAAAACAAAGAAAATATTATGCCCCCAATCCTTTCTCCTCTTAGTCGAGATAGACTTCCTCGAGCTACTCAGAGGGATAATAATTAAAAACCAATATAAAAAATAGCACACAAAGAAAATTTTCATGCATAGTTCAAACTGTTTAGTGATTTTTTCCGTTATGTTGTTTTGCTTGTTTACTTAGTGATAAAACTCTTCAGTAGTCAGGAGACAGGTGACTGACTCGAAGTGGACGACTAGGTTTCACTGATGGAAAGATGACTTGGTTGATATTGCTTAGGACATGTAAATTGCTCAGCCGATTACCCTAAGACTCTAGGACAGTGATCGGTTTCAAGCCACGAGGGTCTTAAAAGAACCAGGATGTCACGAAAGTGACTAAAAGATATGTACAAGTGAAATCAAAAAATTTCATGAAAGTGGGAATGCCAACGTTGTGTTGATAGATGGAGCGCTTGAGTACAAGAGGCACCTATTTGCCAAGTTTTCACCTACCTGGAAGAGATTCCTTCTTTTTTTTTTACCAAGTTGCCTATTTACCAGGTTTTCACCAAGGCACTTTCTCTCTTTTTCCCTTTTTTTTCCTTTTTTTTTTTTTGAATTTCTTCAGGACTTTTTTCAATTTTTAGGATTTCTTCAGGAAGTTTTCTGATTTTTAGGATTTCTTCAAAACTTTTTTATGATCTTTATGATTTTTTTAGGACTTTTTCTAAATTTTTTAGGATTTCTTCAGGACTTTTTCTAATTTTTTATGATTTCTTCAAGACTTTTTAGCTATATAGGCTGCTGGAGTAGAGAATATTTAGGTGAAGAATTTCTTTAGATGGATGGTGTTGAGTGGTTCATGGAGTTGTTCTCCTTCCTATGTTGAGAGTTGATAGGCACCAGAACCAAAAGTTACAGTAATGATATAGGGACCCAGCTAGTTGGGTTCAAACTTCCCTTTGTTGTCTCGAAACTGTTGATTTTTAGGATTTTCTCTTAGAACTAGGTCATTAACCTAAAATTCTCTTTGTCATACCTTCTTGTTATATCCTCTGGACATTCTCTTTTGATACACTCTAAGATGATCAAACTGATAGTTCTGATACTTAATATAAGTACAGATCTGATAGCCAACAAGATGAGAAGGGGGGGGGTGAATCATACAAACTTAATCATTAATGAAAACATTAGATTCAACCTCATAGAATAAAAATTGTCAAACATGCAAACTCAAAAGCATATGAACAATATAAACCTCATAACACCAGATTTAACGTAGAAACCCAAATAGGGAAAAACCACTATGGGATTTCAGACCCACTAAGAAATATACTCTTCTAGAGTATGCTCGGTTAAATGCCAATCCTGTTAAAGATTACAAAACACATTGCTAGATGTGACCCGGTTAAGGGATTTCCCTCAGATCTGTTAGGATCTTCACTTTGTTAGAAGTGACCTTGTCAAAGGATTTCAAACACTCATTTAGAATGTCACCTTGTTAGAGGATTTACTTATAAGACTGTTAAGTCCACTCGGTTAAGATATTTCCTATTACTTTCACAAGCTAACAGTAATACAATCTATCTGCAACTTTACATCTAAAATGCTAAAGCAGATTCTTATTTGTTCAACACAATCTAGACATAGAACTATTCTTGTCTATCTACTGGGCATCAATACTCTGTTATTCCAACAGGTCTTCAAGCTTTTGTGCTTAGTGATCACTATGTAGCATCCCTGTGCATACACTTGCCCACATACATTGTTTATCAACAGTTCCTTATTTATAAACAATCATCTAACCGCTTAATCTTCTTGATCACATTTCCCATGATCAATCATAGCCATCAGATCTTCAATCTTGTCCAGGATCATTGTATCTTATGATCTAAAAAATGTTTTACTCCGCCTTGGAACTTGCACAATCATCTTGGAACTTGTGTTAGGGTAATGCGGTTCAATCTGACCTGTAGATCTTCTTGCCGACTTTCCATTGCCTTAGATTTGTTAACAAACTTCTTCCACGGCTTGCCAATCATTGATCCGCTCCAGCTCATCAGCTTCTTTCATTAAATATCACATGTAACCATTTAATGCATTTTGTTATAGCTCGGTTACAACTTGGTGAATACTAAACTTTACTCGGTAGACATTTTGTCTTCATTAATCGATCACGATAACCTTAGGGTTTATCGATTAGGTTCCTTAGGGTTTACTAACTAGGTTCTTTGCTTGATAACATAGTGTAGTATTAACCTTTACATTTTACAACATATGTATGATGTTAAAACAATCTAAAACATCAAGATCTCATCATTGTCTGACTCGATAGAGTTGCCCATTGAATAACTTATCCCTTTATTCATCATATTCTTTCCTGTATCTTTACCAACTTCTTTATAATTTTCATATCATATTTCCTAAGATATGGCAACATCATACTGAATTAGAAAATCAATTTCTTGACATCAGTGACAAAATAATAATATCAAGATAGTAAAACATCTTTAATCAGTTATGTCAATAATCATCAACAACCTTCTCAATATCCTTGTTATATTGCCAACACAAACGCCACTTGTCGATGCTCATCCAACAATTTGAGCTCTTGCAATCTAGATATTCTATAGTCTTCATCAGTAACAAAACCTTGCAAAGAAACTCTTAGAGATGGTATTTCCACCTCAATAGGTAATACTGCTTCAGACCCATACACCAAAGAAAAAGGTGTAGCCCCAGTAGGTTTTCTGATACTTGTTTTATAAGCCCACAAGGCAGGATTGAGCTGCAGATGCCAATCTTTTCCAGATTTATTGACAGTCCTGTGTAAGATAGTCAAGAGATTCTTGTTGGATGCTTCAGCTTGTCCATTACCTTGAGGGTAGTATGCAGATGACCAGTGTTGTTTTATTTTAAATATTTCATAGAGTTCATTTAGATCTTTGTTCTTGAACTGTCTTCCATTGTCACTTATAATGGATGAAGGTATACCATACTTGCAGATGATATAATTAATAATAAACAGAGCTACTTGTTTGTCGGTTGCTTTGATGAGCGGAACTACTTCTACCCTCTTAGTGAAGTACTCAGTGGCAGTGATAATAAATTTGTGTCCATTAGATGATGTAGGATATATTTGGCCAATTAGATCAAACACCCACTATTGAAAGGGCCAGTGTGTCACAAAGGGTATGAGATCCCTTGCTAGAGCATGGATAAGGTGTCCATGCAATTGACACTTTTCATAGGTTTTAGCAAATTTAATAGCTTATTTCTCCATGTTTGGCCAGTAGTAGCCAACCCTTAGTAGTTTTTTGTGTTAAAGTTAGACCATTCGAATGGGATCCACAAACACCTTCATGAACCTTGGATAATGCAAGTTGGGACTCCTCAGTTTCTAGATATCAAAGGAAAGTATTATCTAAACCTCACCTAAATAGATCATTAGCAATGATGACGTACCGTGATGCATTTTGGATTAGGTTCCCTTTTTCATTTCGGGAAATATTAGCAAGGACAACTTGGTCACGCAGGTAAGAGTAAATGTGGCTATAACGAGATGAGTCATGTCCAATAATAGAACAGACCATCTAGGACTCAGGAGAATCATAGAAAGGATAATGTAACTCTTCCACCAAGAATTCAAAGTAAAAATTAGATTCTTGTAGTTGTGGTATAGATGCCAAGGTGGCCATTGCATCTGCTGCTCTATTTGCTGATCAGGGGATCTGTTAAAATGATACGAAGGTAAAGTACTTCTTGAGATCATCCACCATTCTCTTATAAGGCATCAGTTTCTCATCTCTTGTCTGATATAGATCATTGATTTGGTTGATAATGAGTTGAGAATATTCATAGATGTATAATTCAACAATCTTCCACTTGATGGCTAGCTTGATCTCATTTACCAGAGCTTCATATTCTGCAATGTTGTTTGTGCAAGGGAAGAAAATATTGTAATCTTTTGGGATTGAATATTTTTGGGGAGTAATAAAAAGTATTCTGGCACCAGAACCATGTTGAGTGAAAGACCCATCAAAGAACATCTTCCATGATTGTTGAGTAAGGTGCATGATTGATTCATCCAGGAATTCTATATGTAGAGGTTGACTGTCTTCAAGTGGAGCATCAACAAGTTGGTCTGCAATAACTTGTCCTTTGATGGCTTTACGTTCCACATATTCAATATCAAATTCTATAAGAACCATGACCCATTTGGCCAATATTCTTGTAAGTGTTGCTTTACTGAGAAGATATTTGAGTGGATCAATCTTGGCTACCAGCTTAATAGAGTGTGCTAACATATAGTGCCTTAATTTTTGTGATGCAAAGACCAAAGACAAACATGCTTTCTCTATTATAGTGTAGTTCATTTCATAATAAACCAATGTTCTATTGATATAATATATAGCTCTCTTTTTTATTTTCATCATGTTGTGCCAGAAATGCCCTCGGTGATGAATCAGTTGCTAATATGTATAAGATCAATGATTTACCCTGAATTGGTGGATTGGATAGGTATTCTTTGATTTGTTTTAAATGTTGTTCACAATATTTATCCTAGTTGTATTGAACTCCTTTCCTTAATACCTTTGTGAAGGGTTGAGCTTTGTCTACTAGCTGAGATATAATGCACCTTATTGACTAAAGATGGCCCTGTAAACTTCTCATTTGACTGATATTCTTGGGCAGAGGCATTTCCATTATAGCTTGGACCTGTTCAGGGTCAACCTCAATTCCTTTTTTTGAAATTATGTAACCAAGCAATTTTCCTGATGTTACTCCAAAGGCACACTTTTTAGGATTTAACTGGAGCTTGAGTCTTTCCATTCTATCTAGTATGAGGCCTAGTTCTTGAATATGCATAGATCTCTTCATGGTTTTTACTAGGGTGTCATCAACATAATATTCCATGTTTTTATGCATGATATTGTGGAAGATAGTGGTTACTTCTCTTTGGTAAGTTGCTCCTGCATTCTTTAGCCCAAATGACATAACATTCTAGCAGAAGGTTCCCCATGCACACGTGAAAGCTATCTTTTCTTGATCTTCAGGTGCTATCTTGATCTGATTGTAACTAGAGAATCCATCCATTAATCAATACATCTCATATCTAACAGTCATATCTACTATCATGTCAATGTTGGGCAATGGAAAATCATCTTTCGGACATGCTTTGTTGAGATCCCTGAAGTTTGTGCAAACTCTAATAGATTTGTCTGCCTTTGATATAGGTACTATGTTTGATATCCATTCTGTGTAGTCTATAGCTCTGATAAATCAAGCTTTTAGCAATTTTTCTAGTTCAGTCTTGACTAGCAGTGCTACATGAGGATACATCTTACAGAGTTTTTGCTTGACTGGTTTAACTCCTGGTGTAATAAAGAGATGATGCATGATGAGATCAGGATCTAGTCTTGGCATATCTGAGTATGTCCATGCAAAGTTGATCTTATTTTAAAAAAAAAGGTTGCTGAAATCTTTTAACTCTTCTGCTGATAGTGATTGAGCTAAATGAATGATATGTGGCATTTCTTGACTCCCAATGTTCACTGGCTGAGTTGGCTCAATCAATATAGAAGACCTCTCCTAGAAATGACTTGGTAGTATATCAAGTATCTCACCTTCAGGTGCCTTAGAGAGGTTTTCACCCTTAGGTACGTCCTTTATTTTTACTATTTTTGATTCGGACACCGCCACAATGTGGTTTTCACCATCAGATCTCTTATTTTTCTTTTTTTGATTTTTATGACTAAGATACTTCATGTTTGTTTCAGTCATTTTCTTGCATTGCTCACTGGTGGAAGAGTTCATTGGTTCCACTGCATTAAGATAGCAGGCTAGTGTGTAGTCATTGGCAAAGGTGGGTATATTGAAGGGTTGGTTATAAAGAGTACAATCAATTAGTTCAGGATGTATTAAGGATAAGGTTTGAATAGGCTCAAGGGAGTTCATGGTACTATCATCATGGCTTCGGACCAACTAGTCAAGTTCCAGAAGACTACCTTGTGTAAGTGTCTTGAGACCAAGAAGAGTTACAACACAATTATTGAAATTCATGTTAGTATTTATTGGACCTAACCCAACTGACCTACTTCTAGCATCGTCACCTAATTCAGACTGGACTACATACTGTAGTGTGACAATAACAAGGTCATCAGTCATCATCTCAACATTCATGACAGAGTAGTCATAATGTGTTGCTGAATAGTTGTCATAAATAGAACTCCTGTTTGAGTTATCAGAGTAATATGATGAAGTTTCTGACTCGTCTTCCAGTGGCTCAGTAAAAGTATATATAGTATCAATACCTACATCTTTGATGCTGCAAGTTCCTTCATGATTTGGTTCATTGATCACCTGTATTTGACACACTTGTGGACATAACCTTGATGGTTCTGTTAATCCATGTCGTCTATTCCATTTAGCTTCCTCTAGATTGATGACTGGTTCTATTTCTATAGCTTCTAATTCTTCTTTTGTAGTTCCATACCTGATTCATCCCATCTCATGAGAGGGAGAGTTAGTAGGTGAAGAAATTGCTTGTGTCCTTTCCCTTTGCATTTTTAGGCGTATCAGCTCTTGCACGTCATCTGTGATATCATTGGATTCTTCAGAGGTTTCTATAGTAGATGTATTTGAGAGGTGGTCAGGACCCCATTCATGTTCATTCGAGTCAGTCTCTGAATCGTCTACTTGCTACCTACAAGTGTAAGTGATTAGAAATTTCAGTGGTGCAAACAATTCTCTGATTCTATATACTTCATTTCTCATATCCTCTAGGACTTCTACTTCATGTGGTATTATAGCTGATATAATTGGAACTTGATTACCATCTGTTTCCTCTCTCTAAGTTGGCAATTCTTTTTGTTCATCATCGCACTCTTCTTGAGTTTGTTGAGTATTAATTTCTTGTGTTGTTAGAGGCAGTACCTTTTTCTTCCACTTAAGTTGATGGTGGGACATGTGCTTCTGATCTGATGACTTTCTTGGATCATATCCCAATCCATCTTTTTCATTGGCAGACTTCATTTGTAATTAGATAGGTTCAACAATACCTTCTTGATGCTTGCCTATAAGACCGATATCTGAATATCCCATGCATTGAAGCATCTTATAGCTTGGACCATATTGTGTCGGGGAAATCTCACAATGTCATATTTATTTGTTTGCACTATATTCTTTGAAAAGTGATTTGAGAAAATCATCCTCTTCTATTTCATCTGCAAGAGAAGTAGAGGACTGTATAAAGAGACCATCATAAATGACTTTTGGAGTTGAATTTTGTGTCTTCATAACCTCTGATGGTTTTCCTGACTGTCTTGGTGATGGAGGAAGAGACATTAGTGAGAGTATAGGCTCTATCTTGTAGCCATCCATGCCGGTGTTTGTGATTTTCAATTTCTTTTCTAAATCTTTCAACAAAGATTCTGAACTTTCATCAGTAGAGGCTGCTCTATTATGAGGAACAAAAGCATCAACACTCTATGTTAATGCATTGTAGGTATATCTTGTATCGGCGGGAATACTGACTTCAACTCCATTATAAGGAAATTTCAAGCACTGATGATACGTAGATGGTACTGCTTTCATTTCATGAATCCATGGCCTACCTAGTAAGATGTTGTATGAAAGATGAAGATCAAGGACCTAAAAAAATGACATCTCTTTCTATAGGTCCTACCTTGATTGGTAATAGTACCATACCCTTAGAGGTTCTTTCTTCTTCATCATAAGCCTTGATTGTTATTTTCTTTGTTGGATCAATAATGTTTTCAGAAAATCCTAGCTGTGTCAGTAGATTGTAGGTACAAATATTCAACCCAACACCTCTATCTATCAAAACACGTTTAACTCAGTGTTTATGGATCATAGCTTTAATGTGTAATGGTTGGTTATGCGGGTGAATTAGTGAGTTATCATCTTCTTCAGAGAAAGTGAGGTAATGAGGTGAAGTCAGGTGACCCACCATAGATTGAAACCAATCCACGTCTAGATCTTTAGGGACACTAGTGGTAAGCAAAGCCTTGTCCAGGACCTCCCTATGAGTAGAAGAGATCTTAAGCAGTTCCAAAATGGAGATTTGAGCATTGGTTCTCTTCAATTGTTCGACAATACTATAACCAGGAGAAGATGATAAAGCCAACTATTTTCATTTGGTCGTGATTGTGTCTGTTTGTCTATTTTTCTATTTGGTAGATTTGATGTTGTTTGATCGAAAGTTGAGGAACTAGCTCCTTGGAGAGTAACCTTCTTTTGAGTGTGAGTCACAACATTAGCAGTTTGTGCTTGATTTTGTTTATCCTAGATTATGATCACATTGCAATATTAAGGTTGGGAAGATTCAATCATGTTGATTACGTTATCGTTGTTAGTGTAGGTATAACTGACTATAGCTCCTCCCTTGGCTTTTGAGGAATCTCCTTGTTCATAAGTCGGTAAAGGATCTTTAAAGGCCTTATGATCAACATTAGTCATGTGATTTCCAAATATGATCTTGCTAGCGTCAATGAGATCTTGGATTTCATGTCGGAGTTTCATGTAGTTATTTATGTTATGTCCCTTGTTCCAATGGTAGTCACAGTATTCGTTTTCTCTCCACCATTTGTGTTTAATTTCTGGGTCATATGGTCTAGAATTGTCTGGCAGTGTTATCAAATTATTTGCTAATAAAGTTTTAAAAGATGATTCATATGATTCATCTAGAGGAGTAAAATCACGCTTAGGTTTTGAAAGCCAAGGCTTTTCTTTAAACCATTCTCTTGCTTTCTTCGGAGGATTTTTTATTGCAGTTTCAGCTGCCTTGAGTGCTTGCGTGCCACAAGCCAAGTTAAATATTGTGGATTTTGTTTTTGCTTGGACAGTATCTACCACTCCATCATTAACAACGTTTCTTTTGTTATCTTTTCTGTATTTCCAGTATTTGTTTTTTTCTTTAGAACTAGAACCTCGTGATGTTTCTTTCCAAAGTGATATATATCCCCTTTTTATAAACACATCTTCCATTCTGAAGGCATTATCTACCATTTTTTTGAATGAAGGATGTACTTGTATTTGGACACTGTATTCTAATTCAAGGATTAAGTTGTTGACAAAGATATTCATCTTCTCAAGATCTGGAATAGTCCGTGAATATCTAGAGAACATCTTTCTCCATCGCTGGAGAAAAGTGAGAAAGGGTTCTCCTATTGTTTGTTTGGTATTGCAGAGCTCTATCATAGTGACTGGGTGACGATTGTTATATGAGTATTGTTGTAGGAATAGCTGAATTAATTCTTAAAATTTTTGTGTTCCCATAGGTAAACTTTAGAACCATTCCATAGCTTGCCCCCCTAAACTTCTCGGGAAAAGACGAATGAGATACGTTTGGTCATGCATGAACTACATACATAAAGCACAAAATTATCTAATATGATCTTGAGGGTCTGTATTCCCATCATATTTGTTAAACTTAGGCATTTCTACTCTTGAGGGAAATGGAGGCATGTAAAGGTTTTTGTCAAATGGGAATGGGCATATTGTGTCTAAAGAATATTGTTTTGGTGTTTTATCTTTGTTTTTTAGTTCTGTGACCTCAGTTCATAACACTTGTATTTGTTTGTTTAGAATTCCAATGGTGTCTCTTCCTCTTTAGTGATGAGGGCCTCCACATTATAACCAGTAGGAATTTTGGCACCTTTCTTTGCTAATTCTAGGAAATATTCTTCTTTTTCTCTAGCCATGATGACCTTCATCATTTTTCGGAACTCTTTATCATTTTGACATCTATGTATTTCGACCTCGGGAGGTTCAGGGATTTCAGATTCAGTTGATGAGGACTCATTGTCAATGACATGATTGCTGAAGTTGTCATGAGTGTCTCATTTATTAGCTTGTCTTTCTTGCCTTTCTCTAGACATGGTGGGAGATAGGGGCCGACCAAATATTGGTAGATCGTAAACTGGTATTTGTGACGAGGATGGTTTATTTGGAAAGAGGTTTTCTACAAAGAATGGATTGTCATTTGATGAAAAGGGTGTTTCTTTTTATTTGTTAGTTTTGCTATGAGAGTTTCTGGTTTGAACGGGCATTTGCAACTGACGGGACCGGGAGCTAGATGTGTTGCAGAAGTCAAGATCAAATTGTAGCTATTTGTTCATTTAACGTAGTGATTGAGAGAAGTTACTAAGATTTGGTTTGGTTTCAGGAATGATCTATCCCATGTAAGATATTATCTAAGTTAACTTAGGTTTCGATAAGATATTGTTTGAACTAGCTTAAAGATGATCGACAAAATCATGCAACACAACGATAGGGGTACACTATCAAGGTTGTTTATGCTCAGGGGGATGATGACCAGTTTTATACTCGCTGTAGACTATTTTAGGCAGGTTTGATTGTTCTGGACTAACAAAATCAGAGATTCGTATGACAGGATTTACTGAGTTGAATGACTGTATAATAGTTCCAGGATGACAACCATTTTGTTTCGTACGAGTTGTTGCTTATTACCGTACGACATATGGGTATGTCTAGGATGACAAAAGATTCAATGCAATTACGTATCATATGACACAGGATTTAGCTTCAAATGATAGACTGCTAGGTTTTGTATGATAGAGGATTGAGCTCAAATGATAAATAATCAGACTCGTACGATACATGATATGGTGCAGGATGATAAATAATCAGGTTTGTATGACTGTTAATAGGACAAAGACAAAAATTTTGGGTTTTTAATATCCGAGTATGACAACTGAGTATGACCAACTCTGAGATGGACTAATTTTTGACCAGGATAGACTAGTTTTTGGACAGAATTTCAACTTAGGGTAGATTAGTTTTGACACTGACAAAGTTTATCACTGAGTTGCTGATTTGTTTTCTCCAGTTTTAGTATTCCAGTTTTAGTTTGAGGGATGAAAACATACAAAACATGCAGTATGAATAGTAACTCCAATCACAGCATGCAAACCCTATGAAAGTTGGCTTAGAGAAGAAAACCTTTGCTTGCTGACATAGGTACACACCCAATAGCTAATCAAAATACGGCCGTTGAGTCTCATGCAATGGATTCTCAATGTCGTATTAGCCGACTCCAAATGCTAATGGGGGCATGATATGGCAAGTGTCTTAGGAGAGTTACTATCTCTCTTGCACAAAGATTATCAACCTTTTGTAGGTGAATTAGGTAGCTTCTAACTTTAATTGGATCTAGTAAGGGGTCTGTTTGACGCATCGAGGTATAAACTCAATTAAGAGGTTTCCTAGCCTTGAAAACCAAGGTTCAATATACCCGAAGGTACTGAGGAGAGCTATTCCCGAGTACTACCGTTGACTTGATTTTCATCAAATCACGTTTATTTTATAGTGGGTTGGAGTACTTGGCGTTTAGCCATTCCCACTTAGGTCATTCCCCTCACACCAGTTGTAATGACTTTAAGAGTTTTTAAGCTTCTCGGGAGGGCAGGCCTGCTAAAGATGTACAAATCTCAAACAAAGAAAAAAGCCTCTAGGGTCTGGATTTCTGATTGTCTAGAAAAAGACAAGAGCATACTCTCCTACCTCTCATAATTTTCTAAAAACATGAAATACAAATTTGTTCTTTAACCAGATAGCAATTTAAGTGGCTAAAAATTAATTTAAAGGATACACGATGTTTGGTCGATTCTCTTTAGGCAACCTACAAAAACAACGTATCAGTAGTCATGATGTTTTTATTCTTTGACAGGCATATGTTTGATTGATAATTTCTTTGACAAGCATCCTGCAAGAAACTGGTTAAGCTGTGAAAATATCAGGCAGACAGAAGATGATTCAGGGTTAGCGTTAGCGTAATCAGAATTTGACAGAAAACCTGAAAAGTGAAACTTGTTTTAACCTAACAGAATACAACATCGTACGATGATTATCATAGAATGAAATGAGAAAAGGATTTTATCGTATGAGATAGAACTAAGCCTAGGACGATAGAAGATAAAATCAAATAATCAAAACAACATGTTGTACAATACCATTTTCTGATTCGTATGACAAATAAAAGGCTTTGAAAGAATGTTGTACGATGCAATAATAGCACTCATAGGATATTTCGCAGAGATTGTATGGACAAAACCTGTAGGATTAAAAAAATGATTTTGAGGCCGAAAAAGTAATCTTCGGCCCCATGGTGGGCGCCAAAAATGTGGTGTGTGAAAAGTGGACTTGTATCTGTATCTGGAATACACAACACTTCAATTAAGTCATTAGATGCATGGTTAGTAAATCAATAATCAATGAATAATAAACCATTGCAAAGTGACCCATTGCCTTCTAGTAGATGCGAGTTTTGATTGCTCTCAGATTGCTAAGCTATCCAGTGACTAGACAACACCTAAAAGAAGGATTTTTAAATCTATATGAGCATGAATAGGAGTTAAATGGATGGAAGATTTAAGCTAGATATGCAAGATTAATCTAACATGATTTAAGCAATATATGAATATTTAAGCTAAATGATTTAAGCAAATATGAAATAACGAATATGCAATATCTCAATGCAAATTCTCAATGAACCTAGAGCAAAAACAACATAATAACAATATATTCTCCAAGATTTTTGAATGAGAGATGAGAGCCTGAATTTATAGAAAATTTAGAAAGAAACCAAAGGCTGAGATTAAATGATGATGAGCGGTCAAGATTTTCCAAGAGGAAGCACAATCTAGGTGAATTGATGTGATTGGGGAAATTGAACTAAAATTAAGATAAAATAAATAAAAAACTGATTTATTCTCTATTTCATTCAATTTAAATATTTAATTATTTTAATTGCTTTCTTTGAGATTATCTATCAATTTTTAATTTATTTTTCAAGATTATCTCCAATTGATTTCTTTTCTCAAATTTTTAATTCTTTTTTGGTCAATTAATTCCTTTTTTTATTTGTTTCCTTTTTGAAGATTTGTGCACATAATTT
The DNA here is from genome assembly GCF_030272615.1 of Cryptomeria japonica. Classification (NCBI taxonomy): domain Eukaryota; kingdom Viridiplantae; phylum Streptophyta; class Pinopsida; order Cupressales; family Cupressaceae; genus Cryptomeria; species Cryptomeria japonica. The sequence goes on from NC_081405.1 coordinate 257,369,653, forward strand.
CCAATTCCTCTTTCTTGATTTATTTCCTTTTTTGAAGATTTATGGCAATTTGATGTATTTAATTAAATATGTTAGGATATTTAATTAAAATAAATAAGATAATTGTTTAAAATAATTTACTTGGAATGATCAATTAATTAAATAAATATTTAATTAATACTGGTTGATTAATTTTGCCAGTTGACTTTGAATGATTTTAGAAATTAATTGTGTTCAAGATTGATTTAATTGCCTTTGGTTAGGACCTTGGTGATGTTGTCGAGATTAGGGGCTCATGGTTTAGATGACCATTTTTAGGGTATTACAATACTTGGTGTAGGAGCACCTAGTACCAAAGGTACACCTGTGGTCAATGGGCAATTTCATGAGGTTATGTGTTTTTTTGATGAAATAAGAGTCATTTCAAATTATTATGATTCATCTTGTAAGGTGATGTAAGCCAATGGTTCAAATAGTCCATTAAAGTCCTGATTGAGTCAAGAAGGTACAATTATCCAAAATTCCCAAAGAAGGGTAAAATTGATGTAAAATGTCTATTTGGGTCCATATTAGGATGTTTAGAGCATCCATACAAAGTTTTATTAATTTTGGAATTCATACGCAAGTTGTCAAGTTGTCATCAAAGGTTGTCAAGCTAAAAAAAGTGCTTAAAATGTTGTCAAAGTGTTGCAGTTCGGTCATGGAGTAGTTGGAACAATTATGAAACTAATGGGAGGCTATAAAATCCCTTGTTTGGTCTAATTCAAAATAGTGACAAAGTTTGGAGGAGAGTTTGTAAAGTTAGAACTTTAAATCCTCTAACTGTCACACAATTTTGTAGTATTGTTGACAATTATAGAGTTTGTAAACCATTTTTTTTGGATGCAAATATTTCATGTAATATTGGTAGAAGGAATGACGAAGGAAGTGAATTCTATGTGAATCATTTGCAATGCATTTTGAAGAATCAGTGGATAAATTGAAGTTCTTGTTCAACATTTATGACAGTCAAGTTTTTACTGCTTCCAAGGCATATTTCTATTGGTATTTTGATTGATTGAGTCTAAAAACCAATTGGAAGTTGTATAAGGGAGAGTTAACTTTGCTTTGGAATTTATTTGATGCCTTTTCATTGAGTATTTTTAAAGTTATGACAAATTTTCTGAAACTTACTAGAATTTGTTCCTAGGATTACCTATCATACGAAAAAATTGGCATAACTTTGTTTTTCACTGTTGGATCTCCATCTAAATTGGACTGAAGGTTTTTCATGAAGTTATCTAGAACTCCACCAGAGCGATTGATGAAATAATGTCATTTGAAAAAGTTATTAATGACTGATACAAAGCTACTTAAATCTTATGACAATCATAATGAAGAGGATAGTTTCATTTGAATTGATTAGGTCTTGTTGTTGGTTGATGATAGTTGTTCTTTGGTAAGATGATTGTTTGTTTGTAACAAGAATGCCTCTATTGTATTGAGTTGGCTGATGAACAAATTGTGGATGTTGGGATTTAATCTTGTTAGATGCCTTAAAACTATCAAATTGAATGATGTTTGGGTCAATGAGTACCCTAAGAGTAGTGTTGTTTTAGATGTTCTACATCAATACCCCATTTGGTGCAGGAAGATTTTGATGTTATCGATGCATGCGTATTGTCTTCCCTATTAGAGATGACCCAGTATACGATAAAAAGGGGTTTATTGACTGCGCTAACTGAGCAATGGCACAATGACCACAACACATTTCACTTAACCACTGACGAGATGACAGTGACACCTAAGGATGTCTACAAGATTCTGTAGATTCCTATAGTAGGAGAGTTAGTGATGTATGATCATGAAGAGAATAGAGGTATTGAGGCCCTCTAGAGGATCTTCTAGAATGCAAATATTAGTGGTTATGAGATCCCTTGGCCAGAGATGATTGATCGTTACAAGCCATTTCCTTATGTGTTAGATGGATATGTTGGAGGTTTTCTATGTCTCGACCATAGGTCAGAGAGACTGTAAGTTGGTTTTAGAGACCATGATCATAGAAGGTACTCAATATGCATGGGGCTCGTTCATGTTAGTGCATTTATATGATGACTTACATCAAGTGGTGTACCTTGCTGCTTCTAGTCTATCGGCTAGAGTGACAATGCTTTAGATATGGGTGTGGGAGAATATAGTTGTTAGTTGCCTCTTGGCTAAGAGGGATCGACCAATTGAGAGACCCTATATATTTGAATATGAAGGTATTGTTGTCCAGCATAAGTTGGGAAAACTAGAGTACTAGAGACGGGTCTTAGATGAGTTAGATGTAGTCATATGTTGACCTTACTTGGATTGTAAGCCTTGGCCTAAGGATGATGTTGACATGCCATATGTTTATACTTCTAATTGTTTGATTGGGTGAACACCATTTTTTATTGAGCAGTTTATTCACACTAGATTGTTCTGATAGTATGGTCAAGTCTGGGGATTCCCACATGGTGTTGCATTATATGCCCGAAGACAACAGGATGTAGCACATTGGGGTCTTATGATCTCTTATGAGACCACATGCATTGAGTGTTTTTTACTTATAGATCAAGTATGAGATTATTTACCAGGTATTAGCGATGGAGGGATGACTCCAAAGTACTCCCATTATTTCACCATGCATTCAGTTCTGAGGCTGTCCTATCTTGATAAGATGATACCTCTATTTGATGATGATGATGATGATGATGATGATAGACCACAACATAGGAGACCTAGATGGGGGAGGGGTGGAGATGATGGTGGAGATGGTGGAGGTGACAAGGGTGATGGTGGTGATGGTGGAGGTGGTGTCAGTGGCTCTAGTTAGTGAAGGGAGTAGGAAGAGTAGTTGAGTGGGTGGGAGACAAGGGTGTGTTAAGAGGATATCCTTGAGACCTCCTACATAGGATACAGACAGGGAAGATGCCCCTAGTCAGGATCCAGTGCAACAAAAGCTAGCCCAGTAGTAGATTTATATCAAAGTGCCTTCGCATCAGCAACAAGCACAAATAAGTGCATTGCATTCTCTAGTACAATAGTTATAGGGACAACTTAGACAGGCATAGGATTAGCTTGCTCAGACATAGGCTCAGATTGCATCTTTGACTATAGAGAGAGATACAGCGTGCCAACATTTACAGACTTCTTAGAGTCATATGGATTCTATGCAGATGATTGCAGATTGGGGACCTATAGGAGATACTATGAGAGATATGAGACTAGAAAGAGTAGAGATCTTGTATTTGAGATCACTATATGAGTAGGTCATTCCTCACAATCAGCAGGGACCCAGTTTTGCACAGGATTCACACAATCATTCCTCTTGCCAGACTCATACATATAGTCTAGGGGTGACAAGACCTCCTTGTGACAATCCTGGGGCTAGTCCATCAAGTGCAAGACAACAAAGTCCCGTTGGAAGTCATGCTTAGTTACTGAATTTTATTCTTATATTGATATATTGTACCCATTTTTTATGTATACACATATTCATTCGTAGGCCATGTGGTTCCTACCATTTGTTGATGTATCTCTCATATTATGTGATATCATTGAACATTGAACATTGATTATTTTTTGAGTATATGAGATGTAGCAGAGACCATTGATGGATGACATCTATATGCTTTATGATGTGGTTGTGAATTATTTACATGATGGATGCATTTACTTTACATGTTTTTTATTTGACCTATATGATGGATATATATATATGCATTTTCTTACTTGATTAGATGGTCCTATAATGTGTTGTTTCTGATTTTGGATTATGATATGTATGATGTTCATGTGACCTATGATGCCATATGTGATGTTCACCTGATGATGAGATGCATGATGGTATTTTTACATTAATGATGATGCAATGATCTAGGTTGTGACTAATGTGTATATGAAAATGATGCATTTTATGATGTGATGATATGATGTATGATATGAGATGTTTAAAAACACTTGATGTTTGATGTTTAAGCATGAATGATTTCATTATGTACAATGAGAATGATATAAAAATAATTAAAATATGATGCAATCCAATGCAATTATTAATGGAATACAATGCCTAATGAATGAAAAGTGAAATGATGTAATGATGTGTATAGTGCAAT